>NC_064619.1:635509903-635819487 GCF_023898315.1 Schistocerca nitens | reverse complement strand
CATCTCGATCCCGTTGTTCTCCCATTCGTGGACACAACTAAGTTTCTAGGGCTCACGTTGGACAGGAAACTGTGTTGGTCTCCACATGTCTCTTACTTGGCAGCCCGTTGTACACCTTCCCTTAATGTCCTCAGAGTTCTTAGCGGTTCATCTTGGGGAGCGAATCGCACTGTCCTGCTTCGCTTGTATCGGTCCATAGTCCGATCGAAGCTGGATTATGGGAGCTTCGTCTACTCGTCCGCTCGGCCATCCCTCTTACGCCGGCTCAACTCCATCCACCATCGGGGGATACATCTTGCGACCGGAGCCTTCTACACTAGTCCTGTCGAGAGCCTTTATGCTGAAGCTGCCGAGTTACCATTGACCTACCGGTGCGACGTACTGCTGTGTCGGTATGCCTGCCGGCTGTTGTCTATGCCCGACCACCCTGTAAGTAGGCTGTTTAGGTTTTTTTATTGGTAACGCCACCTCTGTATGAATATCACGGGCTGTGCTGTGTGCAGTCTGTGGCTGCTTTTCATTGTTGTAATACTCGCCATTGTAGTGTTAGGCAGCTGGCTGTGAACAGCGCGTAGCGTTGCGCAGTTGGAGGTGAGCCGCCAGCAGTGGTGGATGTGGGAAGAGAGATGGCGGAGTTTTGTAATTTGTCATGAACTGCTATATATATGATGATATCAAGGTAAATACATTCTTTGTTCTCTATTAATATCTTTCATTTGCTAACTATCCCTATCAGTAGTTAGTGCCTTCCATAGTTTGAATCTTTTATTTAGCTGGCAGTAGTGGCGCTCGCTGTATTGCAGTAGCTTGAGCAGCGAAGATTTTTGTGAGGTAAGTGATTTGTGAAAGGTATAGTTTAATGTTAGTCAGGGCCATTCTTTTGTAGGGAATTTTGAAAGTCAGATTGCGTTGCGCTAAAAATACTGTGTGTCAGTATAAGCACAGTCGTGTATAATTGTTCAAAGGGGACGTTTCATATGTCGACCCTTAGCCGAGGATACCTCACTGGAATCTTCTGATTTTTTTCTTGTAGTTTGTGTAATTAGTGTAGCTTTTGTTTATTGCTAGCGCGTAATTGTAGAGAAAATCTCCTTTGTAGTTGTAGTTTTTCATTGTTGTACAGTAAAACAGTTGTGGCATGCATGTAGATTTGCACCAAGTATTTCGCAGCTGCAATTAACTAGATATTATTTTCAGTGTTATGTTAATATGTTCTCTTATTTTTGCTCTTCAAATTGTGTCTTTCTGTGTTATCGTGTGAAATACTGTGACAATAATGGCGTGTGAAAAACGTAACACTAGGCTCCAAAGTCACCTGAGAAATAATAGTGACGACGAGCGTAGCTTGCCAGCACCACTGTGTAATGAATTAACAGACATTCAAAGTAGTAATTTGGTAACTGTGCATACGGAAATGGAGCGGGCGGCAAACAATGGCGTAGACAGTGAAACAATTAGTGAGCAGGGAAGCATTATCGATCGGTCGGTTGGCAACAGCTCGCCTCAGGAATCCGAAATGACAGGACACAATTTCGCAAATACTGTAGATTCAGGCTCTGGGTCATCACCGTTTTCTCAAATAAGTCAAAACACATTTTCTGCTTGTCAAAATGTGAATGTTGCCGGTGCAAATGCACTGCCGAAAAGCGTAGAGAAACAGATTCCAGACACTAATACATTATTATTGCAATTAATGCAACAAATGGAACAAAATCAGAAACAAATGGAGCAAAAGCTTCAAAAATTAGACACAATGGAACAAAATGAGAGACAAATACAGCAACAGCTACAAAAGTTAGACAGACTGGAACAAAATCTTCACACCACACTTGAACAAACACGTGAAGATTTAACTACTGAGTTACATAACATTGAATCGAAATGTCAAAAAGTCTGTAATGACGTAAAAACACAAATTTGTGAGCATTTCCAACCTATTTTTTCGCGGCATGAAAATGCATTACAGAATCACGAAGCAGCCATAAAAGAACTGCAAACCATTGTTCATGAAAATCATGAGACCTTGTGGGCTAAAATTGACTCAGTTGCATCTACCGATTCGGTTACGCAACTTGCAAAAACTCAGGAAAACTTGAAGGACACAGTAGATTCGATTTCAACACAAATGGACACTCTGAAACTTGGTTCAGAAAAACACACTGAGGAAATGTTTTCACTATCGGAGAAAGTAGGCGAACTTTCGGATCAGGTCACCAATTTATCTACAAAGGTAGATGATGATCTGAATGACACAAAACCGGTAGTCTTTAATGACACAGAAGAGAGCGAACAAATTAGGAAACTGAAACAAAATCTGAATCAA
Organism: Schistocerca nitens; assembly: GCF_023898315.1. Taxonomy (NCBI): domain Eukaryota; kingdom Metazoa; phylum Arthropoda; class Insecta; order Orthoptera; family Acrididae; genus Schistocerca; species Schistocerca nitens. Next base: position 635,817,164 of record NC_064619.1, on the reverse strand, counting down.
ATTAATACGCAACACCAAAGAGAAATCCGGGAAGTACAAGATCAGTTGACACAGGTAATACAAGAATTACGTGTTTCAGAGGACACTCGCGCTCCAACATGGGAAGAGGGACATAGAAATACGGAAAAGCCGCAACATAATAACTCAGGGCATTTCGGAAGTTATGAAAGAAATTGGCAAGGTACAGCGAATTTTGAGATGAAACCGCCGAAACGACGTAACAATGACCGATATGCTACTCGCCGACACAATGATTTTTACTATAAGCTGTTAAAAAAAAAAAAGGGGGAGGCAGAATAACTTCAGACGCAACAGTTCGGCGCACAGTGACGATTCAGGGAGAAATTCTCCACCACGTGACGGACAAGGAAGAAACTACGGAACCTGCCGACATGACGACAGACGATATATTCGTAACGACAGACCTGAATTGCATCAGAACTGGCGGGATTTAAACAGAGCAGGGCCCTCTCGGCAAAGTGAATTTGTAGAAGTTAGGTCTCCAAATCCCAATAACGACGCGCGCCAACAAAGATACAATAGACAATTACCCGCACCGCAGGCAGACACCTGCGCCGGCTGGCTCCGAGAAAAATAACATAAGACGCTAACCTTGAGAAAAATTCCAGTATTCTTTAACGACGTATACCGCACGATAATTGCATTCAAGTTGAAACTCTGCGTACTAGGAAGAGCAAAGGTTTACACCACATTTCACATGTAACACCGTTTATTGAGAGATAATGTGCTTTTTTAACTTGAGATTTTAATGCAACATTTTGGTTTACTTGAAAATACATTGTGGATTTACTTTATGTGAGATACCAGAGGACACAGTGGTTAGTTTATGTGACAGCTACACGATGTTATCACGACGCTACTAATGAGTGACTATTTACAATGTTGTTTTTTCAGCGTATCTGTTTTATATCTGCACAGTTTTCTGAATTCTTCTGGAAAGAAAAACATGTTTTAGTAGTAACTTTTGTGGTATAGCTACAATGAGACGGCCTTTTCCGTAGCACAACAATACGTTACAGCACAGTACTTTCTTCATCACAGCAATAAGCGTAATAACTAAGATATCTATTCGCAAAACATTTCATTTTTGTTTATCATGAGGTAAGTACATTGACTTCTGCAGAACTTAGCTTTCGGAGGACGATAACTACGAGTCTTCCACAGAGATTATGTTGCGACATGACACACAGTTTAGCGCTACAGGACACGTATTTGAGTGATTAATTTTGTACTTAAAACATTTATTTTTAAAGATTTTTAAATTGCAAAGAAAGTTTTCCGTGATACATTTCATTCCATTGCTGTAATCTGTAACACCTGAGGGTATAATTACATTTATCCTCAGGGGGGTACATGCTTACTTTGTGTACCATGTGTTTGGCGAGCACAAGGAGCCCTAGCTAATATGGTATTTGCTTATACAACTTTACACATCGGTACCTTATTTCTCTAACACAGAATTACACAGCTATCTGATTATTTGACAGAGAAACAAACATTTTTTTTACTACGTCAGTGACAGATGTTTACGCAATTACACAGTTGGATAATTTCACACTTACGAAATTGTATTTTGTCAGTACTTTGTGAACTGTTCATATTTTTTCGGAACCATTGTGATACTATGAGAGCTTTGAATGATGTATTTGGTTTGGAATCACGATTTTTAAAGTACATTTGAGGTAGATGACACTATTGAAATGAGCAGAGAATTTTTTTTAGGTTTTGAAATTATTGGAGGAAGCTACGACGATTTTGAGAATTGACTGAGATGTTATGATATTATTACGACGACGATGTGTACTATGCTGTTGAGATATGTTTATGATCAATAAGATAATGCTACCGTATATGAGGAATAAGAAGTATGTTGGAAACCAAGAATCGTACTTTAAGAGTTATGAAATGTGTGTAAATGTGTGACTGTATCACAATGCTGCCGAATATTTTTTTTTGGACAGTTATATTTATAGGATTTTGTTTCTACAGATTTGCAACGCTAATTCTTGACCTGTGAAATATTTTTATATGAGACTGCCACTGTAGCGGAAACTGCTGTCGTAAATATTTCGTTAAGAAAGGTAAGTGACCGTGAAGTAATTCGTTGTGAGCGGCCAGGTGTGTCAGATGCCTGGAGAAAAAGCCATTATTGCGAGCCCTTTTCAGCGGCACAGGTAGAAAAAAAAGGGAGGCCATTATCCTCGCTATTGACGTTCCTTTGTAGAGAGCATCGCAAAAACGATGTTGACACTGTGGAGCTCTTAATTTATGATATTTACAGAAATGCCTAATGAAATGACGAGAAATATTTTGACGTCTGCACACCTGATTATGACAAGCGTCTTTCTACGAGAATTGAGAGAATTTCTACTAACTTATGAAATGTCACATGACTATTGAATGATATTTTTATGCTTTGGTTTGCGTAATTGCTTATTTCATTTAATATCTAGTTTCTAGCTGCACTGCAGCATTGGTTAAAATAAAATTTAATAGATGTACTAATATAAATATTTTATGCCTACAGATCCAGTAAATAATTTTATGATCTATTCAAAAAAATGAAGGAGCATAAAAAGATATTTCCCTTTACAGGAATTGCATATGGAATTTTCTTTTCAACTACTGGATAAATTTTTGGTAGAATAACTTCTTGTTGTGCACCACTTTAATTACTTAGACCTTAAGATGTGATTATACATTTCCCTTATCTGCATTGTTATCTTTAGTGTACTATTTTTTTTGCTTGAGCTATGTCATGTTTAGGTATTTCATTTTCTGCTGCTGTTTGCCAGGCATAGTGCTACTGAATTTTAATTTGTGTTACTCTGCTAAGCCAGATTTATTTTTCTTGTTTGCTGCTCATTGCCTTATGTTAGTTGTAATTTATGTTGCTTGCTTTGCCATTTGTATTTTTGATCATTGCTGTTTGTGTTAATTGTTTTGTGCTACTGCATTGCCTCGTTCCTTAGTTTAGCATCTGAGCTCAGTAGATTTAAGTTAGCTTAAGAGGGGTAGACTATATAAGAAACAGATTTGGCAAAAATGAGTATTGTGCACTAAGAAATAATTATTTTGAAAGAAATATGAACAGAGTAGAGAAAGCAGGTATAGATAGGACTTTTTGGAAATAATGAGGAACGAAGGGAGATCTCCGAGAAGTAAAGAAAGTTTTGTTTGCAAAATACTGCAGTAAAATAAACCCTGTCCTTTCCTTGTGTTATCCCACTATGTGTTTGTGTTCCCTTGTGTATTTGTGTACTTCCTGTCTTTAGTTGTTTATCTGATAAGACCTATGTTGTAGACTTTTTCTAATACCATGTTATTTACTTTGTAAAAATGTTTAAACATTATTTGTTCTGTTTTGTTTTAATGCTCATGTGTGAAGTTGATGTTTCAAAATTTATTCTGATCTTTTATGTATCTACTTATCTCATAATTCCTGTGACACTGATGTATATGTTTATTTCTATTCTGTTGTAAAACCTGTACTACAAATGTTTTCTGTATTGTTATGTTCTTTAATGATGTATTTTGTACCTTTTTAATTGTATTCTCATGTTATAAAACCAATACTCTTCAAAACTTCGACTGACTCCGCTGTGGGTTTGCTCTGTTGTGGCCCATTACCTGTCTGCTTGTCAAGAGTCAGCACTGTCTTTCTGTTGGAAGGACAACACTACTTCTTCAAGACTGCATGGAAATCCACTACGTCTGTGTGCATTGTCTTTTACTGCTCAGACTTTGAGAAAAGAAACGGCAGTTTTACGATGAACGATTAGTACTGTCTTTATGGACTGTGAGAAAGTTTAGCTTTTGACCAACATTGTATCAATAAGTGTGTGCATTTGATTTCTTTGTTATTGTAATTACGATTATGAAAAGTTTTAACAAATATGTATTGCCCACTGCCCAACCCAATTTGTAAAATTTTTTGTGGGGAGCATGGGGGCTATGTAAGTAGGCTGTTTAGGTTTTTTTATTGGTAACGCCACCTCTGTATGAAAATCACTGGCTGTGCTGTGTGCAGTCTGTGGCTGCTTTTCATTGTTGTAATACTCGCCATTGTAGTGTTAGGCAGCTGGCTGTGAACAGCGCGTAGCATTGCGCAGTTGGAGGTGAGCCGCCAGCAGTGGTGGATGTGGGAAGAGAGATGGCGGAATTTTGTAATTTGTCATGAACTGCTATATATATATATGATGATATCAAGGTAAATACATTCTTTGTTCTCTATTAATATCTTTCATTTGCTAACTATCCCTATCAGTAGTTAGTGCCTTCCATAGTTTGAATCTTTTATTTAGCTGGCAGTAGTGGCGCTCGCTGTATTGCAGTAGCTTGAGCAGCGAAGATTTTTTTGAGGTAAGTGATTTGTGAAAGGTATAGTTTAATGTTAGTCAGGGCCATTCTTTTGTAGGGAATTTTGAAAGTCATATTGCGTTGCGCTAAAAATACTGTGTGTCAGTATAAGCACAGTCGTGTAAAATTGTTTAAAAGCGGACGTTTCAACCCCTCTTACAAGTCCTTCTTCGCCGATTCTCTCGACCGTCAGTACGGGTTGTATGTGTCTGCCCTGCTGCCCCCCGGAGTCCGCTTCCGCCGCCTGCTTCGACAATTGGATTTTGCCCTCCCTACCACCTTCAGAGAGGGTGAGAGCCCGACACCACCTTGGCTCCAGGCTCCGGTTCATATTTATCTCAACCTCAGCTCACTCCCGAAGGAGGGTACTCCGGCTGCAGTGTATTGCTGACGGTTTGTCGAACTTCGTGCTCGACTTGCCGGTCACACCTTTATTTGCACCGATGGCTCCAAAACTGACGATGGTGTCGGCTGTGCCTTTGTCGTCGGGGCCGCCACCTTTAAATACCGGCTCCTCGGCCAATGTTCCAGCTTTACGGCCGAGCTTTTTGCTCTCCATCAGGCCATTCAGTATGCCTGCCGCCACCGCCATTCATCGTATGTACTCTGCTCTGACTCACTCAGTGCTCTTCAGAGCCTTGGAGCTCCCTATCCGGTCCATCCCTTGATTCAACGGATACAGCAGTCCCTCCATTCTTTCGCTGATAATGGTGGTTCTGTCAGCTTTCTGTGGGTTCCCGGACATGTAGGAGTGCCTGGGAATGAGGCAGCGGATGCTGCAGCCAAGGATGCAGTCCTCCTGCCTCGGCCAGCCTCCCATTGTGTCCCGTCATCTGACGTTCGTGGGGATGTATGTAAGAGGCTTGTGTCGTTATGGTGGGATGCTTGGTCATCCCTCCAAGGAAACAAGCTCCAGGCAGTAAAACCGCTCCCAACTGCTTGGACAACATCCTCCCGACCATCTCGGCGTGAGGAGGTCCTTCTGACCAGGTTGCGGATTGGGCATTGCCGGTTTAGCCACCGCTACCTGCTCTCCGGTGACCCAGCCCCGCAGTGCCCTTGTGGTCAGGCATTAACAGTGCGCCATGTTTCGTTGTCGTGTCCCCGTTTTAGTCAATTTCGTGTCGTCCTATACCTGCCATCTACTTTACCGGATGTTTTAGCTGATGACGCTCGAGGAGCTGCTCGTATTCTGCGTTTTATAACTTTAACTGGCTTGTCCAAAGACATTTAACCTTCTTACTTATTTTATCTGCATATTTGTCAGGTCCTTCTGGTGTCCCCCCATCCCCTTGAGTTTTACCAGATTCCATGTGCTCTAACAGTGACTGGGCGCTAATGACCTCAGCAGTTGAGCGCCCTTAAACCCCACCAAAAAAAAAAAAACATGAGCGTTTTGCCCACATGAGCGTTTATCCACAATATTTGCGTTTATCCCATATTTGCGTTTATCCCATATTTGCGTTTATCCCATATTTGCGTTACTCATATTTGCGTTTTTCCCATATTTTGCGAACCCATGATGCTTCAGACTATGTCCTACCAACCGATTCTTTACTCTGGTCAAGTTGTACCACAAATTAAGCATCTCACATATTTGCGTTCTTCCGATATTTGCGTTTTTCCAGTATTTGCGTTTTCACACATTGGCGATTTTCACACATTTGCGATTTTCATACATTTGCATTTTTCACATATTTGCCGTTTTCACATATTTGCCGTTTTCACATATTTGCTATTTTCCCATATTTCATGAACCCTTGATGCTTCAGACTATTTCCTACCAACCGATTTTTTCTTCTTTTGAAGTTGTGCCACAAATTTCCCTCCACCCATTTGTGCGTTTTTCTCATTTGTGCATTTTTTCCATTTGTGCGTTTTTCCCTTTTGTGCGTTTTTCCCTTTTGTGCGTTTTTCCCATTTGTGCGTTTTTCCCATTTGTGCGTTTTTCCCATTTGTGCGGGTTTCCCATTTGTGCGGGTTTCCCATTTGTGCGGGTTTCCCATTTGTGCGGGTTTCCCATTTGTGCGGGTTTCCCATTTGTGCGGGTTTCCCATTTGTGCGGGTTTCCCATTTGTGCGGGTTTCCCATTTGTGCGGGTTTCCCATTTGTGCGGGTTTCCCATTTGTGCGGGTTTCCCATTTGTGCGGGTTTCCCATTTGTGCGGGTTTCCCATTTGTGCGGGTTTCCCATTTGTGCGGGTTTCCCATTTGTGCGGGTTTCCCATTTGTGCGGGTTTCCCATTTGTGCGGGTTTCCCATTTGTGCGGGTTTCCCATTTGTGCGGGTTTCCCATTTGTGCGGGTTTCCCATTTGTGCGGGTTTCCCATTTGTGCGGGTTTCCCATTTGTGCGGGTTTCCCATTTGTGCGTTTTTCACATTTGTGCGTTTTTCACATTTGTGCGGGTTTCCCATTTGTGCGGGTTTCCCATTTGTGCGTTTTTCACATTTGTGCGTTTTTCACATTTGTGCGTTTTTCACATTTGTGCGTTTTTCACATTTGTGCGTTTTTCACATTTGTGCGTTTTTCACATTTGTGCGTTTTTCACATTTGTGCGTTTTTCACATTTGTGCGTTTTTCACATTTGTGCGTTTTTCAAATTTGTGCGTTTTTCACATTTGTGCGTTTTTCACATTTGTGTGTTTTTCACATTTGTGCGTTTTTCACATTTGTGCGTGTTTCACATTTGTGCGTTTTTCACATTTGTGCGTTTTTTACATATTTGCGTTTTTTACATATTTGCGTTTTTTACATATTTGCGTTTTTTACATATTTGCGTATTTTACATATTTGCGTATTTCCCATATTTGCGTTTTTCCCATATTTGCGTATTTCCCATATTTGCGTTTTTCCCATATTTGCGTATTTCCCTTAATTGGGTTTTTCCCTTAATTGGGTTTTTCCCTTAATTGGGTTTTTCCCATACTTGGGTTTTTCCCATACTTGGGTTCTTCCCATACTTGGGTTTTTCCCATACTTGGGTTTTTCCCATACTTGGGTTTTTCCCATACTTGGGTTTTTCCCATACTTGGGTTTTTCCCATACTTGGGTTTTGCCAATATTTCGTGAACTCCGGATGCTTCAGACCATGTACTACGAACCGATTCTTTCCTCTTGCCATGTTGTGCCACAAGTTTCCCTTCTCCTACATTTGAATTTTCCCACATTTGAGTTTTCCCACATTTGAGTTCTCCCACATTTGTGTTTTCCCACATTTGAGTTTTCCCACATTTGAGTTTTCCCAAATGGTTCAAATGGCTCTGAGCACTATGGGACTCAACTGCTGAGGTCATTAGTCCCCTAGAACTTAGAACTAGTTAAACCTAACTAACCTAAGGACATTACAAACATCCATGCCCGAGGCAGGATTCGAACCTGCGACCGTAGCGGTCTTGCGGTTCCAGACTGCAGCGCCTTTAACCACACGGCCACTTCGGCCGGCGAGTTTTCCCACATTTGCGTTTTCCCACATTTGCGTTTTTCCCACATTTGCGTTTTTCCCACAGTTGCGTTTTTCCCACAGTTGCGTTTTCCCACAGTTGCGTTTTTCCCACAGTTGCGTTTTTCCCACAGTTGCGTTTTTCCCACAGTTGCGTTTTTCCCACAGTTGCGTTTTTTCCACAGTTGCGTTTTTCCCACAGTTGCGTTTTTTCCACACTTGCGTTTTTCCCACACTTGCGTTTTTCCCACAGTTGCGTTTTTCCCACACTTGCGTTTTTCCCACACTTGCGTTTTTTCCACACTTGCGTTTTTTCCACACTTGCGTTTTTCCCACACTTGCGTTTTTCCCACACTTGCGTTTTCCCCACAATTGCGTTTTTCACCCATGAGCGTTTTGCCCACATGAGCGTTTTGCCCACATGAGCGTTTTATCCCATATTTGCGTTTTATCCCATATTTGCGTTTTATCCCATATTTGCGTTTTATCCCATATTTGCGTTTTATCCCATATTTGCGTTTTATCCCATATTTGCGTTTTATCCCATATGTGCGTTTATTCCCATATTTGCGTTTATTCCCATATTTGCGTTTATTCCCATATTTGCGTTTTATCCCATATTTGCGTTTTATCCCATATTTGCGTTTTATCCCATATTTGCGTTTTATCCCATATTTGCGTTTTATCCCATATTTGCGTTTTATCCCATATTTGCGTTTTATCCCATATTTGCGTTTTATCCCATATTTGCGTTTTATCCCATATTTGCGTTTTTCCCATATTTTGCGAACCCATTATGTATCAGACTATGTCCTACCAACCGATTCTTTCCTCTTGTCAGGTTGTACCACAAATTAGCCATCTCACATATTTGCGTTTTTCCCGTATTTCCGTTTTTCCCACATTTGCGATTTTCACACATTTGCGATTTTCATACATTTGCATTTTTCACATATATGCTATTTTCCCATGTTTCGTGAACCCTTGATACTTCAGACTATTTCCTACCAACCGATTTTTTCCTCTTCTGAAGTTGTGCCACAAATTTCCCTCCGCCCATTTGTGCGTATCTCCCATTTGTGCGTTTTTCCCTTTTGTGCGTTTTTCCCTTTTGTGCGTTTTTCCCTTTTGTGCGTTTTTCCCCTTTGTGCGTTTTTCCCTTTTGTGCGTTTTTCCCTTTTGTGCGTTTTTCCCTTTTGTGCGTTTTTCCCTTTTGTGCGTTTTTCGCTTTTGTGCGTTTTTTTCTTTTGTGCGTTTTTCCCTTTTGTGCGTTTTTCACTTTTGTGCGTTTTTCCCATACTTGCGTTTTCCCCGCACTTCCGTTTTCCCCGCACTTGCGTTTTCCCCGCACTTGCGTTCCGCACTTGCGTTTTCCCCGCACTTCCGTTTTCCCCGCACTTGCGTTTTCCCCGCACTTGCGTTTTCCCCGCACTTGCGTTTTCCCCGCACTTGCGTTTTCCCCGCACTTGCGTTTTCCCCGCACTTGCGTTTTCCCCGCACTTGCGTTTTCCCCGCACTTGCGTTTTCCCCACACTTGCGTTTTCCCCGCACTTGCGTTTTCCCCGCACTTGCGTTTTCCCCGCACTTGCGTTTTACCCGCACTTGCGTTTTCCCCGCACTTGCGTTTTCCCCACATTTGCGTTTTCCCCACATCCGGGCTTTTCCCATATTTGAGCATTTCTCACACATTTGCGTTTCTCCCATATTTTGCGAACCCATGATGCTTTAGACTGTCCTACCAACTGATTCTTTCCTCTTGTCAAGTTGTGCCACAAATTCGTGATCTCACATTTTTGCGTTTTTTGCATATTTGCGTTTTACGCATATTTGAGTTTTTCCCATTTTTGCGTTTTTTCAATATTTGCGTTAGTCTCATATTATGTGAACCCATGTTGCTTCAAATTATGTCCTACCAACCGATCCTTCCCTCTTGTTACGTTGTGCGTCCATCCCACACTTGCCTTTTTCTCATGTTCGCGTTTTTCCCATGTTCGCGTTTTTCCCATGTTCGCGTTTTTCCCATGTACGCGTTTTTCCCATGTACGCGTTTTTCCCATGTACGCGTTTTTCCCATATTTGCTTTTTCCCCGTATTTGCGTTTTTCCCCGTATTTGCGTTTTTCCGATATTTGCGTTTTTCCGATATTTGCGTTTTTCCGATATTTGCGTTTTTCCGATATTTGCGTTTTTCCGATATTTGCGTTTTTCCGATATTTGCGTTTTTCCCACGTTTGCGTTTTTCCCACGTTTGCGTTTTTCCTACGTTTGCGTTTTTCCCACGTTAGCGTTTTTCCCACGTTTGCGTTTTTCCCACGTTTGCGTTTTTCCCACGTTTGCGTTTTTCCAACGATTGCGTTTTTCCAACGATTGCGTTTTTCCCACGATTGCTTTTTTCCCACGATTCCGTTTTTCCCACGATTGCGTTTTTCCCATGATTGCGTTTTTCCCATACTTGCGTTTTTCCCATACTTGCGTTTTTCCCATACTTGTGTTTTTCCCATACTTGCGTTTTTCCCATACTTGCGCTTCTCACATACTTGCGCTTCTCCCATACTTGCGCTTCTCCCATACTTGCGCTTCTCCCATACTTGCGTTTCTCCCATACTTGCGCTTCTCCCATAATTCGTGAACCCTGTATGCTTCAGACTGTCCTACAAACCGACTCCTACCTCTTGTCAAGTTGTGCCACAAATTTGTCACCTCACATATTTACGTTTTTCCCATATCTGCGTTTTACCAATATCTGTGTTTTACCAATATTTGCGTTTTACCCATATTTGCCTTTATCCCATATTTGCCTTTTTTCAATATTTGCGTTAGTCCCATATCTTGTGAACCCATGATGCTTCAGATTATATCCTACCAACCAATTCTATCCTCTTGTCACGTTGTGTGTCTTTCCCACACTTGCGATTATCTCATATTTGCGTTTTTCCCATACTTGCGATGGTCCAATATTTGCGTTTTTCCCATACTTCCGTTTCTCCTATATTTGCGTTTTTCCCGTATTTGCGTTTTTCCCGTATTTGCGTTTTTCCCGTATTTGCGTTTTTCCCGTATTTGCGTTTTTCCCGTATTTGCGTTTTTCCCGTATTTGCGTTTTTCCCGTATTTGCGTTTTTCCCCTATTTGCGTTTTTCCCCTATTTGCTTTTTTCCCGTATTTTCTTTTTTCCCATATTTTCTTTTTTCCCGTATTTGCGTTTTTCCCGTATTTGCGTTTTTCCCGTATTTGCGTTTTTCCCGTATTTGCGTTTTTCCCGTATTTGCGTTTTTCCCCTATTTGCGTTTTTCCCCTATTTGCGCTTCTCCCATCTTTGCGCTTCTCCCATATTTGCGCTTCTCCCATATTTGCGCTTCTCCCATATTTGCGCTTCTCCCATATTTGCGCTTCTCCCATATTTGCGCTTCTCCCATATTTCGTGAACCCTGTATGCCTCAGAACATGCCCTACCAACCGATTCTTTCCTGTTGTCAAGTTGTGCCACAGGTTTCCCTTCTCTGACATTTCCGTTTTTCCCACATTTCCGTTTTTCCCACATTTCCGTTTTTCCCACATTTCAGTTTTTCCCACATTTCCGTTTTTCCCACATTTCCGTTTTTCCCACATTTCCGTTTTTCCCACATTTCCGTTTTTCTCCACATTTGTGTTTTTCCAACATTTGCGCGTTTCTCCCACATTTGGGCGTTTCTCCCACATTTGCGCGTTTCTCCCACATTTGCGCGTTTCTCCCACATTTGCGCGTTTCTCCCACATTTGCGCGTTTCTCCCACATTTGCGCGTTTCTCCCACATTTGCGTTTCTCCCACATTTTGCGAACCCATGATGCTTCAGACTGTCCTACCAACCGATTCGTTCCTCTTGTCAAGTTGTGCCACAAATTTGACATCTTCCATATTTGCGTTTTAACCATATTTGCGTTTTACCCATATTTGCTTTTTTCCACATATTTTCCTTTTTCCCCATATTTTCCTTTTTCCCCATATTTTCCTTTTTCCCCATATTTTCCTTTTTCCCCATATTTTCCTTTTTCCCCATATTTGCCTTTTTCCCCGTATTTGCTTTTTTCCCATATTTGCTTTTTCCCCTTATTTGCCTTTTTCCCCATATTTGCCTTTTTCCCCATATTTGCCCTTTTCCCCATATTTGCCTTTTTCCCCATATTTGCCTTTTTCCCCATATTTGCCTTTTTCCCCATATTTGCCTTTTTCCACATATTTGCCTTTTTCCCCATGTTTGCCTTTTCCCCCATGTTTGCTTTTTCCCCCATATTTGCCTTTCCTCCATATTTGCCATTCCTCCATATTTGCCATTCCTCCATATTTGCCTTTCCTCCATATTTGCCTTTCCTCCATATTTGCCTTTCCTCCATATTTGCCTTTCCTCCATATTTGCCTTTCCTCCATATTTGCCTTTCCTCCATATTTGCCTTTCCTCCATATATGCCTTTCCTCCATATTTGCCTTTCCTCCATATTTGCCTTTCCTCCATATTTGCCTTTCCTCCATATTTGCCTTTCCTCCATATTTGCCTTTCCTCCATATTTGCCTTTCCTCCATATTTGACTTTCCTCCATATTTGACTTTCCTCCATATTTGACTTTCCTCCATATTTGACTTTCCTCCATATTTGACTTTCCTCCATATTTGACTTTCCTCCATATTTGACTTTCCTCCATATTTGACTTTTTCCCATAATTGCTTTTTTTCTGTATTTGCGTTAGTCCCATATTTTGTGAACCCATGATGCTTCAGATTATGTCCTACCAACCGATCCTTTCCTCTTGTCACGTTGTGCGCTTTCCCAACCTTGCGTTTTTCCCATATTTGCGTTTTTCTCATATTCCCATATTTGCGTTTGTCCCGTATTTGCGTTTGTCCCGTATTTGCGTTTGTCCCGTATTTGCGTTTGTCCGGTATTTGCGTTTTTCCCATATTTGCGTTTTTCCCATATTTGCGTTTTTCCCATATTTGCGTTTTTCCCATATTTCGTGAAACCTGTATGCTTCAGAACATGTCCTACCAACCGATTCTTTCCTCATGTCAAGTTGTGCCACAAATTTGTCATCTCCCATATTTGCGTTTTACCCATATTTGCCTCTTTCCTCATATTTGCCTTTTTCCCATATTTGCGTTTTTCCCATATTTGCGTTTTTCCCATATTTGCGTTTTTCCCAAATGGCTCTGAGCACTATGGGACTCAACTGCTGTGGTCATAAGTCCCCTAGAACTTAGAACTACTTAAACCTAACTAACCTAAGGACAGCACACAACACCCAGCCATCACGAGGCAGAGAAAATCTCTGACCCCGCCGGGAATCGAACCCGGGAACCTGGGCGTGGGAAGCGAGAACGTTTTTCCCATATTTGCGTTTTCCCATATTTGCGTTTTTCCCATATTTGCGTTTTTCCCATATTTGCGTTTTTCCCATATTTGCGTTTTTCCCATATTTGCGTTTTTCCCATATTTGCGTTTTTCCCATATTTGCGTTTTTCCCATATTTGCGTTTTTCCCATATTTGCGTTTTTCCCATATTTGCGTTTTTCCCATATTTGCGTTTTTCCCATATTTGCGTTTTTCCCATATTTGCGTTTTTCCCATATTTGCGTTTTTCCCATATTTGCGTTTTTCCCATATTTGCGTTTTTCCCATATTTGCGTTTTTCCCATATTTGCGTTTTTCCCATATTTGCGTTTTTCCCATTTTTTCGTTTTTCCCATTTTTGCCCTTCTGATATATTTGCGCTTCGGACATATTTGCGCTTCGGACATATTTGCGCTTCGGACATATTTGCGCTTCGGACATATTTGCGCTTCGGACATATTTGCGCTTCGGACATATTTGCGCTTCGGACATATTTGCGCTTCGGACATATTTGCGCTTCGGACATATTTGCGCTTCGGACATATTTGCGCTTCGGACATATTTGCGCTTCGGACATATTTGCGCTTCGGACATATTTGCGCTTCGGACATATTTGCGCTTCGGACATATTTGCGCTTCGGACATATTTGCGCTTCGGACATATTTGCGCTTCGGACATATTTGCACTTCGGACATATTTGCACTTCGGACATATTTGCACTTCGGACATATTTGCACTTCGGACATATTTGCACTTCGGACATATTTGCACTTCGGACATATTTGCACTTCGGACATATTTGCACTTCGGACATATTTGCACTTCTGACATATTTCGTGAACCCTAAATGCCTTACCAACCGATTCTTTCCTGTTGTCAAGTTGCGCCACAAGTTTCCCTTCTCCAACATTTTTGTTTTTCCCACATTTGCGTTTTTCCCACATTTGCGTTTTTCCCACATTTGCGTTTTTCCCGTATATGCGTTTTTCCTGTATATGCGTAATTCCCACATTTGCGTTTTTTCCCCACATTTGCGTTTTTTCCCCACATTTGCGTTTTTTCCCCACATTTGTTTTTTCACCACATTTGTTTTTTCCCCACATTTGTTTTTCCCCACATTTACATTTTCCCCACATTTACATTTTCCCCACATTTACATTTTCCCCACATTTACATTTTCCCCACATTTACATTTTCCCCACATTTGTTTTTTCCCCACATTTGTTTTTTCCCCACATTTGTTTTTTCCTCACATTTGCATTTTTCCTCACATTTGTGTTTGTCCCACATTTGCGTTTTTCCCACATTTGCGTTTTTCCCACATTTGCGTTTTTCCCACATTTGCGTTTTTTCCACATTTGCGTTTTTCCCACATTTGCGTTTTTCCCACATTTGCGTTTTTCCCACATTTGCGTTTTTCCCACATTTGCGTTTTTCCCACATTTGCGTTTTTCCCACATTTGCGTTTTTCCCACATTTGCGTTTTTCCCACATTTGCGTTTTTCCCACATTTGCGTTTTTCCCACATTTGCGTTTTTCCCGTATATGCGTTTTTCCCGTATATGCGTTTTTCCCGTATATGCGTTTTTCCCGTATATGCGTTTTTCCCGTACTTGCGTTTTTCCCGTACTTGCGTTTTTCCCGTACTTGCGTTTTTCCCGTACTTGCGTTTCTCCCGTACTTGCGTTTCTCCCGTACTTGCGCTTCTCCCGTACTTGCGCTTCTCCCGTGCTTGCGCTTCTCCCGTACTTGCGCTTCTCCCGTACTTGCGCTTCTACCGTACTTGCGCTTCTCCCGTACTTGCGCTTCTCCCATAGTTACGTCACAGCCATATTTTGTGAACCCTGTATGCTTCAGACTGTCCTAACAACCGACTCCTTCATCTTGTCAAGTTGTGCCACAAATTTGTCATCTCACATATTTGCGTTTTCCCCATATCTGTGTTTTACCCATATTTGCGTTTTTCCCATATTTGCCTTTTTCCCATATTTGCGTTTTTTCAATATTTGCCTTTTTCCCATATTTGCGTTTTTTCAATATTAGCGTTAGTGCCATAATTAGTGTACCCATGATGCTTCAGATTATGTCCTACCAACCGAACCTTTCCTCTTGTCACGTTGTGCGCTTTCCCACACTTGCTTTTTCCCATATTTACGTATTTCCCATATTCCCATATTCGCGTGTTTCCCGTATTTGCGTTTTTCCCGTATTTGCGTTTTTCCCGTATTTGCGTTTTTACCCGTATTTGCGTTTTTACCCGTATTTGCGTTTTTACCCGTATTTGCGTTTTTACCCGTATTTGCGTTTTCACCGTATTTGCGTTTTTACCGTATTTGCGTTTTTCCCATATTTGCGTTTTTTCCCATATTTGCGCTTCTCCCATATTTCGTGAACGCTGTATGCTTCAGAACATGTCCTACGAACCGATTGTTTCCTCTTGTCAAGTATTTCCCGTATTTGCGTTTTTCCCGTATATGCGTTTTTCCCGTATATGCGTTTTTCCCGTATATGCGTTTTTCCCGTATATGCGTTTTTCCCGTATATGCGTTGTTCCCGTATATGCGTTTTTCCCGTATTTGCGTTTTTCCCGTATATGCTTTTTTCCCCTATATGCTTTTTTCCCATATATGGGTTTTTCCCGTATATGCGTTTTTCCCATATTTGCGTTTTTCCCATATTTGCGTTTTTCCGATACTTGCGCTTTTCCCATATTTGCGTTTTTCCCATACTTGCGCTTCTCCCATAGTTCCGTTACTGCCATATTTCGTGAATCCTGTATGCTTCAGACTGTCCTACCAACCGACTCCTTCCTCTTGTCAAGTTGTGCCACAAATTTGTCATCTCACATATTTGCGTTTTACCTATATTTGCGTTTTACCGATATTTGCCTTTTTCGCATATTTGCCTTTTTGCCATATTTGCGTTTTTTCAATATTAGCGTTAGTCCCATATTTAGTGAACCCATGATGCTTCAGATTATGTCCTACCGACCGATCCTTTCCTCTTGTCACGTTGTGCGCTTTCCCACACTTGCTTTTTTCCCATATTTACGTATTTCCCATATTTCCATATTTTCGTTTTTCCCATATTTGCGTTTTTCCCATACTTGCGCTTTTCCCATATTTGCGTTTTTCCCATAGTTCCGTTACTGCCATATTTCGTGAACCCTGTATGCTTCAGACTGTCCTACCAACCGGCTCCTTCCTCTTGTCAAGTTGTGCCACAAATTTGTCATCTCCCATATTTGCGTTTTACCCATATTTGCCTTTTCCCCATATTTGCGTGTTTTCAATATTAGCGTTAGTCCCATATTTAGTGAACCCATGATGCTTCAGATTATGTCCTACCAACCGATCCTTTCCTCTTGTCACGTTGTGCACTTTCCCACACTTTCTTTTTTCCCATATTTACGTATTTCCCATATTTCCATATTTGCGTTTTTCCCATATTTGCGTTTTTCCCACATATGCGTTTTTCCCACATTTGCGTCCCCTAGAACTTAGAACTACTTAAATCTAACTAACCCTGAGGACAGCACACAACACCCAGCCATCACGAGGCAGAGAAAATCCCTGACCCCCCCGGGCGTGGGAAGCGAGATCGCTACCGCACGACCACGAGATGCGGACTACTTTTTTTTTTTCAATATTAGTGTTAGTCCCATATTTTGTGAACCCATGATGCTTCAGATTATGTCCTACCAACCGATTCTATCCTCTTGCGTGACTTTCCCCCACTTGCGATTTTCCCATATTTGCGTTTTTCCCATACTTGCATTTTTCCAATATTTGCGTTCTTCCCATAGTAGCGTTTTTCCAGTATTTGCGTTTTTCCCGTATTTGCGTTATTCCCGTATTTGCGTTTTTCCCGTATTTGCGTTTTTCCCGTATTTGCGTTTTTCCGGTATTTGCGTTTTTCCGGTATTTGCGTTTTCCGGTATTTGCGTTTTTCCGGTATTTGCGTTTTTCCCGTATTTGCGTTTTTCCGGTATTTGCGTTTTTCCCGTATTTGCGTTTTTCCGGTATTTGCGTTTTTCCGGTATTTGCGTTTTTCCGGTATTTGCGTTTTTCCGGTATTTGCGTTTTTCCGGTATTTGCGTTTTTCCGGTATTGGCGTTTTTCTGGTATTGGCATTTTTCCGGTATTTGCGTTTTTCCGGTATTTGCGTTTTTCCGGTATTTGCGTTTTTCCGGTATTTGCGTTTTTCCCATATTTCCGTTTTTCCCATATTTGCGCTTCTCCCATATTTGCGCTTCTCCCATATTTGCGCTTCTCCCATATTTGCGCTTCTCCCATATTTGCGCTTCTCCCATATTTGCGCTTCTCCCATATTTGCGCTTCTCCCATATTTGCGCTTCTCCCATATTTGCGCTTCTCCCATATTTGCGCTTCTCCCATATTTGCGCTTCTCCCATATTTGCACTTCTCCAATATTTGCGCTTCTCCCATATTTGCGCTTCTCCTATATTTGCGCTTCTCCCATATTTGCGCTTCTCCCATATTTGCGCTTCTCCCACATTTGCGCTTCTCCCACATTTGCGCTTCTCCCACATTTGCGCTTCTCCCACATTTGCGCTTCTCCCACATTTGCGCTTCTCCCACATTTGCGTTTTGCCCACATTTGCGTTTTGCCCACATTTTAGTTTTGCCCACATTTTAGTTTTTTACACATTTTAGTTTTGCCCACATTTTAGTTTTGCCCACATTTTAGTTTTTCCCGTATTTTAGTTTTTCCCACATTTTAGTTTTTCCCACATTTTAGTTTTTCCCACATTTTAGTTTTTGCCACATTTTAGTTTTTGCCACATTTTAGTTTTTCCCACATTTTAGTTTTTCCCACATTTTAGTTTTTCCCACATTTTAGTTTTTCCCACATTTTAGTTTTTCCCACATTTTAGTTTTTCCCACATTTGCGTTTTTCCCATATTTGCGATTCTGCCATATTTCGTAAACCCTGTATGCTTCAGAACATGTCCTACCAACCAATTCTTTCCTGTTGTCAAGTTGAGCCACAGGTTTCCCTTCTCCGACATTTGCGTTTTCCCACATTTGCGTTTGTCCCACATTTGCGTTTGTCCCACATTTGCGTTTTTCCCACATTTGCGTTTTTCCCACATTTGCGTTTTTCCCACATTTGCGTTTTTCCCACATTTGCGTTTTTCCCACATTTGCGTTTTTCCCACATTTGCGTTTTTCCCACATTTGCGTTTTTCCCACATTTGCGTTTTTCCCACATTTGCGTTTTTCCCACATTTGCGTTTTTCCCACATTTGCGTTTTTCCCACATTTGCGTTTTTCCCACATTTGCGTTTTTCCCACATTTGCGTTTTTCCCACATTTGCGTTTTTCCCACATATGCGTTTTTCCCACATTTGCGTTTTTCCCACATTTGCGTTTTTCCCACATTTGCGTTTTTCCCACATTTGCGTTTTTCCCACATTTGCGTTTTTCCCACATTTGCGTTTTTCCCACATTTCCGTTTTTCCACATTTGCGCGTTTCCCTTACATTTGCGCGTTTCTCTTACATTTGCGCGTTTCTCTTACATTTGCGCGTTTCTCTTACATTTGCGCGTTTCTCTTACATTTGCGCGTTTCTCTTACATTTGCGCGTTTCTCTTACATTTGCGCGTTTCTCTTACATTTGCGCGTTTCTCTTACATTTGCGCGTTTCTCTTATATTTGCGCGTTTCTCTTACATTTGCGCGTTTCTCTTACATTTGCGCGTTTCTCTTACATTTGCGCGTTTCTCTTACATTTGCGCGTTTCTCTTACATTTGCGCGTTTCCCTTACACTTGCGCGTTTCTCTTACACTTGCGCGTTTCTCTTAAATTTGCGCGATTCTCCCACATTTGCGCGTTTCTCCCACATTTGCGTTTCTCCCACATTTTGCGAACCCATGATGCTTCAGACTGTCCTACCAACCGATTCGTTCCTCTTGTCAAGTTGTGCCACAAATTTGTCATCTCCCATATTTGCGTTTTACCCATATTTGCCTTTTTCCCCATATTTGCCTTTTTCCCCATATTTGCCTTTTTCCCCATATTTGCCTTTTTCCCCATATTTGCCTTTTTCCCCATATTTGCCTTTTTCCCATATTTGCCTTTTTCCCCATATTTGCCTTTTTCCCCATATTTGCCTTTTCCCCCATATTTGCCTTTTTCCCATATTTGCCTTTTTTCCCATATTTGCCTTTTTCCCCATATTTGCCTTTTTCCCCATATTTGCCTTTTCCCCCATATTTGCCTTTTCCCCAATATTTGCCTTTTCCCCCATATTTGCCTTTTCCCCCATATTTGCCTTTCCCCCCATATTTGCCTTTTCCCCCATATTTCCCTTTTCCCCCATATTTCCCTTTCCCCCATATTTCCCTTTTCCCCATATTTCCCTTTTCCCCCATATTTGCCTTTTCCCCCATATTTGCCTTTTCCCCCATATTTGCCTTTTCCCCCATATTTGCCTTTTCCCCCATATTTGCCTTTTCCCCCATATTTGCCTTTTCCCCCATATTTGCCTTTTCCCCCATGTTTGCCTTTTGCCCCATGTTTACCTTTTCCCCCATGTTTACCTATTCCCCCATGTTTGCCTTTTCCCCCATGTTTGCCTTTTCCCCCATGTTTGCCTTTTCCCCCATGTTTGCCTTTTCCCCCATGTTTGCCTTTTCCCCCATGTTTGCCTTTTCCCCCATGTTTGCCTTTTCCCCCATGTTTGCCTTTTCCCCCATGTTTGCCTTTTCCACCATGTTTGCCTTTTCCCCCATGTTTGCCTTTTCCCCCATGTTTGCCTTTTCCCCCATGTTTGCCTTTTCCCCCATGTTTGCCTTTTCCCCCATGTTTGCCTTTTCCCCCATGTTTGCCTTTTCCCCCATGTTTGCCTTTTCCCCCATGTTTGCCTTTTCCCCCATGTTTGCCTTTTCCCCCATGTTTGCCTTTTCCCCCATGTTTGCCTTTTCCCCCATGTTTGCCTTTTCCCCCATGTTTGCCTTTTCCCCCATGTTTGCCTTTTCCCCCATGTATGCCTTTTCCCCCATGTATGCCTTTTTCCCCCATGTTTGCCTTTTTCCCCCATGTTTGCCTTTTCCCCCATGTTTGCCTTTTTCCCCCATGTTTGCCTTTTTCCCCCATGTTTGCCTTTTCCCCCATGTTTGCCTTTTTCCCCCATGTTTGCCTTTTTCCCCCATGTTTGCCTTTTTCCCCCATGTTTGCCTTTTTCCCCCATGTTTGCCTTTTTCCCCCATGTTTGCCTTTTTCCCCATGTTTGCCATTTTCCCCATGTTTGCCTTTCCCCCATGTTTGCCTTTTCCCCATGTTTGCCTTTTTCCCCATGTTTGCCTTTTTCCCCATGTTTGCCTTTTTCCCCATGTTTGCCTTTTTCCCCATGTTTGCCTTTTCCCCCATGTTTGCCTTTTTCCCCATGTTTGCCTTTTTCCCCATGTTTGCCTTTTTCCCCATGTTTGCCTTTTTCCCCATGTTTGCCTTTTTCCCCATGTTTGCCTTTTTCCCCATGTTTGCCTTTTTCCCCATGTTTGCCTTTTTCCCCATGTTTGCCTTTTTCCCCATGTTTGCCTTTTTCCCCATGTTTGCCTTTTTCCCCATGTTTGCCTTTTTCCCCATGTTTGCCTTTTTTCCCATGTTTGCCTTTTTCCCCATATTTGCCTTTTTCCCCATGTTTGCCATTTTCCCCATGTTTGCCTTTTTCCCCATGTTTGCCTTTTCCCCCATGTTTGCCTTTTTCCCCATGTTTGCCTTTTCCCCCATGTTTGCCTTTTTCCCCATGTTTGCCTTTTTCCCCATGTTTGCCTTTTTCCCCATGTTTGCCTTTTTCCCCATGTTTGCCTTTTCCCCCATGTTTGCCTTTTCCCCCATGTTTGCCTTTTCCCCCATGTTTGCCTTTTCCCCCATGTTTGCCTTTTCCCCCATGTTTGCCTTTTTCCCCATATTTTCCTTTTTCCCCATATTTTCCTTTTTCCCCATATTTTCCTTATTTCCCATATTTTCCTTATTTCCCATATTTGCGTTTTTCTCATATCCCATATTTTCGTTTTTCCCATATTTGCGTTTTTCCCATATTTGCGTTTTTCCCGTATTTGCGTTAGTCCCATATTTAGTGAACCCATGATGCTTTAGATTATGTCCTACCAACCGATCCTTTCCCCTTGTCACGTTGTGCGCTTTCCCACACTTGCTCTTTTCCCAAATTTACGTATTTCCCATATTCCCATATTTGCGTTTTTCCCATATTTGCGTTTTTCCCTTATTTGCGTTTTTCCCGTATTTGGGTTTTTCCCGTATTTGGGTTTTTCCCGTATTTGGGTTTTTCCTGTATTTGGGTTTTTCCCGTATTTGGGTTTTTCCCGTATTTGGGTTTTTCCCGTATTTGGGTTTTTCCCGTATTTGGCTTTTTCCCGTATTTGGATTTTTCCCGTATTTGCGTTTTTCCCGTAATTGCGTTTTTCCCATAATTGCGTTTTTCCCATAATTGCGTTTTTCCCATAATTGCGTTTTTCCCATAATTGCGTTTTTCCCATAATTGCGTTTTTCCCATTATTGCGTTTTTCCCATTATTGCGTTTTTCCCATTATTGCGTTTTTCCCATTATTGCGTTTTTCCCATAATTGCGTATTTCCCATATTTGCGTATTTCCCATATTTGCGTATTTCCCATATTTGCGTTTCGCCCATATTTCGTGAACCCTGTATGCTTCAGACCAAGTGCTACCAACCTGTTCTTCCCTCTTGTCAAGTTGTGCCACAGGTTTCCCTTCTTCTACACTTGCGTTTTTCGCCACATTTGTGTTTTTCCCACATCTGCGTTTTTCCCACTTTTGCGTTTTCTCCCACATTTGCGTTTTCTCCCACATTTGCGTTTTCTCCCACATTTGCGTTTTCTCCCACATTTGCGTTTTCTCCCACATTTGCGTTTTCTCCCACATTTGCGTTTTCTCCCACATTTGCGTTTTCTCCCACATTTGCGTTTTCTCCCACATTTGCGTTTTCTCCCACATTTGCGTTTTCTCCCACATTTGCGTTTTCTCCCACATTTGCGTTTTCTCCCACATTTGCGTTTTCTCCCACATTTGCGTTTTCTCCCACATTTGCGTTTTCTCCCACATTTGCGTTTTCTCCCACATTTGCGTTTTCTCCCACATTTGCGTTTTCTCCCACATTTGCGTTTTCTCCCACATTTGCGTTTTCTCTCACATTTGCGTTTTCTCCCACATTTGCGTTTTCTCCCACATTTGCGTTTTCTCCCACATTTGCGTCTTCTCCCACATTTGCGTCTTCTCCCACATTTGCGTCTTCTCCCACATTTGCGTTTTCTCCCACATTTGCGTTTTCTCCCACATTTGCGTTTTCTCCCACATTTGCGTTTTCTCCCACATTTGCGTTTTCTCCCACATTTGCGTTTTCTCCCACATTTGCGTTTTCTCCCACATTTGTGTTTTCTCCCACATTTGCGTTTTCTCCCACATTTGCGTTTTCTCCCACATTTGCGTTTTCTCCCACATTTGCGTTTTCTCCCACATTTGCGTTTTCTCCCACATTTGCGTTTTCTCCCACATTTGCTTTTTCTCCCACATTTGCTTTTTCTCCCACATTTGCTTTTTCTCCCACATTTGCTTTTTCTCCCACATTTGCTTTTTCTCCCACATTTGCGTTTTCTCCCACATTTGCGTTTTCTCCCACATTTGCGTTTTCTCCCACATTTGCGTTTTCTCCCACATTTGCGTTTTCTCCCACATTTGCGTTTTCTCCCACATTTGCGTTTTCTCCCACATTTGCTTTTTCTCACACATTTGCGTTTTCTCCCACATTTGCTTTTTCTCCCACATTTGCTTTTTCTCACACATTTGTTTTTTCTCACACATTAGCGTTTCCCACACATTAGCGTTTCTCATACATTTGCGTTTCTCACACATTTGCGTTTCTCACACATTTGCGTTTCTCACACATTTGCGTTTCTCCCACATTTGCGTTTCTCCCACATTTGCGTTTCTCCCACATTTGCGTTTCTCCCACATTTGCGTTTCTCACACATTTGCGTTTCTCACACATTTGCGTTTCTCACACATTTGCGTTTCTCACACATTTGCGTTTCTCACACATTTGCGTTTCTCACACATTTGCGTTCCTCACACATTTGCGTTCCTCACACATTTGCGTTTCTCACACATTTGCGTTTCTCACACATTTGCGTTTCTCACACATTTGCGTTTCTCACACATTTGCGTTTCTCACACATTTGCGTTTCTCACACATTTGCGTTTCTCACACATTTGTGCGTTTCTCACACATTTGTGCGTTTCTCACACATTTGTGCGTTTCTCACACATTTGTGCGTTTCTCACACATTTGCGTATCTCACACATTTGTGCGTTTCTCACACATTTGCGTATCTCACACATTTGTGCGTTTCTCACACATTTGTGCGTTTCTCACACATTTGTGCGTTTCTCACACATTTGTGCGTTTCTCACACATTTGTGCGTTTCTCACACATTTGTGCGTTTCTCACACATTTGTGCGTTTCTCACACATTTGTGCGTTTCTCACACATTTGTGCGTTTCTCACACATTTGTGCGTTCCTCCCAAATTTTACGAACCCATAATGCTTCAGACTGTCCTACCAACCGATACTTTCCTCTTGTCAAGTTGTGCCACAAATTTGTCATCTCACATATTTGCGTTTTTCCCATATTTGCGTTTTTCCCATATTTGCGTTTTTCCCATATTTGCGTTTTTCCCATATTTGCGTTTTTCCCATATTTGCGTTTTTCCCATATTTGCGTTTTTCCCATATTTGCGTTTTTCCCATATTTGCGTTTTTCCCATATTTGCATTTTTCCCATATTTGCGTTTTACCCATATTTGCGTTTTACCCATATTTGCGTTTTTGCCATTTTTACGTTTTTCCCATATTTGCGTTTTTCCCATATTTGCGTTTTTCCCATATTCGCGTTTTCCCTATATTTGCGTTTTTCCCATATTTGCGTTTTTCCCATATTTGCGTTTTTTCCCATATTTGCGTTTTTTCCCATATTTGCGTTTTTTCCCATATTTGCGTTTTTTCCCATATTTGCGTTTTTTCCCATATTTGCGTTTTTTCCCATATTTGCGTTTTTTCCATATTTGCATTTTTCCCATATTTGAGTTTTTCCCATATTTGCGTTTTTTCCATATTTGCATTTTTCCCATATTTGAGTTTTTCCCATATTTGCGTTTTTCCCATATTTGCGTTTTTCCCATATTTGCGTTTTTCCCATATTTGCGTTTATCCCGTATTTGCGTTTATCCCGTATTTGCGTTTATCCTGCATTTGCGTTTATCCCGCATTTGTGTTTATCCCGCATTTGCGTTTTTCCCGTATGTGCGTTTTTCCCGTATGTGCGTTTTCCCCGTATGTGCGTTTTCCCCGTATGTGCGTTTTCCCCGTATGTGCGTTTTCCCCGTATGTGCGTTTTCCGCGTATGTGCGTTTGCCGCGTATGTGCGTTTTCCGCGTATGTGCGTTTTCCGCGTATGTGCGTTTTCCCCGTATGCGCGTTTTCCCCGTATGTGCGTTTTCCCCGTATGTGCGTTTTCCCCGTATGTGCGTTTTTCCCGTATGTGCGTTTTTCCCGTATGTGCGTTTTTCCCGTAATTGCGTTTTTCCCATAATTGCGTTTTTCCCATAATTGCGTTTTTCCTATAATTGCGTTTTTCCCATAATTGCGTTTTTCCCATAATTGCGTATTTCCCATATTTGCGTATTTCCCATATTTGCGTTTCGCCCATATTTCGTGAACCCTGTATGCTTCAGACCATGTGCTAGCAACCTGTTCTTTCCTCTTGTCAAGTTGTGCCACAGGTTTCCCTTCTTCTACACTTGCGTTTTTCGCCACATTTGTGTTTTCACCCACATTTGCGTTTTCTCCCACATCTGCGTTTTCTCCCACATTTGCGTTTTCTCCCACATTTGCGTTTTCTCCCACATTTGCGTTTTCTCCCACATTTGCGTTTTGTCCCACATTTGCGTTTTCTCCCACATTTGCGTTTTCTCCCACATTTGCGTTTTCTCCCACATTTGCGTTTTCTCCCACATTTGCGTTTTCTCCCACATTTGCGTTTTCTCCCACATTTGCGTTTTCTCCCACATTTGCGTTTTCTCCCACATTTGCGTTTTCTCCGACATTTGCGTTTTCTCCCACATTTGCGTTTTCTCCCACATTTGCGTTTTCTCCCACATTTGCGTTTTCTCCCACATTTGCGTTTTCTCCCACATTTGCGTTTTCTCCCACATTTGCGTTTTCTCCCACATTTGCGTTTTCTCCCACATTTGCGTTTTCTCCCACATTTGCGTTTTCTCCCACATTTGCGTTTTCTCCCACATTTGCGTTTTCTCCCACATTTGCTTCTTCTCCCACATTTGCTTCTTCTCCCACATTTGCTTTTTCTCCCACATTTGCTTTTTCTCCCACATTTGCTTTTTCTCCCACATTTGCTTTTTCTCCCACATTTGCTTTTTCTCCCACATTTGCGTATTCTCCCACATTTGCGTTTTCTCCCACATTTGCGTTTTCTCCCACATTTGCGTTTTCTCCCACATTTGCGTTTTCTCCCACATTTGCGTTTTCTCCCACATTTGCGTTTTCTCCCACATTTGCTTTTTCTCCCACATTTGCTTTTTCTCCCACATTTGTTTTTCTCACACATTTGCTTTTTCTCACACATTAGCGTTTCCCACACATCTGCGTTTCTCATACATTTGCGTTTCTCACACATTTGCGATTCTCACACATTTGCGTTTCTCACACATTTGCGTTTCTCACACATTTGCGTTTCTCACACATTTGCGTTTCTCACACATTTGCGTGTCTCACACATTTGCGTTTCTCACACATTTGCGTTTCTCACACATTTGCGTTTCTCACACATTTGCGTTTCTCACACATTTGCGTTTCTCACACATTTGCGTTCCTCACACATTTGCGTTTCTCATACATTTTTGTGTTTCTCACACATTTGCGTTTCTCACACATTTGCGTTTCTCACACATTTGCGTTCCTCACACATTTGCGTTTCTCACACATTTGCGTTTCTCACACATTTGCGTTTCTCACACATTTGTGCGTTTCTCACACATTTGTGCGTTTCTCACACATTTGTGCGTTTCTCACACATTTGTGCGTTTCTCATACATTTGTGCGTTTCTCACACATTTGTGCGTTTCTCACACATTTGTGCGTTTCTCACACATTTGTGCGTTTCTCACACATTTGTGCGTTTCTCACACATTTGTGCGTTTCTCACACGTGCGTTTCTCACACATTTGTGCGTTCCTCCCAAATTTTACGAACCCATAATGCTTCAGACTGTCCTACCAACCGATACTTTCCTCTTGTCAAGTTGTGCCACAAATTTGTCATCTCACATATTTGCGTTTTACCCATATTTGCGTTTTTCCCATATTTGCGTTTTTCCCATATTTGCGTTTTTCCCATATTTGCGTTTATCCCATATTTGCGTTTTTCCCATATTTGCGTTTTTCCCATATTTGCGTTTTTCCCATATTTGCGTTTTTCCCATATTTGCGTTTTTCCCATATTTGCGTTTTTCCCATATTCGCGTTTTCCCTATATTTGTGTTTTTCCCATATTTGCGTTTTTCCCATATTTGCGTTTTTTCCCATATTTGCGTTTTTTCCCATATTTGCGTTTTTCCCATATTTGCGTTTTTCCCATATTTGCGTTTTTTCCCATATTTGCGTTTTTTCCCATATTTGCGTTTTTTCCCATATTTGCGTTTTTCCCATATTTGCATTTTTCCCATATTTGAGTTTTCCCCATATTTGCGTTTTTCCCATATTTCCGTTTTTCCCATATTTGCGTTTTTCCCATATTTGCGTTTTTCCCATATTTGCGTTTTACCGGTATTTGCGTTTATCCCGTATTTGCGTTTATCCCGCATTTGCGTTTATCCCGCATTTGCGTTTATCCCGTATTTGCGTTTTTCCTGTATTTGCGTTTACCGTATGTGCGTTTTTCCCGTATGTGCGTTTTCCCCGTATGTGCGTTTTCCCCGTATGTGCGTTTTCCCCGTATGTGCGTTTTCCGCGTATGTGCGTTTTCCCCGTATGTGCGTTTTCCCCGTATGTGCGTTTTCCCCGTATGTGCGTTTTTCCCGTATGTGCGTTTTCCCCGTATGTGCGTTTTCCCCGTATGTGCGTTTTTCCCGTATGTGCGTTTTTCCCGTATGTGCGTTTTTCCCGTATGTGCGTTTTTCCCGTATGTGCGTTTTTCCCGTATGTGCGTTTTTCCCGTATCTGCGTTTTTCCCGTATCTGCGTTTTTGCCATGTTTGCGTTTTTCCCATATGTGCGTTTTTCCCCTATGTGCGTTTTTCCCCTATATGCGTTTTTCCCATACATGCGTTTTTCCCATACATGCGAACCTAACCTAACGTAACCTAACCTAACCTAACCTAACATCCCATACATGCGTTTTTCCCATACATGCGTTTTTCCCATACATGCGTTTTTCCCATACATGCGTTTTTCCCATACATGCGTTTTTCCCATACATGCGTTTTTCCAATACATGCGTTTTTCCCATACATGCGTTTTTCCCATACTTGCGTTTTTCCCATATTTGCGTTTTTCCCATATTTGCGTTTTTCCCATATTTGCGTTTTTCCCATATTTGCGTTTTTCCCATACTTGCGTTTTTCCAATATTTGCGTTTTTCCAATATTTGCGTTTTTCCAATATTTGCGTTTTTCCCATACTTGCGTTTTTCCCATACTTGCGTTTTTCCCATACTTGCGTTTTTCCCATACTTGCGTTTTTCCCATACTTGCGTTTTTCCCATATTTGCGTTTTTCCCATATTTGCGTTTTTCCCATATTTGCGTTTTTCCCATATTTGCGTTTTTCCCATATTTGCGTTTTTCCCATATTTGCGTTTTTCCCATACTTGCGTTTTTCCCATATTTGCGTTTTTCCCATACTTGCGTTTTTCCCATACTTGCGTTTTTCCCATACTTGCGTTTTTCCCATACTTGCGTTTTTCCCATATTTGCGTTTTTCCCATATTTGCGTTTTTCCCATATTTGCGTTTTTCCCATATTTGCGTTTTTCCCATATTTGCGTTTTACCCATATTTGCGTTTTACCCATATTTGCGTTTTACCCATATTTGCGTTTTTCCCATATTTGCGTTTTTCCCATATTTGCGTTTTTCCCATATTTGCGTTTTTCCCATATTTGCGTTTTTCCCATATTTGCGTTTTTCCCATATTTGCGTTTTTCCCATATTTGCGTTTTTCCCATATTTGCGTTTTTCCCATATTTGCGTTTTTCCGATATTTGCGTTTTTCCCATATTTGAGTTTTTCCCATATTTGCGTTTTTCCCACATTTGCGTTATTCCCACATTTGCGTTTTTCCCACATTTGTCCGTTTCTCTCACATTTGTGCATTTCTCTCACATTTGTGCATTTCTCTCACATTTGCGTTTCTCGCACATTTGCGTTTCTCGCAAATTTGCGTTTCTCGCACATTTGCGTTTCTCGCACATTTGCGTTTCTCGCACATTTGCGTTTCTCCCACATTTGCGCGTTTCTCACATATTTTGCGAACCCATAATGCTTCAGACTGTCCTACCAACCGATACTTTCCTCTTGTCAAGTTGTGCCACAAATTTGTCATCTCAAATATTTTCGTTTTTCCGATATTTTCGTTTTTCCCATATTTTCGTTTTTCCCATATTTTCGTTTTTCCCATATTTGCGTTTTTCCCATATTTGCGTTTTTCCCATATTTGCGTTTTTCCCATATTTGCCTTTTCCCCATATTTGCCTTTTCCCCATATTTGCCTTTTTCCCCATATTTGCCTTTTTCCCCATATTTGCCTTTTTCCCCATATTTGCCTTTTTCCCCATATTTGCCTTTTTCCCCATATTTGCCTTTTCCCCATATTTGCCTTTTTCCCCATATTTGCCTTTTTCCCCATATTTGCCTTTTTCCCCATATTTGCCTTTTTCCCCATATTTGCCTTTTTCCCCATATTTGCCTTTTTCCCCATATTTGCCTTTTCCCCCATATGTGCCTTTTCCCCCATATGTGCCTTTTCCCCCATATGTGCCTTTTCCCCCATATTTGCCTTTTCCCCCATATTTGCCTTTTCCCCCATATTTGCCTTTTCCCCCATATTTGCCTTTTTCCCCATATTTGCCCTTTTCCCCATATTTGCCTTTTTCCCCATATTTGCCTTTTTCCATATATTTGCCTTTTTCCCCATATTTGCCTTTTTCCCCATATTTGCCTTTTTCCCCATATTTGCCTTTTTCCCCATATTTGCGTTTTTTCCATATTTCCATTAGTCCCATATTTTGTAAACCCATGATGCTTCAGATTATGTCCTACCAACCGATCCTTTCCTCTTGTCACGTTGCCTTTCCCACACTCGCTTTTTCCCATATTTGCGTTTTTCCCAAATTTGTGCGTTTTTCCCACGTTTGTGCGTTTTTCCCATATCTGGGCGTTTTTCCCATTTTTTCCAAACCCATTATGCTTTACACTGATGTACCAACCAATTCTTTCCTCTTGTCACGTTGTTCGACAAATTTGTCATCTCACATATTTATGTTTTTCCCATATTTGCCTTTTTCCCATATTTGCCTTTTTCCCATATTTGCCTGTTTCCCATATTTGCCTTTTTCCCATATTTGCCTTTTTCCCATATTTGCCTTTTTCCCAAATTTGCCTTTTTTCCCATATTTGCCTTTTTTCCCATATTTGCGTTTTTCCCATTTTTGCGTTTTTTCCCATTTTTGCGTTTTTTCCCATTTTTGCGTTTTTTCCCATATGTGCGTTTTTTCCCATATGTGCGTTTTTTCCCATATGTGCGTTTTTTCCCATATGTGCGTTTTTTCCAATATGTGCGTTTTTTCCAATATTTGCGTTTTTTCCATATTTCCGTTAGTCCATATTTTGTGAACCCATCATGCTTCAGATTATGCCCTACCAACCGATCTATTCCTCTTGTCACGTTGTGTCTTTAGCACACTCGCTTTTTCCCATATTTGCGTTCTTCCCATATTTGCGTTTTTCCCACAGTTGTGCGTTTTTCCCACAGTTGTGCGTTTTTCCCACAGTTGTGCGTTTTTCCCACAGTTGTGCGTTTTTCCCATATTTGGGCGTTTTTCCCATATTTGGGCGTTTTTCCCATATTTGGGCGTTTTTCCCATAATTTGCAAACCCATGATGCTTTACACTGATCTACCAACCAATTCCTTCCTCTAGTCAAGTTGTGCCACAAATTTGGCATCTCACATATTTGTGTTTTTCCCATACTTGCGTTTTCCCCGTAATTGCGTTTTCCCCGTAATTCCGTTTTTCCCGCACTTGCGTCTTTCCCGCACATGCGTTTTCCCCGTAATTGCGTTCTTCCCGTACTTGTGTTCTTCCCGTACTTGTGTTCTTCCCCTACTTGCGTTCCTCCCCTACTTGCGTTCTTCCCCTACTTGCGTTTTTCCCCTACTTGCGTTTTTCCCCTACTTGCGTTTTTCCCCTACTTGCGTTTTTCCCCTACTTGCGTTTTTCCCCTACTTGCGTTTCTCCCACATTTGTGCATTTCTCCCAAATTTTGCGAACCCACAATGTTTCAGACTGTCCTACCAGCCGATACTTTCCACTTGTCACATTGTGCCACAAACTTGTCATCTCACATATTTATGTCTTTCCCATATTTGCGTTTTTCCCATAATTGCGTTTTTCCCATATTTGCGTTTTACCCATATTTGCCTTTTTCCCATATTTGCCTTTTTCCCATATTTGCCTTTTTCCCATATTTGGGTTTTTTCCCATATTTGGGTTTTTTCCCATATTTGGGTTTTTTCCCATATTTGGGTTTTTTCCCATATTTGGGTTTCTTCCCATATTTGGGTTTCTTCCCATATTTGGGTTTTTTCCCATATTTGCGTTTTTTCCCATATTTGCGTTTTTTCCCATATTTGGGTTTTTTCCCACATTTGCGTTTTTCCCACATTTGTGCGTTTCTCACATATTTTGCGAACCCATAATGCTTCAGACTGTCCTACCAACCGATCCTTTCCTCTTGTCACATTGTGTGTGTATCCCACACTCGCTTCTTTCCTATATTTGCGTTTTTTCCCATATTTACGATTTTTGCCATACTTGCGTTTTTTCCCATATTTGCTTTTTTTCCCATATTTGCGTTTTTTCCCATATTTGCGTTTTTTCCCATATTTGCGTATTTTCCCATATTTGCGTTTTTCCCATATTTGTGTTTTTCCCATATTTACGTTTTTCCCATATTTGCGTTTTTCCCATATTTGCGTTTTTCCCATATTTGCGATTTTCCCATATTTGCGATTTTCCCATATTAGCGTTTTTCCCATATTTGCGATTTTCCCATATTTGCGTTTTTCCCATATTTGCGTTTTTCCCATATTTGCGTTTTTCCCATATTTGCGTTTTTCCCATATTTGCGTTTTTCCGATATTTGCGTTTATCCCGTATTTGCGTTTATCCCGTATTTGCGTTTATCCCGTATTTGCGTTTTTCCCGTATTTGCGTTTTTCCCGTATTTGCGTTTTTCCCGTATGTGCGTTTTTCCCGTTTGTGCGTTTTTCCCGTATGTGCGTTTTTCCCGTATGTGCGTTTTTCCCGTATGTGCGTTTTTCCCGTATGTGCGTTTTTCCCGTATGTGCGTTTTTCCCATGTTTGCGTTTTTCCCATGTTTGCGTTTTTCCCATGTTTGCGTTTTTCCCATATTTGCGTTTTTCCCATATTTGCGTTTTTCCCATATTTGCGTTTTTCCCATATTTGCGTTTTTCCCATATTTGCGTTTTTCCCATATTTGCGTTTTTCCCATATTTGCGTTTTTCCCATATTTGCGTTTTCCCATATTTGCGTTTTTCCCATATTTGCGTTTTTCCCATATTTGCGTTTTTCCCATATTTGCGTTTTTCCCATATTTGCGTTTTTCCCATATTTGCGTTTTCCCATATTTGCGTTTTTCCCATATTTGCGTTTTTCCCATATTTGCGTTTTTCCCATATTTGCGTTTTTCCCATATTTGCGTTCTTCCCATATTTGCGTTTTTCCCATATTTGCGTTTTTCCCATATTTGCGTTTTTCCCATATTTGCGTTTTTCCCATATTTGCGTTTTTCCCATATTTGCGTTTCGCCCATATTTCGTGAACCCTGTATGCTTCAGACCATGTCCTACCAACCTGTTGTTTCCTCTTGTCAAGTTGTGCCACAGGTTTCCCTTCTCCCACATTTGCATTTTTCCTACATTTGCGTTTTTCCCACATTTGCGTTTTCCCCACATTTGTGTTTTTTTCCACATTTGTGTTTTTTTCCACATTTGCGTTTCTCTCACATTTGCGTTTCTCTCACATTTACGTTTCTCTCACATTTGTGCGTTTCTCTCATATTTGTGCGTTTCTCTCACATTTGTGCGTTTCTCTCACATTTGTGCGTTTCTCTCACATTTGTGCGTTTCTCCCACATATCCGTTTCTCCCACATATCCGTTTCCGCCACATATCCGTTTCTCCCACATATCCGTTTCTCCCACATATCCGTTTCTCCCACATATCCGTTTCTCCCACATTTGCGTTTCTCCCACATTTGCGTTTCTCCCACATTTGCGTTTCTCCAACATTTGCTTATCTCCCACATTTGCGTTTCTCCCACATTTGCGTTTCTCCCACATTTGCGTTTCTCACACATTTGCGTTTCCCACACATTTGCGTTTCCCACACATTTGTGTTTCCCACACATTTGTGTTTCCCACACATTAGCGTTTCCCACACATTAGCGTTTCCCACACATTAGCGTTTCCCACACATTAGCGTTTCCCACACATTTGCGTTTCCCACACATTTGCGTTTCCCACACATTTGTGTTTCCCACACATTAGCGTTTCCCACACATTAGCGTTTCCCACACATTAGCGTTTCCCACACATTAGCGTTTCCCACACATTTGCGTTTCTCACACATTTGCGTTTCTCACACATTTGTGCGTTTCTCCCAAATTTTACGGACCCATAATGCTTCAGACTGTCCTACCAACCGATACTTTCCTCTTGTCAAGTTGTGCCACAAATTTGTCATCTCACATATTTGCGTTTTTCCGATATTTGCGTTTTCCCGATATTTGCGTTTATCCCGTATTTGCGTTTTTCCCGTATTTGCATTTTTCCTGTATGTGCGTTTTTCCCGTATGTGCGTTTTTCCCGTATGTGCGTTTTTCCTGTATGTGCGTTTTTCCCCTATGTGCGTTTTTCCCGTATGTGCGTTTTTCCCATGTTTGCGTTTTTCCCATGATTGCGTTTTTCCCATGATTGCGTTTTTCCCATGATTGCGTTTTGCCCAAGATTGCCTTTTTCCCATGATTGCCTTTTTCCCATGATTGCCTTTTTCCCATATGTGCGTTTTTCCCATATATGCGTTTTTCCCATATGTGCGTTTTTCCCATATATGCGTTTTTCCCATATATGCGTTTTTCCCATATATGCGTTTTTCCCATATATGCGTTTTTCCCATATATGCCTTTTTCCCATATATGCCTTTTTCCCATATATGCCTTTTTCCCATATATGCCTTTTTCCCATATATGCCTTTTTCCCATTTATGCCCTTTTCCCATATATGCCTTTTTCCCATATATGCCTTTTTCCCATATTTGCGTTTTTCCCATATTTGCGTTTTTCCCATATTTGCGTTTTTCCCATATTTGCGTTTTTCCCATATTTGCGTTTTTCCCATATTTGCGTTTTTCCCATATTTGCGTTTTTCCCATATTTGCGTTCTTCCCATATTTGCGTTTTTCCCATATTTGCGTTTTTCCCATACTTGCGTTTTTCCCATACTTGCGTTTTTCCGATATTTGCGTTTTTCCCATATTTGCGTTTTTCCCATATTTGCGTTTTTCCCATATTTGCGTTTTTCCCATATTTGCGTTTTTCCCATATTTGCGTTTTTCCCATATTTGCGTTTTTCCCATATTTGCGTTTTTCCCATATTTGCGATTTTCCCATATTTGCGTTTTTCCCATATTTGCGTTTTTCCCATATTTGCGTTTTTCCCCTATTTGCGTTTTTCCCATATTTGCGTTTTTCCCATATTTGCGATTTTCCCATATTTGCGTTTTTGCCATATTTGCGTTTTTGCCATATTTGCGTTTTTCCCATATTTGCGTTTTTCCCATATTTGCGTTTTTCCCATATTTGCGTTTTTCCCATATTTGCGTTTTTCCCATATTTGCGTTTTTCCCATATTTGCGTTTTTCCCATATTTGCGTTTTTCCCATATTTGCGTTTCGCCCATATTTCGTGAACCCTGTATGTTTCAGACCATGTCCTACCAACCTGTTGTTTCCTCTTGTCAAGTTGTGCCACAGGTTTCCCTTCTCCCACATTTGCGTTTTTCCTACATTTGCGTTTTTCCCACATTTGCGTTTTCCCCACATTTGTGTTTTTTTCCACATT
Organism: Schistocerca nitens; assembly: GCF_023898315.1. Classification (NCBI taxonomy): domain Eukaryota; kingdom Metazoa; phylum Arthropoda; class Insecta; order Orthoptera; family Acrididae; genus Schistocerca; species Schistocerca nitens. The sequence continues at coordinate 635,782,489 of NC_064619.1, read as the reverse complement.
TGTGTTTTTTTCCACATTTGCGTTTTTCCCACATTTGCGTTTTTCCCACATTTGCGTTTCTCTCACATTTACGTTTCTCTCACATTTACGTTTCTCTCACATTTCTGCGTTTCTCTCACATTTGTGCGTTTCTCTCACATTTGTGCGTTTCTCCCACATATCCGTTTCTCCCACATATCCGTTTCTCCCACATATCCGTTTCTCCCACATATCCGTTTCTCCCACATTTGCGTTTCTCCCACATTTGCGTTTCTCCCACATTTGCGTTTCTCCCACATTTGCGTTTCTCACACATTTGCGTTTCTCACACATTTGCGTTTCCCACACATTACCTTTTCCCACACATTAGCGTCTCCCACACATTAGCGTCTCCCACACATTTGCGTTTCTCACACATTTGTGCGTTTCTCCCAAATTTTACGAACCCATAATGCTTCAGACTGTCCTACCAACCGATACTTTCATCTTGTCAAGTTGTGCCACAAATTTGTCATCTCACATATTTGCGTTTTTCCGATATTTGCGTTTTTCCAATATTTGCCTTTATCCCGTAATTGCGTTTATCCCGTATTTGCGTTTTTCCCGTATTTGCGTTTTTCCCGTATTTGCGTTTTTCCCGTATTTGCGTTTTTCCCGTATGTGCGTTTTTCCCGTATGTGCGTTTTTCCCGTATGTGCGTTTTTCCCGTATGTGCGTTTTTCCCGTATGTGCGTTTTTCCCGTTTGTGCGTTTTTCCCATGTTTGCGTTTTTCCCATGTTTGCGTTTTTCCCATGTTTGCGTTTTTCCCATGATTGCGTTTTTCCCATGATTGCCTTTTTCCCATGATTGCCTTTTTCCCATGATTGCCTTTTTCCCATGATTGCCTTTTTCTCATGATTGCCTTTTTCCCATGATTGCCTTTTTCCCATGATAGCCTTTTTCCCATGATTGCCTTTTTCCCATGATTGCCTTTTTCCCATGATTGCCTTTTTCCCATGATTGCGTTTTTCCCATATGTGCGTTTTTCCCATATGTGCGTTTTTCCCATATTTGCGTTTTTCCCATATATGCGTTTTTCCCATATATGCGTTTTTCCCATATATGCGTTTTTCCCATATATGCGTTTTTCCCATATTTGCCTTTTTCCCATATTTGCCTTTTTCCCATATTTGCGTTTTTCCCATATTTGCGTTTTTCCCATATTTGCGTTTTTCCCATATTTGCGTTTTTCCCATATTTGCGTTTTTCCCATATTTGCGTTTTTCCCATATTTGCGTTTTTCCCATATTTGCGTTTTTCCCATATTTGCGTTTTTCCTATATTTGCGTTTTTCCCATATTTGCGTTTTTCCCATATTTGCGTTTTTCCCATATTTGCGTTTTTCCCATATTTGCGTTTTTCCAATATTTGCGTTTTTCCCATATTTGCGTTTCGCCCATATTTCGTGAACCCTGTATGTTTCAGACCATGTCCTACCAACCTGTTGTTTCCTCTTGTCAAGTTGTGCCACAGGTTTCCCTTCTCCCACATTTGCGTTTTTCCTACATTTGCGTTTTTCCCACAATTGCGTTTTCCCCACATTTGTGTTTTTTTCCACATTTGTTTTTTTCCACATTTGCGTTTTCCCCTCATTTGCGTTTTTCCCACATTTGCGTTTTTCAAACATTTGCGTTTCTCTCACATTTACGTTTCTCTCACATTTACGTTTCTCTCACATTTGTGCGTTTCTCTCACATTTGTGCGTTTCTCTCACATTTGTGCGTTTCTCTCACATTTGTGCGTTTCTCTCACATTTGTGCGTTTCTCTCACATTTGTGCGTTTCTCTCACATTTGTGCGTTTCTCTCACATTTGTGCATTTCTCCCACATATCCGTTTCTCCCACATATCCGTTTCCCCCACATATCCGTTTCTCCCACATATCCGTTTCTCCCACATGTCCGTTTCTCCCACATGTCCGTTTCTCCCACATTTGTGTTTCTCCCACATTTGCGTTTCTCCCACATTTGCGTTTCCCACACATTTGCGTTCCCACACATTTGCGTTCCCACACATTTGCGTTTCCCACACATTTGCGTTTCCCACACATTAGCGTTTCCCACACATTAGCGTTTCCCACACATTAGCGTTTCCCACACATTAGCGTTTCCCACACATTAGCGTTTCCCACACATTAGCGTTTCCCACACATTAGCGTTTCCCACACATTAGCGTTTCCCACACATTAGCGTTTCCCACACATTAGCGTTTCCCACACATTAGCGTTTCCCACACATTAGCGTTTCCCACACATTAGCGTTTCCCACACATTAGCGTTTCCCACACATTTGCGTTTCTCACACATTTGTGCGTTTCTCCCAAATTTTACGAACCCATAATGCTTCAGACTGTCCTACCAACCGATACTTTCCTCTTGTCAAGTTGTGCCACAAATTTGTCATCTCACATATTTGCGTTTTCCCGATATTTGCGTTTTTCCAATATTTGCGTTTATCCCGTATTTGCGTTTATCCCGTATTTGCGTTTATCCCGTATTTGCGTTTATCCCGTATGTGCGTTTTTCCCGTATGTGCGTTTTTCCCGTATGTGCGTTTTTCCCGTATGTGCGTTTTTCCCATATGTGCGTTTTTCCCGTATGTGCGTTTTTCCCGTATGTGCGTTTTTCCCATGTTTGCGTTTTTCCCATGTTTGCGTTTTTCCCATGTTTGCGTTTTTCCCATGATTGCGTTTTTCCCATGATTGCCTTTTTCCCATGATTGCGTTTTTCCCATGATTGCCTTTTTCCCATGATTGCCTTTTTCCCATGATTGCCTTTTTCCCATATGTGCGTTTTTCCCATATGTGCGTTTTTCCCATATGTGCGTTTTTCCTATAAATGCGTTTTTCCCATATATGCGTTTTTCCCATATTTGCGTTTTTCCCATATTTGCGTTTTTCCAATATTTGCGTTTTTCCAATATTTGCGTTTTTCCCATATTTGCGTTTTTCCCATATTTGCGTTTTTCCCATATTTGCGTTTTTCACATATTTGCGTTTTTCCCATATTTGCGTTTTTCCCATATTTGCGTTTTTCCCATATTTGCGTTTTTCCCATATTTGCGTTTTTCCCATATTTGCGTTTTTCCCATATTTGCGTTTTCCCCATATTTGCGTTTTTCCCATATTTGCGTTTTTCCCATATTTGCGTGTTTCCCATATTTGCGTTTTTCCCATATTTGCGTTTTTCCCATATTTGCGTTCTTTCCATATTTGCGTTTTTCCCATATTTGCGTTTTTCCCATATTTGCGTTTCGCCCATATTTCGTGAACCCTGTATGTTTCAGACCATGTCCTACCAACCTGTTGTTTCCTCTTGTCAAGTTGTGCCACAGGTTTCCCTTCTCCCACATTTGAGTATTTCTTACATTTGCGTTTTTCCCACATTTGCGTTTTCCCCACATTTGTGTTTTTTTCCACATTTGTTTTTTTCCACATTTGCGTTTTTCCCACATTTGCGTTTTTCCCACATTTGCGTTTCTCTCACATTTACGTTTCTCTCACATTTACGATTCTCTCACATTTGTGCGTTTCTCTCACATTTGTGAGTTTCTCTCACATTTGTGCGTTTCTCTCACATTTGTGCGTTTCTCTCACATTTGTGCGTTTCTCTCACATTTGTGCGTTTCTCCCACATATCCGTTTCTCCCACATATCCGTTTCTCCCACATATCCGTTTCCCCCACATATCCGTTTCCCCCACATATCCGTTTCTCCCACATGTCCGTTTCTCCCACATGTCCGTTTCTCCCACATGTCCGTTTCTCCCACATTTGCGTTTCTCCCACATTTGCGTTTCTCCCACATTTGCGTTTCCCACACATTTGCGTTTCCCACACATTTGCGTTTCCCACACATTTGCGTTTCCCACACATTTGCGTTTCCCACACATTTGCGTTTCCCACACATTTGCGTTTCCCACACATTTGCGTTTCCCACACATTAGCGTTTCCCACACATTAGCGTTTCCCACACATTAGCGTTTCCCACACATTAGCGTTTCCCACACATTAGCGTTTCCCACACATTAGCGTTTCCCACACATTAGCGTTTCCCACACATTAGCGTTTCCCACACATTAGCGTTTCCCACACATTTGCGTTTCTCACACATTTGTGCGTTTCTCCCAAATTTTACGAACCCATAATGCTTCAGACTGTCCTACCAACCGATACTTTCCTCTTGTCAAGTTGTGCCACAAATTTGTCATCTCACATATTTGCGTTTTTCCGATATTTGCGTTTTTCCAATATTTGCGTTTATCCCGTATTTGCGTTTATCCCGTATTTGCGTTTTTCCCGTATTTGCGTTTTTCCCGTATTTGCATTTTTCCCGTATGTGCGTTTTTCCCGTATGTGCGTTTTTCCCGTATGTGCGTTTTTCCCGTATGTGCGTTTTTCCCGTATGTGCGTTTTTCCCGTATGTGCGTTTTTCCCGTATGTGCCTTTTTCCCGTATGTGCGTTTTTCCCGTATGTGCGTTTTTCCCATGTTTGCGTTTTTCCCATGTTTGCGTTTTTCCCATGATTGCCTTTTTCCCATGATTGCCTTTTTCCCATGATTGCCTTTTTCCCCTGATTGCCTTTTTCCCATGATTGCCTTTTTCCCATGATTGCCTTTTTCCCATGATTGCGTTTTTCCCATATGTGCGTTTTTCCCATATGTGCGTTTTTCCCATATATGCGTTTTTCCCATATATGCGTTTTTCCCATATATGCGTTTTTCCCATATATGCGTTTTTCCCATATATGCGTTTTTCCCATATTTGCCTTTTTCCCATATTTGCCTATTTCCCATATTTGCGTTTTTCTCATATTTGCGTTTTTCCCATATTTGCGTTTTTCCCATATTTGCGTTTTTCCCATATTTGCGTTTTTCCCATATTTGCGTTTTTCCCATATTTGCGTTCTTCCCATATTTGCGTTCTTCCCATATTTGCGTTTTTCCCATATTTGCGTTTTTCCCATATTTGCGTTTTTCCCATATTTGCGTTTTTCCCATATTTGCGTTTTTCCCATATTTGCGTTTTTCCCATATTTGCGTTTTTCCCATATTTGCGTTTTTCCCATATTTGCGTTTTTCCCATATTTGCGTTTTTCCCATATTTGCGTTTCGCCCACATTTCGTGAACCCTGTATGCTTCAGACCATGTCCTACCAACCTGTTGTTTCCTCTTGTCAAGTTGTGCCACAGGTCTCCCTTCTCCCACATTTGCGTTTTTCCTACATTTGCGCTTTTCCCACATTTGCGTTTTCCCCATATTTGTGTTTTTTTCCACATTTGCGTTTTTCCCACAATTGCGTTTTTCCCACATTTGTCCGTTTCTCTCACATTTGCGTTTCTCTCACATTTACGTTTCTCTCACATTTACGTTTCTCTCACATTTACCTTTCTCTCACATTTACGTTTCTCTCACATTTGTGCGTTTCTCTCACATTTGTGCGTTTCTCTCACATTTGTGCGTTTCTCTCACATTTGTGCGTTTCTCTCACATTTATGCGTTTCTCTCACATTTGTGCATTTCTCTCACATTTGTGCGTTTCTCCCACATATCCGTTTCTCCCACATATCCGTTTCTCCCACATATCCGTTTCTCCCACATATCCGTTTCTCCCACATATCCGTTTCTCCCACATATCCGTTTCTCCCACATATCCGTTTCTCCCACATATCCGTTTCTCCCACATATCCGTTTCTCCCACATATCCGTTTCTCCCACATATCCGTTTCTCCCACATATCCGTTTCTCCCACATATCCGTTTCCCCCACATAGCCGTTTCTCCCACATATCCGTTTCTCGCACATATCCGTTTCTCCCACATATCCGTTTCTCCCACATATCCGTTTCTCCCACATTTGCTTTTCTGCCACATTTGCGTTTCTCACACATTTTCGTTTCTCACACATTTGCGTTTCCCACACATTAGCGTTTCCCACACATTAGCGTTTCCCACACATTAGCGTTTCCCACACATTAGCGTTTCCCACACATTAGCGTTTCCCACACATTAGCGTTTCCCACACATTAGCGTTTCCCACACATTAGCGTTTCCCACACATTAGCGTTTCCCACACATTAGCGTTTCCCACACATTAGCGTTTCCCACACATTAGCGTTTCCCACACATTTGCGTTTCCCACACATTTGCGTTTCTCACACATTTGTGCGTTTCTCCCAAATTTTACGAACCCATAATGCTTCAGACTGTCCTACCAACCGATACTTTCCTCTTGTCAAGTTGTGCCACAAATTTGTCATCTCACATATTTGCGTTTTTCCCATATTTGCGTTTTTCCCATATTTGCGTTTTTCCCATATTTGTGTCTTTCCCATATTTGCGTTTTTCCCATATTTGCGTTTTCCCATATTTGCGTTTTTCCCATATTTGCGTTTTTCCCATATTTGCGTTTTTCCCATATTTGCGTTTTTCCCATATTTGCGTTTTTCCCATATTTGCATTGTTCCCATATTTGCGTTGTTCCCATATTTGCGTTGTTCCCATATTTGTGTTGTTCCCATATTTGCGTTGTTCCCATATTTGGGCTGTTCCCATATTTGCGTTGTTCCCATATTTGCGTTTTTCCCATATTTGCGTTTTTCCCATATTTGCGTTTTTCCCATATTTGCGTTTTTCCCATATTTGCGTTTTTCCCATATTTGCGTTTTTCCCATATTTGCGTTTTTCCCATATTTGCGTTTTTCCCATATTTGCGTTTTTCCCATATTTGCGTTTTTCCCATATGTGCGTTTTTCCCATATGTGCGTTTTTCCCATATTTGCGTTTTTCCCATATTTGCGTTTTTCCCATATTTGCGTTTTTCCCATATTTGCGTTTTTCCCATATTTGCGTTTTTCCCATATTTGCGTTTTTCCCATATTTGCGTTTTTCCCATATTTGCGTTTTTCCCATATTTGCGTTTTTCCCATATTTGCGTTTTTCCCATATTTGCGTTTCGCCCATATTTCGTGAACCCTGTATGTTTCAGACCATGTCCTACCAACCTGTTGTTTCCTCTTGTCAAGTTGTGCCACAGGTTTCCCTTCTCCCACATTTGCGTTTTTCCCACATTTGCGTTTTTCCCACATTTGCGGTTTTCCCACATTTGCGTTTTTCCCACATTTGCGTTTTTCCCACATTTGCGTTTTTCCCACATTTGCGTTTTTCCCACATTTGCGTTTTTCCCACATTTGCGTTTTTTTCCACATTTGCGTTTTTCCCACATTTGTCCGTTTTTCCCACATTTGTCCGTTTCTCTCACATTTGCGTTTCCCTCACATTTGTGCGTTTCTCACATTTGTGCATTTCTCTCACATTTGTGCGTTTCTCTCACTTTTGTGCGTTTCTCCCACATATCTGTTTCTCCCACATATCCGTTTCTCCCACATATCCGTTTCTCCCACATATCCGTTTCTCCCACATATCCGTTTCTCCCACATATCCGTTTCTCACACATTTGCGTTTCTCACACATTTGTGCATTTCTCACACATTTGTGCGTTTCTCCCATATTTTGCGAACCCATAATGCTTCAGACTGTCCTACCAACCGATACTTTCCTCTTGTCAAGTTGTGCCACAAATTTGTCATCTCACATATTTGCGTTTTTCCCATATTTGCGTTTTTCACATATTTGCGTTTTTCCCATATTTGCGTTTTTCCCATATTTGCGTTTTTCCATATTTGCGTTTTTCCCATTTTTGCGTTTTTCCCATATTTGCGTTTTTCCCATATTTGCGTTTTTCCCATATTTGCGTTTTTCCCCATATTTGCATTTTTCCCATATTTGCATTTTACCCATATTTGCGTTTTACCCATATTTGCGTTTTACCCATATTTGCGTTTTACCCATATTTGCGTTTTACCCATATTTGCGTTTTACCCATATTTGCGTTTTACCCATATTTGCGTTTTACCCATATTTGCATTTTTCCCATATTTGCGTTTTTCCCATATATGTGTTTTTTCCCATATATGTGTATTTTCCCATATATGTGTATTTTCCCATATATGTGTTTTTTCCCATATATGTGTTTTTCCCATATACGCGTTTTTTCCGATATTTGCGTTTTTTCCCATATATGTGTTTTTCCCATATACGCGTTTTTTCACATATTTGCGTTTTTTCCATATTTCCGTTAGTCCCATATTTTGTGAACCCATGATACTTCAGATTATGTCCTACCAACCGATCCTTTCCTCTTGTCACATTGTGTGTCTTACCCACACTCGCTTCTTTCCCATATTTGCGTTTTTCCCATATTTGCATTTTTCCCATATTTGCGTTTTTCCCATATTTGCGTTTTTCCCATATTTGCGTTTTTCCCATATTTGCGTTTTTCCCATATTTGCGTTTTTCCCATATTTGCGTTTCGCCCATATTTCGTGAAACCTCTATGCTTCAGACCATGTCCTACCAACCTGTTCTTTCCTCTTGTCAAGTTGTGCCACAGGTTTCCCTTCTCCTACTTTAGCGTTTTTTCCCACATTTGAATTTTTCCCGCATTTGTGTTCTTTTCACATTTGTGTTTTCCCACATTTGTGTTTTTCCCACATTTGTGTTTTTCCCACATTTGTGTTTTTCCCACATTTGTGTTTCTCCCACATTTGTGTTTTTCCCACATTTGCGTTTTTTTTGCCACATTTGCGTTTTTCCCACATTTGCGTTTGTCCCACATTTGCGTTTGCCCCACATTTGCGTTTGTCCCACATTAGCGTTTTTCCCTCATTTGCGTTTTTCCCACATTTGCGTTTTTCCCACATTTGCGTTTTTCCCACATTTGCGTTTTTCCCACATTCGCGTTTTTCCCATATTTGCGTTTTTCCCACATTTGTGTTTCTCCCACATTTGTGTTTTTCCCACATTAGCGTTTTTTTGCCACATTTGCGTTTTTCCCACATTTGCGTTTGTCCCACATTTGCGTTTGCCCCACATTTGCGTTTGTCCCACATTAGCGTTTTTCCCTCATTTGCGTTTTTCCCACATTTGCGTTTTTGCCACATTTGCGTTTTTCCCACATTTGCGTTTTTCCCACATTCGCGTTTTTCCCACATTTGCGTTTTTCCCACATTTGCGTTTTTCCCACATTTGCGTTTTTCCCACATTTGCGTTTTTCCCACATTTGCGTTTTTCCCACATTTGCGTTTTTCCCACGTTTGTGCGTTTTTCCCATGTTTGGGCGTTTTTCCCATTTTTTGCAAACCCATGATGCTTTCCACTGATCTACCAACCAATTCTTTCCTCTTGTCACGTTGTGCCACAAATTTGTCATCTCACATATTTATGTTTTTCCCATATTTGCGTTTTTCCCATATTTGCGTTTTTCCCATATTTGCGTTTTTCCCATATTTGCGTTTTTCCCATATTTGCGTTTTTCCTTAATTTGCGTTTTTCCCATATTTGCCTTTTTCCCATATTTGCCTTTTTCCCATATTTGCCTTTTTTCCCATTTTTGCGTTTTTCCCAGTTTTGCGTTTTTTCCCATATGTGCGTCTTTCCCATATTTGCCTTTTTCCCATATTTGCCTTTTTCGCATATTTGCCTTTTTCGCATATTTGCCTTTTTCCCATATTTGCCTTTTTCCCATATTTGCCTTTTTCCCATATTTGCCTTTTTCCCATATTTGCCTTTTTCCCATATTTGCCTTTTTTCCCATTTTTGCGTTTTTCCCATTTTTGCGTTTTTCCCAGTTTTGCGTTTTTTCCCATATGTGCGTTTTTTCCCATATCGCGTTTTTCCCATATGTGCGTTTTTTCCCATATGTGCGTTTTCTCCCATATGTGCGTTTTTTCCCATTTGTGCGTTTTTTCCCATATGTGCGTTTTTTCCCATATGTGCGATTTTTCCATTATGTGCGTTTTTTCCCATATGTGCGTTTTTTCCCATATGTGCGTTTTTTCCCACATTTGCGTTTTTCCCATATTTGCGTTTTTTCCATATTTCCGTTACTCCATATTTTGTGTACCCATCATGCTTCAGATTATGCCCTACCAATCGATCTTTTCCTCTTGTCACGTTGTGTCTTTCCCACACTCGCTTTTTCCCATATTTGCGTTCTTCCCATATTTGCGTTTTTCCCACAGTTGTGCGTTTTTCCCACGTTTGTGCGTTTTTTCCATATTTGTAAGTTTTTTCCATATTTGGGCGTTTTTCCCATATTTGTGCGTTTTTTCCATATTTGGGCGTTTTGCCCATATTTGGGCGTTTTTCCCATATTTGGGCGTTTTTTCCATATTTGGGCGTTTTTCCCATATTTTGCAAACCCATGATGCTTTACACTGATCTACCAACCAATTCTTTCCTCTAGTCAAGTTGTGCCACAAATTTGGCATCTCACATATTTGTGTTTTTCCCATACTTGCGTTTTCCCCGTAATTGCGTTTTTCCCGCACTTGCGTTTTTCCCGCACTTGCGTTTTTCCCGCACTTGCGTTTTTCCCGCACTTGCGTTTTTCCCGCACTTGCGTTTTCCCCGTAATTGCGTTCTTCCCGTACTTGTGTTCTTCCCCTACTTGTTTTCTTCCCCTAATTGCGTTCTTCCCCTACTTGCGTTTTTTCCCTACTTGCGTTTTTTCCCTACTTGCGTTTTTTCCCTACTTGCGTTTTTCCCCTACTTGCGTTTCTCCCCCAGTTGTGCGTTTCTCCCCCAGTTGTGCGTTTCTCCCACATTTGTGCGTTTCTCCCACATTTGTGCGTTTCTCCCACATTTGTGCATTTCTCCCACATTTGTGCGTTTCTCCCAAATTTTGCGAACCCACAATGCTTCAGACTGTCCTACCAGCCGATACTTTCCTCTTGTCACGTTGTGCCACAAATTTGTCATCTCACATATTTATGTCTTTCCCATATTTGCGTTTTTCCCATATTTGCGTTTTTCCAATATTTGCGTTTTTCCCATATTTGCGTTTTTCCCATATTTGCGTTTTACCCATATTTGCCTTTTTCCCATATTTGTCTTTTTCCCATATTTGGGTTTTTTCCCATATTTGGGTTTTTTCCCATATGTGGGTTTTTCCCATATTTGGGTTTTTTCCCATATTTGGGTTTCTTCCCATATTTGCGTTTTTTCCCATATTTGCGTTATTCCCATATTTGCGTTTTTCCCATATTTGCGTTTTTCCCATATTTGCGTCATTCCCATATTTGCGTCTTTCCCATATTTGCGTCATTCCCATATTTGCGTCATTCCCATATTTGCGTCATTCCCATATTTGCGTCATTCCCATATTTGCGTCATTCCCATATTTGCGTCATTCCCATATTTTCGTTTTTTCCCATATTTTCGTTTTTTCCCATATTTGCGTTTTTTCCCATATTTGCATTTTTTCCCATATTTGCGTTTTTTCCCATATTTGCGTTTTTTCCCATATTTGCTTTTTCCCATATTTGCTTTTTCCCATATTTGCTTTTTTCCCATATTTGCGTTTTTTCCCATATTTGCGTTTTTTCCATATTTCCGTTAGTCCCATATTTTGTGAACCCATGATGCTTCAGATTATGTCCTACCAACCGATCCTTTCCTCTTGTCACATTGTGTGTGTTTCCCACACTCGCTTCTTTCCCATATTTGCGTTTTTTCCCATATTTGCTTTTTTTCCCATATTTGCTTTTTTTTTTTTTGCTTTTTTTCCCATATTTGCGTTTTTTCCCATATTTGCGTTTTTCCCATATTTGCGTTTGCCCCACATTTGCGTTTGTCCCACATTAGCGTTTTTCCCTCATTTGCGTTTTTCCCACATTTGCGTTTTTCCCACATTTGCGTTTTTCCCACATTTGCGTTTTTCCCACATTCGCGTTTTTCCCATATTTGCGTTTTTCCCACATTTGTGTTTCTCCCACATTTGTGTTTTTCCCACATTAGCGTTTTTTTGCCACATTTGCGTTTTTCCCACATTTGCGTTTGTCCCACATTTGCGTTTGCCCCACATTTGCGTTTGTCCCACATTAGCGTTTTTCCCTCATTTGCGTTTTTCCCACATTTGCGTTTTTGCCACATTTGCGTTTTTCCCACATTTGCGTTTTTCCCACATTCGCGTTTTTCCCACATTTGCGTTTTTCCCACATTTGCGTTTTTCCCACATTTGCGTTTTTCCCACATTTGCGTTTTTCCCACATTTGCGTTTTTCCCACGTTTGTGCGTTTTTCCCATGTTTGGGCGTTTTTCCCATTTTTTGCAAACCCATGATGCTTTCCACTGATCTACCAACCAATTCTTTCCTCTTGTCACGTTGTGCCACAAATTTGTCATCTCACATATTTATGTTTTTCCCATATTTGCGTTTTTCCCATATTTGCGTTTTTCCCATATTTGCGTTTTTCCCATATTTGCGTTTTTCCCATATTTGCGTTTTTCCTTAATTTGCGTTTTTCCCATATTTGCCTTTTTCCCATATTTGCCTTTTTCCCATATTTGCCTTTTTTCCCATTTTTGCGTTTTTCCCAGTTTTGCGTTTTTTCCCATATGTGCGTCTTTCCCATATTTGCCTTTTTCCCATATTTGCCTTTTTCGCATATTTGCCTTTTTCGCATATTTGCCTTTTTCCCATATTTGCCTTTTTCCCATATTTGCCTTTTTCCCATATTTGCCTTTTTCCCATATTTGCCTTTTTCCCATATTTGCCTTTTTTCCCATTTTTGCGTTTTTCCCATTTTTGCGTTTTTCCCAGTTTTGCGTTTTTTCCCATATGTGCGTTTTTTCCCATATCGCGTTTTTCCCATATGTGCGTTTTTTCCCATATGTGCGTTTTCTCCCATATGTGCGTTTTTTCCCATTTGTGCGTTTTTTCCCATATGTGCGTTTTTTCCCATATGTGCGATTTTTCCATTATGTGCGTTTTTTCCCATATGTGCGTTTTTTCCCATATGTGCGTTTTTTCCCACATTTGCGTTTTTCCCATATTTGCGTTTTTTCCATATTTCCGTTACTCCATATTTTGTGTACCCATCATGCTTCAGATTATGCCCTACCAATCGATCTTTTCCTCTTGTCACGTTGTGTCTTTCCCACACTCGCTTTTTCCCATATTTGCGTTCTTCCCATATTTGCGTTTTTCCCACAGTTGTGCGTTTTTCCCACGTTTGTGCGTTTTTTCCATATTTGTAAGTTTTTTCCATATTTGGGCGTTTTTCCCATATTTGTGCGTTTTTTCCATATTTGGGCGTTTTGCCCATATTTGGGCGTTTTTCCCATATTTGGGCGTTTTTTCCATATTTGGGCGTTTTTCCCATATTTTGCAAACCCATGATGCTTTACACTGATCTACCAACCAATTCTTTCCTCTAGTCAAGTTGTGCCACAAATTTGGCATCTCACATATTTGTGTTTTTCCCATACTTGCGTTTTCCCCGTAATTGCGTTTTTCCCGCACTTGCGTTTTTCCCGCACTTGCGTTTTTCCCGCACTTGCGTTTTTCCCGCACTTGCGTTTTTCCCGCACTTGCGTTTTCCCCGTAATTGCGTTCTTCCCGTACTTGTGTTCTTCCCCTACTTGTTTTCTTCCCCTAATTGCGTTCTTCCCCTACTTGCGTTTTTTCCCTACTTGCGTTTTTTCCCTACTTGCGTTTTTTCCCTACTTGCGTTTTTCCCCTACTTGCGTTTCTCCCCCAGTTGTGCGTTTCTCCCCCAGTTGTGCGTTTCTCCCACATTTGTGCGTTTCTCCCACATTTGTGCGTTTCTCCCACATTTGTGCATTTCTCCCACATTTGTGCGTTTCTCCCAAATTTTGCGAACCCACAATGCTTCAGACTGTCCTACCAGCCGATACTTTCCTCTTGTCACGTTGTGCCACAAATTTGTCATCTCACATATTTATGTCTTTCCCATATTTGCGTTTTTCCCATATTTGCGTTTTTCCAATATTTGCGTTTTTCCCATATTTGCGTTTTTCCCATATTTGCGTTTTACCCATATTTGCCTTTTTCCCATATTTGTCTTTTTCCCATATTTGGGTTTTTTCCCATATTTGGGTTTTTTCCCATATGTGGGTTTTTCCCATATTTGGGTTTTTTCCCATATTTGGGTTTCTTCCCATATTTGCGTTTTTTCCCATATTTGCGTTATTCCCATATTTGCGTTTTTCCCATATTTGCGTTTTTCCCATATTTGCGTCATTCCCATATTTGCGTCTTTCCCATATTTGCGTCATTCCCATATTTGCGTCATTCCCATATTTGCGTCATTCCCATATTTGCGTCATTCCCATATTTGCGTCATTCCCATATTTGCGTCATTCCCATATTTTCGTTTTTTCCCATATTTTCGTTTTTTCCCATATTTGCGTTTTTTCCCATATTTGCATTTTTTCCCATATTTGCGTTTTTTCCCATATTTGCGTTTTTTCCCATATTTGCTTTTTCCCATATTTGCTTTTTCCCATATTTGCTTTTTTCCCATATTTGCGTTTTTTCCCATATTTGCGTTTTTTCCATATTTCCGTTAGTCCCATATTTTGTGAACCCATGATGCTTCAGATTATGTCCTACCAACCGATCCTTTCCTCTTGTCACATTGTGTGTGTTTCCCACACTCGCTTCTTTCCCATATTTGCGTTTTTTCCCATATTTGCTTTTTTTCCCATATTTGCTTTTTTTTTTTTGCTTTTTTTCCCATATTTGCGTTTTTTCCCATATTTGCGTTTTTCCCATATTTGCGTTTTTCCCATATTTGTGTTTTTCCCATATTTGCGTTTTTCCCATATTTGCGTTTTTCCCATATTTGCGTTTTTCCCATATTTGCGTTTTTCCCATATTTGCGATTTTCCCATATTTGCGATTTTCCCATATTTGCGATTTCCCCATATTTGCGATTTTCCCATATTTGCGATTTTCCCATATTTGCGTTTTTCCCATATTTGCGTTTTTCCCATATTTGCGTTTTTCCGATATTTGCGTTTTTCCGATATTTGCGTTTATCCCGTATTTGCGTTTTTCCCGTATGTGCGTTTTTCCCGTATGTGCGTTTTTCCCGTATGTGCGTTTTTCCCGTATGTGCGGTTTTCCCGTATGTGCGTTTTTCCCGTATGTGCGTTTTTCCCGTATGTGCGTTTTTCCCGTATGTGCGTTTTTCCCGTATGTGCGTTTTTCCCGTATGTGCGTTTTTCCCGTATGTGCGTTTTTCCCGTATGTGCGTTTTACCTCTATCTGCGTTTCCCATATGTGCGTTTTTCCCATATGTGCGTTTTTCCCATATGTGCGTTTTTCCCATATGTGCGTTTTTCCCTTATATGCGTTTTTCCCATATATGCGTTTTTCCCATATATGCGTTTTTCCCATATATGCGTTTTTCCCATATATGCGTTTTTCCCATATATGCGTTTTTCCCATATTTGCGTTTTTCCCTTAATTGCGTTTTTCCCATATTTGCGTTTTTCCCATATTTGCGTTTTTCCGATATTTGCGTTTTCCCAAATTTGCGTTTTTCCCATATTTGCCTTTTTCCCATATTTGCGTTTTTCCCATATTTGCGTTTTTCCCATATTTGCGCTTTTCCCACGTTTGTGCGTTTTTCCCACGTTTGTGCGTTTTTCCCACGTTTGTGCGTTTTTCCCACGTTTGTGCGTTTTTCCCACGTTTGTGCGTTTTTCCCACGTTTGTGCGTTTTTCCCACGTTTGTGCGTTTTTCCCACAGTTGTGCGTAATTTCCACATTTGGGCGTTTTTCCCATATTTGGGCGTTTTTCCCATATTTGGGCGTTTTTCCCATATTTGGGCGTTTTTCCCAAATTTGGGCGTTTTTCCCATATTTGGGCGTTTTTTCCATATTTGGGCGTTTTTCCCATATTTGGGCGTTTTTCCCATATTTTGCAAACCCATGATGCTTTACACTGATCTACCAACCAATTCTTTTCTCTAGTCAAGTTGTGCCACAAATTTGGCATCTCACATATTTGTGTTTTTCCCATACTCTGTTTTCCCCGTAATATCGTTTTTCCCGCACTTGCGTTTTTCCTGCACTTGCGTTTTTCCCGCACTTGCGTTTTTCCCGCACTTGCGTTTTTCCCGCACTTGCGCTTTTCCAGCACTTGCGTTTTCCCCGTAATTGCGTTCTTCCCCTACTTGCGTTTTACCCCTACTTGCGTTTTTCCCCTACTCTCGTTTTTCCCCTACTCGCGTTTTTCCCCTACTTGCGTTTTTCCCCTACTTGCGTTTTTCCCCTACTTGCGTTTTTCACATACTTGCGTTTTTCCCATACTTGCGTTTCTCCCACATTTGTGCGTTTCTCCCGAATTTGTGCGTTTCTCCCGAATTTGTGCGTTTCTCCCAAATTTGTGCGTTTCTCCCACATTTGTGCGTTTCCCCCACATTTGTGCGTTTCTCCCATATTTTGCTAACCCACAATGCTTCAGACTGTTCTACCAGCCGATACTTTCCTCTTGTCACGTTGTGCCACAAATTTGTCATCTCACATATTCATGTCTTTCCCATATTTGCGTTTTTCGCATATTTGCGTTTTTCCCATATTTGCGTTTTACCCATATTTGCGTTTTACCCATATTTGCCTTTATCCCATATTTGCCTTTTTCCCATATTTGCCTTTTTTCCCATATTTGGGTTTTTTCCCATATTTGGGTTTTTTCCCATATTTGGGTTTTTTCCCATATTTGGGTTTCTTCCCATATTTGCGTTTCTTCCCATATTTGCGTTTTTTCCCATATTTGCGTTTTTTCCCATATTTGCGTTTTTTCCCATATTTCCGTTTTTTCCATATTTCCGTTAGACCCATATTTTGTGAACCCATGATGCTTCAGATTATGTCCTACCAACCGATCCTTTCCTCTTGTCACATTGTGTGTGTTTCCCACACTCGCTTCTTTCCCATATTTGCGTTTTTTCCCATATTTGCGTTTTTTCCCATATTTGCTTTTTTTCCCATATTTGCTTTTTTTCCCATATTTGCGTTTTTTCCCATATTTGCTTTTTTTCCCATATTCGCTTTTTTCCCATATTTGCGTTTTTTTCCAATATTTGCGTTTTTTCCCATATTTGTGTTTTTCCCATATTTGTGTTTTTCCCATATTTCCGTTTTTCCCATATTTGCGTTTTTCCCATATTTGCGTTTTTCCCATATTTGCGTTTTTCCCATATTTGCGTTTTTCCCATATTTGCGTTTTTCCCATATTTGCGTTTTTCCCATATTTGCGTTTTCCCATATTTGCGTTTTTCCCATATTTGCGTTTTTCCCATATTTGAGTTTTTTCCCATATTTGCGTTTTTTCCCATATTTGCTTTTCTTTCCCATATTTGCTTTTTCCCCATATTTGCGTTTTTTCCTATATTTGCGTTTTTTCCCATATTTGCATTTTTCCCATATTTGCGTTTTTTCCCATATTTGCGTTTTTTCCCATATTTGCGTTTTTCCGATATTTGCGTTTATCCCGTAGTTGCGTTTATCCTGTAGTTGCGTTTTTCCCGTATGTGCGTTTTTCCCGTATGTGCGTTTTTCCCGTATGTGCGTTTTTCCCGTATGTGCGTTTTTCCCGTATGTGCGTTTTTCCCGTATGTGCGTCTTTCCCGTATATGTTGAAAGGTGGCTACACTGAGCCACATCGCCAGAGATCGCTAGAGAGCATTGTTCCGCCGCCTCCACGGACAGTCATTATTGAGATGTCGTAGTGGGCAGTGCTTGTCCAGGACTCGTAGTAGTCAGTTCGTGTTGAGATGTGCTAGTAGGGAGTGCTTGCTGAGATGTGATACTGAAAAATTCTTGTTGAGATGTTGTAATAGCGAGTCGGTGTGGAGATATATTGTAATAATTTGAGTGCTTGTCATCAATATATGAAGGTAACGAAACTTGATTTATTTTTCATTATTTCCATGTTTTAAATAATGCGTCATTACAGGTTCAGTCAACAAAGCATCTGGCTTGTGTTCTTGGATTAGAGTGTAATTGTGGTTCTCTTGTGTAATTATGGTATTTTTATTTCCTTTAATTAATTCAGTATAAATGTTATTTAAAAATTCTTGTGTTGTTGAAGAAGAACCGTGCCAGATGCGTACGTTGAGTCACACTCCCACACACAGAACAGTTACTCTTGTGCTTGTTGTTGCGTTGGTTTTATAGTTGCTGGGGACTTAATTAATTAATTGTGTTAATGAAAGTTTCCATTTCATTCATTGTTATTGTTCAATGCAGTAAGATTGCGTAATAATACGAGTCAGGGCCAACCGTTTACGAGACTTCGTAATCGGACAGACAGCTGCTAAAGCAAGAAATCAAAATCATTTTCATTACATTTAATTAAGCCCCCATGCAATGTGTTTTTCCCGTATATGTGTTTTTCCCATATTTGCGTTTTTCCCATATTTGCGTTTTTCCCATATTTGCGTTTTTCCCATATTTGCGTTTTTTCCCATATTTGCGTTTTTTCCCATATTTGCGTTTTTTCCCATATTTGCGTTTTTTCCCATATTTGCGTTTTTTCCCATATTTGCGTTTTTTCCCATATTTGCGTTTTTTCCCATATTTGCGTTTTTTCCCATATTTGCGTTTTTTCCCATATTTGCGTTTTTTCCCATATTTGCGTTTTTCCCATATTTGCGTTTTTTCCCATATTTGTGTTTTTTCCCATATTTCCGTTAGTCCCATATTTTGTGAACCCATGATGCTTCAGATTATGTCCTACCAACCGATCCTTTCCTCTTCTCACATTGTGTGTGTTTCCCACACTCGCTTCTTTCCCATATTTGCGTTTTTTCCCATATATGCGTTTTTTCCCATATTTGCTTTTTTTCCCATATTTGCTTTTTTCCCATATTTGCGTTTTTTTCCAATATTTGCGTTTTTTCCAATATTTGCGTTTTTTCCAATATTTGCGTTTTTTCCCTTATTTGCGTTTTTCCCATATTTGTGTTTTTCCCATATTTGTGTTTTTCCCATATTTGCGTTTTTCCCATATTTGCGTTTTTCCCAAATTTGCGTTTTTCCCAAATTTGCGTTTTTCCCATATTTGCGTTTTTCCCATATTTGCGTTTTTCCCATATTTGCGTTTTTCCCATATTTGCGTTTTTCCCATATTTGCGTTTTTCCCATATTTGCGTTTTTCCCATATTTGCGTTTTTCCCATATTTGCGTTTTTCCCATATTTGCGTTTTTCCCATATTTGGGTTTTTTCCCATATTTGCGTTTTTTCCATATTTGGGTTTTTTCCCATATTTGCGTTTTTTCCCATATTTGTTTTTTTCCCATATTTGCTTTTTCCCCATATTTGCGTTTTTTCCCATATTTGCGGTTTTTTCCATATTTGCGTTTTTTCCCATATTTGCGTTTTTCCGATATTTGCGTTTATCCCGTAGTTGCGTTTTTCCCGTAGTGCGTTTTTCCCGTATGTGCGTTTTTCCCGTATGTGCGTTTTTCCCGTATGTGCGTTTTTCCCGTATGTGCGTTTTTCCCGTATGTGCGTTTTTCCCGTATGTGCGTTTTTCCCATATGTGCGTTTTTCCCATATATGTGTTTTTCCCATATTTGCGTTTTTCCCATATTTGCGTTTTTCCCATATTTGCGTTTTTCCCATATTTTCGTTTATCCCATATTTGCGTTTATACCATATTTGGGTTTTTCCCATATTTGCGTCATTCCCATATTTGCGTCATTCCCATATTTGCGTCATTCCCATATTTGCGTCATTCCCATATTTGCGTCATTCCCATATTTGCGTCATTCCCATATTTGCGTCATTCCCATATTTGCGTCATTCCCATATTTGCGTCATTCCCATATTTGCGTCATTCCCATATTTGCGTTTTTCCCATATTTGCGTTTTTCCCATATTTGCGTTTTTCCCATATTTGCGTTTTTCCCATATTTGCGTTTTTCCCATATTTGCGTTTTTCCCATATTTGCGTTTTTCCCATATTTCGTGAACCCTGTATGCTTCAGACCATGTCCTACCAACCTGTTGTTTCCTCTTGTCAAGTTCTGCCATAGGTTTCCCTTCTCCCACATTGGCGTTTTTCCTACATTAGCGCTTTTCCCACATTTGCGTTTTTCCCACATTTGCGTCATTCCCATATTTGCGTCATTCCCATATTTGCGTCATTCCCATATTTGCGTCATTCCCATATTTGCGTCATTCCGATTTTTGCGTCATTCCCATATTTGCGTCATTCCCATATTTGCGTCATTCCCATATTTGCGTCATTCCCATATTTGCGTCATTCCTATATTTGCGTCATTCCCATATTTGCGTTTTCCCATATTTGCGTTTTTTCCATATTTGCGTTTTTCCCATATTTGCGTTTTTCCCATATTTGCGTTTTTCCCATATTTGCGTTTTTCCCATATTTGCGTTTTTCCCATATTTTCGTTTCGCCCATATTTCGTGAACCCTGTATGCTTCAGACCATGTCCTACCAACCTGTTGTTTCCTCTTGTCAAATTGTGCCACAGGTTTCCCTTCTCCCACATTTGCGTTTTTCCTACATTTGCGCTTTTCCCACATTTGCATTTTTTCCACATTTGCGTTTTTCCCACATTTGCGTTTTTCCCACATTTGTCTGTTTCTCTCACATTTGCGTTTCTCTCACATTTGCATTTCTCTCACATTTACGTTTCTCTCACATTTACGTTTCTCTCACATTTGTGCGTTTCTCTCACATTTTTGCGTTTCTCTCACATTTGTGCATTTCTCTCACATTTGTGCATTTCTCTCACATTTGTGCATTTCTCTCACATTTCTGCGTTTCTCTCACATTTGTGCGTTTCGCTCACATTTGTGCGTTTCTCTCACATTTGTGCGTTTCTCTCACATTTGTGCATTTCTCCCACATATCCGTTTCTCTCACATTTGTGCATTTCTCCCACATATCCGTTTCTCCCACATATCTGTTTCTCCCACATATCCGTTTCTCCCACATATCCGTTTCTCCCACATATCCGTTTCTCCCACATATCCGTTTCTCCCACATTTGCGTTTCTCCCACATTTGCGTTTCTCACACATTTGCGTTTCTCACACATTAGCTTTTTTCACACATTAACGTTTCCCACACATTTGCGTTTCCCACACACTTGCGTTTCTCACACATTTGCGTTTCTCACACATTTCTGCGTTTCTCTCACATTTGTGCGTTTCTCACACATTTGTGCGTTTCTCACACATTTGTGCGTTTCTCACACATTTGTGCGTTTCTCACACATTTGAGCGTTCCTCCCAAATTTTACGAACCCATAATGCTTCAGACTGTCCTACCAACCGATACTTTCGTCTTGTCAAGTTGTGCCACAAATTTGTCATCTCACATATTTGCGTTTCTCCCATATTTGCGTTTCTCCCATATTTGCGTTTCTCCCATATTTGCGTTTTTCCCATATTTGCGTTTTTCCCATATTTGCCTTTTTCCCATATTTGCGTTTTTCCCATATTTGCGTCTTTCCCATATTTGCGTTTCGCCCATATTTCGTGAACCCCGTATGCTTCAGACCATGTCCTACCAACCTGTTGTTTCCTCTTGTCAAGTTGTGCCACAGGTTTCCCTTCTCCCACATTTGCATTTTTCCCACATTTGCGTTTTTCCCACATTTGCGTTATTCCCACATTTGCGTTTTTCCCACATTTGCGTTTTTCCCACATTTGCGTTTTTCCCACATTTGCGTTTATCCCACATTTGCGTTTTTCCCACATTTGCGTTTATCCCACATTTGCGTTTTTCCCACATTTGCGTTTTTCCCATATTTGCGTTTTTCCCACATTTGCGTTATTCCCACATTTGCGTTATTCTCACCTTTGTGTTTTTTCCCACATTTGCGTTTTTCCCACATTTGTCCGTTTCTCTCACATTTGCGTTTCTCTCACATTTGCGTTTCTCTCACATTTGCGTTTCTCTCACATTTGCGTTTCTCTCACATTTGTGCGTTTCTCTCACATTTGTGCATTTCTCCCACATTTGCGTTTCTCCCACATTTGCGTTTCTCACACATTTGCGTTTCTCACACATTTGTGCATTTCTCACACATTTGTGCGTTTCTCCCATATTTTGCGAACCCATAATGCTTCAGACTGCCCTACCAACCGATACTTTCCTCTTGTCAAGTTGTGCCACAAATTTGTCATCTCCCATATTTGCGTTTTTCCCATATTTGCGTTTTTCCCATATTTGCGTTTTTCCCATATTTGCGTTTTTCCCATATTTGCGTTTTTCCCATATTTGCGTTTTTCCCATATTTGCGTTTTTCCCATATTTGCGTTTTTCCCATATTTGCGTTTTTCCCATATTTGCGTTTTTCCCATATTTGCGTTTTTCCCATATTTGCGTTTTTCCCATATTTGCGTTTTTCCCATATTTGCGTTTTTCCCATATTTGCGTTTTTCCCATATTTGCGTTTTTCCCATATTTGCGTTTTTCCCATATTTGCGTTTTTCCCATATTTGCGTTTTTCCCATATTTGCGTTTTTCGCATATTTGCGTTTTTCCCATATTTGCGTTTTTCCCATATTTGCGTTTCGCCCATATTTCGTGAACCCTGTATGCTTCAGACCATGTCCTACCAACCTGTTGTTTCCCCTTTTCAAGTTGTGCCACAGGTTTCCCTTCTCCCACATTTGCGTTTTTCCTACATTTGCGCTTTTCCCACATTTGCATTTTTTCCACATTTGCGTTTTTCCCACATTTGCGTTTTTCCCACATTTGTCTGTTTCTCTCACATTTGCGTTTCTCTCACATTTGCATTTCTCTCACATTTACGTTTCTCTCACATTTACGTTTCTCTCACATTTGTGCGTTTCTCTCACATTTGTGCGTTTCTCTCACATTTGTGCATTTCTCTCACATTTGTGCATTTCTCACACATTTGTGCGTTTCTCTCACATTTCTGCGTTTCCCTCACATTTGTGCGTTTCGCTCACATTTGTGCGTTTCTCTCACATTTGTGCATTTCTCCCACATATCCGTTTCTCCCACATATCTGTTTCTCCCACATATCCGTTTCTCCCACATATCCGTTTCTCCCACATATCCGTTTCTCCCACATATCCGTTTCTCCCACATTTGCGTTTCTCCCACATTTGCGTTTCTCACACATTTGCGTTTCTCACACATTTGCGTTTCTCACACATTAGCTTTTTTCACACATTAACGTTTCCCACACATTTGCGTTTCCCACACATTTGCGTTTCTCACACATTTGCGTTTCTCACACATTTGTGCGTTTCTCACACATTTGTGCGTTTCTCACACATTTCTGCGTTTCTCACACATTTGTGCGTTTCTCACACATTTGTGCATTCCTCCCAAATTTTACGAACCCATAATGCTTCAGACTGTCCTACCAACCGATACTTTCCTCTTGTCAAGTTGTGCCACAAATTTGTCATCTCACATATTTGCGTTTCTCCCATATTTGCGTTTCTCCCATATTTGCTATTTTCCCATATGTGCGTTTTTCCCATATGTGCGTTTTTCCCATATGTGCGTTTTTCCCATATGTGCGTTTTTCCCATATGTGCGTTTTTCCCATATGTGCGTTTTTCCCATATATGCGTTTTTCCCATATTTGCCTTTTTCCCATATTTGCGTTTTTCCCATATTTGCGTTTTTCCCATATTTGCGTTTTTCCCATATTTGCGTTTTTCCCATATTTGCGTTTTTCCCATATTTGCGTTTTTCCCATATTTGCGTTTTTCCCATATTTGCGTCTTTCCCATATTTGCGTTTTTCCCATATTTGCGTCTTTCCCATATTTGCGTCTTTCCCATATTTGCGTCTTTCCCATATTTGCGTCTTTCCCATATTTGCGTCTTTCACATATTTGCGTCTTTCCCACATTTGCGTTTTTCCCATATTTGCGTTTTTCCCATATTTGCGTTTTTCCCATATTTGCGTTTTTCCCATATTTGCGTTTTTCCCATATTTGCGTTTTTCCCATATTTGCGTTTTTCCCATATTTGCGTTTCGCCCATATTTCGTGAACCCCGTATGCTTCAGACCATGTCCTACCAACCTGTTGTTTCCTCTTGTCAAGTTGTGCCACAGGTTTCCCTTCTCCCACATTTGCGTTTTTCCCACATTTGCGTTTTTCCCACATTTGCGTTTTTCCCACATTTGCGTTTTTCCCACACTTGCGTTTTTCCCGCATTTGCGTTTTTCCCACATTTGCGTTTTTCCCACATTTGCGTTTATCCCACATTTGCGTTTTTCCCACATTTGCGTTTTTCCCATATTTGCGTTTTTCCCACATTTGCGTTATTCCCACAATTGCGTTATTCTCACATTTGTGTTTTTTCCCACATTTGCGTGTTTCCCACATTTGTCCGTTTCTCTCACATTTGCGTTTCTCTCACATTTGTGCGTTTCTCTCACATTTGTGCATTTCTCCCAAATTTGCGTTTCTCCCACATTTGCGTTTCTCACACATTTGCGTTTCTCACACATTTGTGCATTTCTCACACATTTGTGCGTTTCTCCCAAATTTTGCGAACCCATAATGCTTCAGACTGCCCTACCAACTGATACTTTCCTCTTGTCAAGTTGTGCCACAAATTTGTCATCTCCCATATTTGCGTTTTTCCCATATTTGCGTTTTTCCCATATTTGCGTTTTTCCCATATTTGCGTTTTTCCCATATTTGCGTTTTTCCCATATTTGCGTTTTTCCCATATTTGCGTTTTTCCCATATTTGCGTTTTTCCCATATTTGCGTTTTTCCCATATTTGCGTTTTTCCCATATTTGCATTTTTCCCATATTTGCATTTTTCCCATATTTGCATTTTTCCCATATTTGCATTTTTCCCATATTTGCATTTTTCCCATATTTGCATTTTTCCCATATTTGCGTTTTCCCCATATTTGCGTTTTTCCCATATTTGAGTTTGACCCATATTTGCGTTTTGCCCATATTTACCGTTTCCCATATTTGCGTTTTTCCCATATTTGCGTTTTTCCCATATTTGCGTTTTTCCCATATTTGCGTTTTTCCCATATTTGCGTTTTTCCCATATTTGCGTTTTTCCCATATTTGCGTTTTTCCCATATTTGCGTTTTTCCCATATTTGCGTTTTTTCCATATTTGCGTTTTCCCCATATTTGCGTTTTCCCCATATTTGCGTTTTCCCCATATTTGCGTTTTCCCCATATTTGCGTTTTCCCCATATTTGCGTTTTCCCCATATTTGCGTTTTTCCCACATTTGCGTTTTTCCCACATTCTATTTATCCCACGTTTGTGCGTTTTTCCCACGTTTGTGCGTTTTTCCCACGTTTGTGCGTTTTTCCCATATTTGGGCGTTTTTCACATATTTGGGCTTTTTCCCATATTTTGCAATCCCATGATGCTTCACACTGACCTACCAACTAATTCTTTCCTCTTGTCAAGTTGTGCCACAAATTTCGCATCTCCCATATTTGCTTTTTTCGCATATTTGCGTTTTTCCCGTACTTGCGTTTATCCCGTACTTGCGTTTATCCCGTACTTGCGTTTATCCCGTACTTGCGTTTATCCCGTACTTGCGTTTATCCCGTACTTGCGTTTATCCCGTACTTGCGTTTATCCCGTACTTGCGTTTTTCCCGTACTTGCGTTTTTCCCGTACTTGCGTTTTTCCCGTACTTGCGTTTTTCCCGTACTTGCGTTTTTCCCGTACTTGCGTTTTTCCCGTGCTTGCGTTTCTCCCGTACTTGCGTTTCTCCCGTACTTGCGTTTCTCCCGTACTTGCGTTTCTCCCGTACTTACGTTTCTCCCGTACTTGCGTTTCTCCCGTACTTGCGTTTCTCCCGTACATGCGTTTCTCCCGTACTTGAGTTTCTCCCGTACCTGAGTTTCTCCCGTACTTGAGTTTCTCCCGTTCTTGAGTTTCTCCCGTACTTGAGTTTCTCCCGTACTTGAGTTTCTCCCGTACTTGAGTTTCTCCCGTACTTGAGTTTCTCCCGTACTTGAGTTTCTCCCGTACTTGAGTTTCTCCCGTACTTGGGTTTCTCCCGTACTTGGGTTTCTCCCGTACTTGGGTTTTTCCCCCGTACTTGGGTTTTTCCCGTACTTGGGTTTTTCCCGTACTTGGGTTTTTCCCGTACTTGGGTTTTTCCCGTACTTGGGTTTTTCCCGTACTTGGGTTTTTCCCGTACTTGGGTTTTTCCCGTACTTGGGTTTTTCCCGTACTTGGGTTTTTCCCGTACTTGGGTTTTTCCCGTACTTGGGTTTTTCCCGTACTTGGGTTTTTCCCTTACTTGGGTTTTTCCCTTACTTGGGTTTTTCCCGTACTTGGGTTTTTCCCGTACTTGGGTTTTTCCCGTACTTGGGTTTTTCCCGTACTTGGGTTTTTCCCGTACTTGGGTTTTTCCCGTACTTGGGTTTTTCCCGTACTTGGGTTTTCCCGTACTTGGGTTTTTCCCGTACTTGGGTTTTTCCCGTACTTGGGTTTTTCCCGTACTTGGGTTTTTCCCGTACTTGCGTTTTTCCCATACGTGCGTTTTTCCCATATTACGTGAACCTTTGATGCTTCTATGTCTTACCAACCGATTCTTTCCTCTTGTCAAGTTGTGCCACAAGTTTCTCATCTCCCACGTTTGCGTTTTTCCCACAAATTTCGTTTTTTCCACATTTGCGTTTTTCCCGCATTTTCGTTTTTCCCGCATTTTCGTTTTTCCCGCATTTTCGTTTTTCCCGCATTTTATTTTTCCCGCACTTTCTTTTTCCCGCATTTTCGTTTTTTCCGCATTTGCGTTTTTCCAGCATTTGCGTTTTTCCCGCTTTTGTGTTTGCGTTTGCATTTTTCCCACATTTGCGTTTGCGTTTTTCCCGCATTTGCGTTTGCGTTTTTCCCGCATTTGCGTTTGCGTTTTTCCCGTATTTGCGTTTGCGTTTTTCCCGCATTTACGTTTTCCCCGCATTTGCGTTTTCCCGCATTTGCGTTTTTCCCGCATTTGCGTTTTTCCCATATTTGCGTTTCGCCCATATTTCGTGAACCCTGTATGCTTCAGACCATGTCCTACCAACCTGTTGTTTCCTCTTGTCAAGTTGTGCCACAGGTTTCCCTTCTCCCACATTTGCGTTTTTCCCACATTTGCGTTTTTCCCATATTTGCGTTTTTCCCATATTTGCATTTTTCCCATATTTGCGATTTACCGGTTTTTGCGTTTATCCCGTATTTGCGTTTATCCCGTATTTGCGTTTTTCCCGTATGTGTGTTTTTCCCGTATTTGCGTTTTTCCCGTATGTGCGTTTTTTCCGTATGTGCGTTTTTTCCGTATGTGCGTTTTTCCCGTATGTGCGTTTTCCCGTATGTGCATTTTTCCCGTATTTGCATTTTTCCCGTATTTGCATTTTTCCCGTATTTGGGTTTTTCCTGTATTTGCGTTTTTCCCGTATTTGCGTTTTTCCCGTATTTGCGTTTTTCCCGTATTTGCGTTTTACCCATATTTGCGTTTTACCCATATTTACCGTTTCCCATATTTGCGTTTTTCCCATATTTGCGTTTTTCCCATATTTGCGTTTTTCCCATATTTGCGTTTTTCCCATATTTACGGTTTTCGCATATTTGCGTTTTTCCCATATTTGCGTTTTTTGCCATATTTTCGTTTTTGCCATATTTGCGTTTTTGCCATATTTGCGTTTTTGCCATATTTGCGTTTTTGCCATATTTGCGTTTTTGCCATTTTTGCGTTTTTGCCATATTTGCGTTTTTGCCATATTTGCGTTTTTGCCATATTTGCGTTTTTGCCATATTTGCGTTTTTCCCATATTTGCGTTTTTCCCATATTTGCGTTTTTCCCATATTTGCGTTTTTCCCACATTTGCGTTTTTCCCATATTTACGTTTTTCCCATATTTGCGTTTTTCCCATATTTGCGTTTTTCCCATATTTGCGTTTTTCCCATATTTGCGTTTTCCCCATATTTGCGTTTTCCCCATATTTGCGTTTTCCCCATATTTGCGTTTTTCCTATATATGTGTTTTTTCCCAATTATGCGTTTTTTCCCATATTATCGTTTTTCCCATATTTGCGTTTTTCCCACATTCTATTTTTCCCACGTTTGTGCGTTTTCCCATATTTAGGCGTTTTTCCCATATTTGGGCGTTTTTCCCATAGTTGGGCGTTTTTTCCATTTTTGCAACCCCATGATGCTCCACACTGACCTACCAACTAAATATTTCCTCTTGACAAGTTGTGCCACAAATTTCGCATCTCCCATATTTGCTTTTTTCGCATATTTGCGTTTTTCCCGTACTTGCGTTTATCCCGTACTTGCGTTTTTCCCGTACTTGCGTTTTTCCCGTACTTGCGTTTTTCCCGTACTTGCGTTTCTCCCGTACTTGAGTTTCTCCCGTACTTGAGTTTCTCACGTACTTGTGTTTCTCCCGTACTTGAGTTTCTCCCGTACTTGAGTTTCTCCCGTACTTGAGTTTCTCGCGTACATGAGTTTCCCCCGTACTTGAGTTTCTCCCGTACTTGAGTTTCTCCCGTATTGGGTTTCTCCCGTACTTGGGTCTTTCCCGTACTTGGGTCTTTCCCGTACTTGGGTCTTTCCCGTACTTGGGTTTTTCCCCCCGTACTTGGGTTTTTCCCGTACTTGGGTTTTTCCCGTACTTGGGTTTTTCCCCCCGTACTTGGGTTTTTCCCGTACTTGGGTTTTTCCCCCCGTACTTGGGTTTTTCCCGTACTTGGGTTTTTCCCGTACTTGGGTTTTTCCCTTACTTGGGTTTTTCCCGTACTTGGGTTTTTCCCGTACTTGGGTTTTTCCCGTACTTGGGTTTTTCCCGTACTTGGGTTTTTCCAGTACTTGGGTTTTTCCCATACTTGGGTTTTTCCCATACATGCGTTTTTCCCATATTTCGTGAACCTTTGATGCTTCTGACTGTCTTACCAACCGATTCTTTCCTCTTGTCAAGTTGTGCCACAAGATTCTCTTCTCCCACGTTTGCGTTTTTCCCACAAATTTCGTTTTTTCCACATTTGCGTTTTTCCCGCATTTTATTTTTCCCGCACTTTCTTTTTCTCGCATTTTCGTTTTTCCCGCATTTGCGTTTTTCCAGCATTTGCGTTTTTCCCGCTTTTGTGTTTGCGTTTGCGTTTTTCCCACATTTGCGTTTGCGTTTTTCCCGCATTTGCGTTTGCGTTTTTCCCGCATTTGCGTTTGCGTTTTCCCCGCATTTGCGTTTGCGTTTTTCCCGCATTTGCGTTTGCGTTTTTCCCGCATTTACGTTTTTCCCGCATTTACGTTTTTCCCGCATTTGCGTTTTTCCCGCATTTGCATTTTTCCCGTATGTGCGTTTTTCCCGTATGGGCGTTTTTCCCGTATGTGCGTTTTTCCCGTATGTGCGTTTTTCCCGTATGTGCGTTTTTCCCATGTTTGCGTTTTTCCCATGTTTGCGTTTTTCCCATGTTTGCGTTTTTCCCATGTTTGCGTTTTTCCCATATGTGCGTTTTTCCCATATGTGCGTTTTTCCTATATATGCGTTTTTCCCATATATGCGTTTTTCCCGTATTTGCGTTTTTCCCATATTTGCGTTTTCCCCATATTTGCGTTTTTCCCATATTTGCATTTTTCCCATATTTGCATTCTTCCCATATTAGAGTTTTACCCGTATTTGAGTTTTACCCATATTTGCGTTTTACCCATTTTTACGTTTTTCGCATATTTGCGTTTTTCGCATATTTGCGTTTTTCCCATATTTGCGTTTTTCCCATATTTGCGTTTTTCCCAATTTTACGTTTTTCCCATATTTGCGTTTTTCCCATATTTGCGTTTTCCCCATATTTGCGTTTTTCCCATATTTGTGTATTTCCCATATTTGCGTTTTTCCCATATTTGCGTTTTTCCCATATTTGCGTTTTTCCCATATTTGCGTTTTTCCCATATTTGCGTTTTTCCCATATTTGCGTTTTACCGGTTTTTGCGTTTTTCCCGTATTTGCGTTTATCCCGTATTTGCGTTTATCCTGTATTTGCGTTTTTCCCGTATTTGCGTTTTTCCCACATTTGCGTTTTTCCCATATTTACGTTTTTCCCATATTTGCGTTTTTCCCATATTTGCGTTTTTCCCATATTTGCGTTTTTCCCATATTTGCGATTTCCCCATATTTGCGTTTTCCCCATATTTGCGTTTTCCCCATATTTGCGATTTCCCCATATTTGCGTTTTTCCTATATATGTGTTTTTTCCCAATTATGCGTTTTTTCCCATATTATCGTTTTTCCCATATTTGCGTTTTTCCCACATTCTATTTTTCCCACGTTTGTGCGTTTTTCCCATATTTAGGCGTTTTTCCCATATTTGGGCGTTTTTCCCATAGTTGGGCGTTTTTTCCATTTTTGCAACCCCATGATGCTCCACACTGACCTACCAACTAAATATTTCCTCTTGTCAAGTTGTGCCACAAATTTCGCATCTCCCATATTTGCTTTTTTCGCATATTTGCGTTTTTCCCGTACTTGCGTTTATCCCGTACTTGCGTTTTTCCCGTACTTGCGTTTTTCCCGTACTTGCGTTTTTCCCGTACTTGCGTTTCTCCCGTACTTGAGTTTCTCCCGTACTTGAGTTTCTCACGTACTTGTGTTTCTCCCGTACTTGAGTTTCTCCCGTACTTGAGTTTCTCCCGTACTTGAGTTTCTCGCGTACTTGAGTTTCCCCCGTACTTGAGTTTCTCCCGTACTTGAGTTTCTCCCGTATTGGGTTTCTCCCGTACTTGGGTCTTTCCCGTACTTGGGTCTTTCCCGTACTTGGGTCTTTCCCGTACTTGGGTTTTTCCCCCCGTACTTGGGTTTTTCCCCCCGTACTTGGGTTTTTCCCGTACTTGGGTTTTTCCCGTACTTGGGTTTTTCCCCCCGTACTTGGGTTTTTCCCGTACTTGGGTTTTTCCCCCCGTACTTGGGTTTTTCCCCCCGTACTTGGGTTTTTCCCGTACTTGGGTTTTTCCCGTACTTGGGTTTTTCCCGTACTTGGGTTTTTCCCGTACTTGGGTTTTTCCCGTACTTGGGTTTTTCCCGTACTTGGGTTTTTCCAGTACTTGGGTTTTTCCAGTACTTGGGTTTTTCCCATACTTGGGTTTTTCCCATACGTGCGTTTTTCCCATATTTCGTGAACCTTTGATGCTTCTGACTGTCTTACCAACCGATTCTTTCCTCTTGTCAAGTTGTGCCACAAGATTCTCTTCTCCCACGTTTGCGTTTTTCCCACAAATTTCGTTTTTTCCACATTTGCGTTTTTCCCGCATTTTATTTTTCCCGCACTTTCTTTTTCTCGCATTTTCGTTTTTCCCGCATTTGCGTTTTTCCAGCATTTGCGTTTTTCCCGCTTTTGTGTTTGCGTTTGCGTTTTTCCCACATTTGCGTTTGCGTTTTTCCCGCATTTGCGTTTGCGTTTTTCCCGCATTTGCGTTTGCGTCTTCCCCGCATTTGCGTTTGCGTTTTTCCCGCATTTGCGTTTGCGTTTTTCCCGCATTTACGTTTTTCCCGCATTTACGTTTTTCCCGCATTTGCGTTTTTCCCGCATTTGCGTTTTTCCCGCATTTGCATTTTTCCCGTATGTGCGTTTTTCCCGTATGGGCGTTTTTCCCGTATGTGCGTTTTTCCCGTATGTGCGTTTTTCCCGTATGTGCGTTTTTCCCTTGTTTGCGTTTTTCCCATGTTTGCGTTTTTCTCATGTTTGCGTTTTTCCCATATGTGCGTTTTTCCCATATGTGCGTTTTTCCTATATATGCGTTTTTCCTATATATGCGTTTTTCCCATATATGCGTTTTTCCCGTATTTGCGTTTTTCCCATATTTGCGTTTTCCCCATATTTGCGTTTTTCCCATATTTGCATTTTTCCCATATTTGCATTCTTCCCATATTAGAGTTTTACCCGTATTTGAGTTTTACCCATATTTGCGTTTTACCCATTTTTACGTTTTTCGCATATTTGCGTTTTTCGCATATTTGCGTTTTTCCCATATTTGCGTTTTTCCCAATTTTACGTTTATCCCATATTTGCGTTTTTCCCATATTTGCGTTTTTCCCAATTTTACGTTTTTCCCATATTTGCGTTTTTCCCATATTTGCGTTTTCCCCATATTTGCGTTTTTCCCATATTTGCGTTTTTCCCATATTTGCGTTTTTCCCATATTTGCGTTTTTCCCATATTTGCGTTTTTCCCATATTTGCGTTTTTCCCATATTTGCGTTTTTCCCATATTTGCGTTTTACCGGTTTTTGCGTTTTTCCCGTATTTGCGTTTATCCCGTATTTGCGTTTATCCTGTATTTGCGTTTTTCCCGTACTTGCGTTTTTCCCATACTTGCGTTTTTCCCGTACTTGCGTTTTTCCCGTACTTGCGTTTCTCCCGTACTTGAGTTTCTCCCGTACTTGAGTTTCTCACGTACTTGTGTTTCTCCCGTACTTGAGTTTCTCCCGTACTTGAGTTTCTCCCGTACTTGAGTTTCTCGCGTACATGAGTTTCCCCCGTACTTGAGTTTCTCCCGTACTTGAGTTTCTCCCGTATTGGGTTTCTCCCGTACTTGGGTCTTTCCCGTACTTGGGTCTTTCCCGTACTTGGGTCTTTCCCGTACTTGGGTTTTTCCCCCCGTACTTGGGTTTTTCCCGTACTTGGGTTTTTCCCGTACTTGGGTTTTTCCCCCCGTACTTGGGTTTTTCCCGTACTTGGGTTTTTCCCCCCGTACTTGGGTTTTTCCCGTACTTGGGTTTTTCCCGTACTTGGGTTTTTCCCGTACTTGGGTTTTTCCCGTACTTGGGTTTTTCCCGTACTTGGGTTTTTCCCGTACTTGGGTTTTTCCCGTACTTGGGTTTTTCCAGTACTTGGGTTTTTCCCATACTTGGGTTTTTCCCATACATGCGTTTTTCCCATATTTCGTGAACCTTTGATGCTTCTGACTGTCTTACCAACCGATTCTTTCCTCTTGTCAAGTTGTGCCACAAGATTCTCTTCTCCCACGTTTGCGTTTTTCCCACAAATTTCGTTTTTTCCACATTTGCGTTTTTCCCGCATTTTATTTTTCCCGCACTTTCTTTTTCTCGCATTTTCGTTTTTCCCGCATTTGCGTTTTTCCAGCATTTGCGTTTTTCCCGCTTTTGTGTTTGCGTTTGCGTTTTTCCCACATTTGCGTTTGCTTTTTTCCCGCATTTGCGTTTGCGTTTTTCCCGCATTTGCGTTTGCGTTTTCCCCGCATTTGCGTTTGCGTTTTTCCCGCATTTGCATTTGCGTTTTTCCCGCATTTACGTTTTTCCCGCATTTGCGTTTTTCCCGCATTTGCGTTTTTCCCGCATTTGCATTTTTCCCGTATGTGCGTTTTTCCCGTATGGGCGTTTTTCCCGTATGTGCGTTTTTCCCGTATGTGCGTTTTTCCCGTATGTGCGTTTTTCCCATGTTTGCGTTTTTCCCATGTTTGCGTTTTTCCCATGTTTGCGTTTTTCCCATGTTTGCGTTTTTCCCATATGTGCGTTTTTCCCATATGTGCGTTTTTCCTATATATGCGTTTTTCCCATATATGCGTTTTTCCCGTATTTGCGTTTTTCCCATATTTGCGTTTTCCCCATATTTGCGTTTTTCCCATATTTGCATTTTTCCCATATTTGCATTCTTCCCATATTAGAGTTTTACCCGTATTTGAGTTTTACCCATATTTGCGTTTTACCCATTTTTACGTTTTTCGCATATTTGCGTTTTTCGCATATTTGCGTTTTTCCCATATTTGCGTTTTTCCCATATTTGCGTTTTTCCCAATTTTACGTTTTTCCCATATTTGCGTTTTTCCCATATTTGCGTTTTCCCCATATTTGCGTTTTTCCCATATTTGCGTTTTTCCCATATTTGCGTTTTTCCCATATTTGCGTTTTTCCCATATTTGCGTTTTTCCCATATTTGCGTTTTACCGGTTTTTGCGTTTTTCCCGTATTTGCGTTTATCCCGTATTTGCGTTTATCCTGTATTTGCGTTTTTCCCGTATTTGCGTTTTTCCCACATTTGCGTTTTTCCCATATTTACGTTTTTCCCATATTTGCGTTTTTCCCATATTTGCGTTTTTCCCATATTTGCGTTTTTCCCATATTTGCGATTTCCCCATATTTGCGTTTTCCCCATATTTGCGTTTTCCCCATATTTGCGATTTCCCCATATTTGCGTTTTTCCTATATATGTGTTTTTTCCCAATTATGCGTTTTTTCCCATATTATCGTTTTTCCCATATTTGCGTTTTTCCCACATTCTATTTTTCCCACGTTTGTGCGTTTTTCCCATATTTAGGCGTTTTTCCCATATTTGGGCGTTTTTCCCATAGTTGGGCGTTTTTTCCATTTTTGCAACCCCATGATGCTCCACACTGACCTACCAACTAAATATTTCCTCTTGTCAAGTTGTGCCACAAATTTCGCATCTCCCATATTTGCTTTTTTCGCATATTTGCGTTTTTCCCGTACTTGCGTTTATCCCGTACTTGCGTTTTTCCCGTACTTGCGTTTTTCCCGTACTTGCGTTTCTCCCGTACTTGAGTTTCTCCCGTACTTGAGTTTCTCCCGTACTTGTGTTTCTCCCGTACTTGAGTTTCTCCCGTACTTGAGTTTCTCCCGTACTTGAGTTTCTCGCGTACTTGAGTTTCCCCCGTACTTGAGTTTCTCCCGTACTTGAGTTTCTCCCGTATTGGGTTTCTCCCGTACTTGGGTCTTTCCCGTACTTGGGTCTTTCCCGTACTTGGGTCTTTCCCGTACTTGGGTTTTTCCCCCCGTACTTGGGTTTTTCCCCCCGTACTTGGGTTTTTCCCGTACTTGGGTTTTTCCCGTACTTGGGTTTTTCCCCCCGTACTTGGGTTTTTCCCGTACTTGGGTTTTTCCCCCCGTACTTGGGTTTTTCCCCCCGTACTTGGGTTTTTCCCGTACTTGGGTTTTTCCCGTACTTGGGTTTTTCCCGTACTTGGGTTTTTCCCGTACTTGGGTTTTTCCCGTACTTGGGTTTTTCCCGTACTTGGGTTTTTCCAGTACTTGGGTTTTTCCAGTACTTGGGTTTTTCCCATACTTGGGTTTTTCCCATACGTGCGTTTTTCCCATATTTCGTGAACCTTTGATGCTTCTGACTGTCTTACCAACCGATTCTTTCCTCTTGTCAAGTTGTGCCACAAGATTCTCTTCTCCCACGTTTGCGTTTTTCCCACAAATTTCGTTTTTTCCACATTTGCGTTTTTCCCGCATTTTATTTTTCCCGCACTTTCTTTTTCTCGCATTTTCGTTTTTCCCGCATTTGCGTTTTTCCAGCATTTGCGTTTTTCCCGCTTTTGTGTTTGCGTTTGCGTTTTTCCCACATTTGCGTTTGCGTTTTTCCCGCATTTGCGTTTGCGTTTTTCCCGCATTTGCGTTTGCGTCTTCCCCGCATTTGCGTTTGCGTTTTTCCCGCATTTGCGTTTGCGTTTTTCCCGCATTTACGTTTTTCCCGCATTTACGTTTTTCCCGCATTTGCGTTTTTCCCGCATTTGCGTTTTTCCCGCATTTGCATTTTTCCCGTATGTGCGTTTTTCCCGTATGGGCGTTTTTCCCGTATGTGCGTTTTTTCCCGTATGTGCGTTTTTCCCGTATGTGCGTTTTTCCCATGTTTGCGTTTTTCCCATGTTTGCGTTTTTCTCATGTTTGCGTTTTTCCCATATGTGCGTTTTTCCCATATGTGCGTTTTTCCTATATATGCGTTTTTCCTATATATGCGTTTTTCCCATATATGCGTTTTTCCCGTATTTGCGTTTTTCCCATATTTGCGTTTTCCCCATATTTGCGTTTTTCCCATATTTGCATTTTTCCCATATTTGCATTCTTCCCATATTAGAGTTTTACCCGTATTTGAGTTTTACCCATATTTGCGTTTTACCCATTTTTACGTTTTTCGCATATTTGCGTTTTTCGCATATTTGCGTTTTTCCCATATTTGCGTTTTTCCCAATTTTACGTTTATCCCATATTTGCGTTTTTCCCATATTTGCGTTTTTCCCAATTTTACGTTTTTCCCATATTTGCGTTTTTCCCATATTTGCGTTTTCCCCATATTTGCGTTTTTCCCATATTTGCGTTTTTCCCATATTTGCGTTTTTCCCATATTTGCGTTTTTCCCATATTTGCGTTTTTCCCATATTTGCGTTTTTCCCATATTTGCGTTTTTCCCATATTTGCGTTTTACCGGTTTTTGCGTTTTTCCCGTATTTGCGTTTATCCCGTATTTGCGTTTATCCTGTATTTGCGTTTTTCCCGTATTTGCATTTTTCCCGTATTTGCGTTTTTCCCGTATGTGCGTTTTTCCCGTATGTGCGATTTTCCCGTATGTGCGTTTTTCCCGTATGTGCGTTTTTCCCGTATGTGCGTTTTTCCCATGTTTGCTTTTTTCCCCTATATGCGTTTTTCCCATATATGCGTTTTTCCCATATATGCGTTTTTCCCATATTTGCGTTTTACCCATATTTACCATTTCCCATATTTGCGTTTTTCCCATATTTGCGTTTTTCCCATATTTGCGTTTTTCCCATATTTGCGTTTTTCCCATATTTACGGTTTTCGCATATTTGCGTTTTTGCCACATTTGCGTTTTTGCCATATTTGCGTTTTTGCCATATTTGCGTTTTTGCCATATTTGCGTTTTTCCCATATTTGCGTTTTTCCCATATTTGCGTTTTTCCCATATTTGCGATTTTCCCATATTTGCGTTTTGCCCATATTTGCGTTTTTCCCATATTTGCGTTTTTCCCATATATGCGTTTTTTCCTATATTTGCGTTTTTTCCCATATTTGCGTTTTTCCAATATTTGCGTTTTTCCCACATTTGCTTTTTTCCCACATTCTATTTTTCCCACGTTTCTGCGTTTTTCCCATATTTAGGCGTTTTTCCCATATTTGGGCGTTTTCCCCATATTTGGGCGTTTTTTCATTTTTGCAATCCCATGATGCTTCACACTGACCTACCAACTAAATCTTTCCTCTTGTCAAGTTGTGCCACAAATTTCGCATCTCCCATATTTGCTTTTTTCGCATATTTGCGTTTTCCCGTACTTGCGTTTATCCCGTACTTGCGTTTATCCCGTACTTGCGTTTATCCCGTACTTGCGTTTATCCCGTACTTGCGTTTTTCCCGTACTTGCCTTTTTCCCGTACTTGCCTTTTTCCCGTACTTGCGTTTTTCCCGTACTTGCGTTTTTCCCGTACTTGCGTTTTTCCCGTACTTGGGTTTTTGCCGTACTTGGGTTTTTGCCGTACTTGGGTTTTTGCCGTACTTGGGTTTTTCCCGTACTTGGGTTTTTCCCGTACTTGGGTTTTTCCCGTACTTGGGTTTTTCCCGTACTTGGGTTTTTCCCGTACTTGGGTTTTTCCCGTACTTGGGTTTTTCCCGTACTTGGGTTTTTCCCGTACTTGGGTTTTTCCCGTACTTGGGTTTTTCCCGTACTTGCGTTTTTCCCATACGTGCGTTTTTCCCATATTTCGTGAACCTCTGATGCTTCTGACTGTCTTACCAATGATTCTTTCCTCT
Source organism: Schistocerca nitens (assembly GCF_023898315.1). Taxonomy (NCBI): domain Eukaryota; kingdom Metazoa; phylum Arthropoda; class Insecta; order Orthoptera; family Acrididae; genus Schistocerca; species Schistocerca nitens. The sequence continues at coordinate 635,745,079 of NC_064619.1, read as the reverse complement.
TGTCAAGTTGTGCCACAAGTTTCCCTTCTCCCACGTTTGCGTTTTTCCCACAAATTTCGTTTTTTTAACATTTGCGTTTTTCCCGCATTTTCGTTTTTCCCGCATTTTATTTTTCCCGCATTTTATTTTTCCCGCACTTTATTTTTCCCGCATTTTCGTTTTTCCCGCATTTTCGTTTTTCCCGCATTTTCGTTTTTCCCGCATTTGCGTTTCTCCAGCATTTGCGTTTTTCCAGCATTTGCGTTTTTCCCGCTTTAGTGTTTGCGTTTGCGTTTTTCCCACATTTGCGTTTGCGTTTTTGCCGCATTTGCGTTTGCGTTTTTCCCGCATTTGCGTTTGCGTTTTTCCCGCATTTGCGTTTGCGTTTTTCCCGCATTTGCGTTTTTCTCGCATTTGCGTTTTTCCCGCATTTGCGTTTTTCCCGCATTTGCGTTTTTCCCATATTTGTGTTTTTCCCATATTTGTGTTTTTCCCATATTTGTGTTTTTCCCATATTTGCGTTTTTCCCGTATTTGCGTTTTTCCCGTATTTGCGTTTTTCCCGTATTTGCGTTTTTCCCATATTTGCGTTTTTCCCATATTTGCGTTTTTCCCATATTTGCGTTTTTCCCATATTTGCGTTTTTCCCATATTTGCGTTTTTCCCATATATGCGTTTTTCCCATATATGCGTTTTTCCCATATATGCGTTTTTCCCATATATGCGTTTTTCCCATATATGCGTTTTTCCCATACATGCGTTTTTCCCATATATGCGTTTTTCCCATATATGCGTTTTTCTCATAAATGCGTTTTTCCCATATTTGCGTTTTTCCTATATTTGCGTTTTTCCCGTATTTGCGTTTTTCCCGTATTTGCGTTTTTCCCGTATTTACGGTTTTCGCATATTTGCGTTTTTCCCATATTTGCGTTTTTCCCATATTTGCGTTTTTCCCATATTTGCGTTTTTCCCATATTTGCGTTTTTCCCATATTTGCGTTTTTCCCATATTTGCGTTTTTCCCATATTTGCGTTTTTCCCATATTTGCGTTTTTCCCATATTTGCGTTTTTCCCATATTTGCGTTTTTCCCATATTTGCGTTTTTTCCCGTATTTGCGTTTTTTCCCATATTTGCGTTTTTCCCACATTTGCGTTTTTCCCACATTCTATTTTTCCCACGTTTGTGCGTTTTTCCCACGTTTGTGCTTTTTTCCCATATTTGGGCGTATTTCCCATATTTGGGCGTATTTCCCATATTTGGGCTTTTTTCCCATATTTGGGCGTTTTTTCCATTTTTCAATCCCATGATGCTTCACACTGACCTACCAACTAAATCTATCCTCTTGTCAAGTTGTGCCACAAATTTCGCATATCCCATATTTGCTTTTTTCGCATATTTGCGTTTTTCCCGTACTTGCGTTTATCCCGTACTTGCGTTTATCCCGTACTTGCGTTTATCCCGTACTTGCGTTTTTCCCGTACTTGAGTTTCTCCCGTACTTGAGTTTCTCCCGTACTTGCGTTTCTCCCGTACTTGCGTTTCTCCCGTACTTGCGTTTTTCCCGTACTTGAGTTTCTCGCGTACTTGAGTTTCTCGCGTACTTGAGTTTCTCCCGTACTTGAGTTTCTCCCGTACTTGGGTCTTTCCCGTACTTGGGTTCTTCCCCCCGTACTTGGGTTTTTCCCGTACTTGGGTTTTTCCCGTACTTGGGTTTTTCCCGTACTTGGGTTTTTCCCGTACTTGGGTTTTTCCTGTACTTGGGTTTTTCCCATACTTGGGTTTTTCCTGTGGTGTCACCGCCAGACACCACACTTGCTAGGTGGTAACTTAAATCGGCCGCGGTCCTGTAGTACATGTCGGACCCGCGTGTCGCCACTGTGTAATCGCAAACCTAGCGCCACCACATGGCAGGTCACAAGACACGGACTAGATCTCGACCCCAGTTGTACGGACCACATAGCTTGCGACCAGACGTACGAAGCTTTCCTCTCATTTGCCGAGAGACAGATTGAATAGCCTTCAGCTTAGTCCATAGCTACTACTTAGCAAGGCGCCATTTGTATCAGTGCTTATAGCGTACTAATAGTCAAGAGAGATGTATTCCAAGGACTTATTAAAAGTTAAGTAACAAACCTATATGTACTTTTCTTCTTATTCATTAATAAGTCTCATGTTCCAGAACTTCAAGCCCGTCTGCGTTAGTTTAGCGTGCACCTAGCTACCTCATTGTGTCTATGCTTTCTGAAATAGACACAACATTTCCCATACTTGGGTTTTTCCCATACTTGGGTTTTTCCCATACTTGCGTTTTTCCCATACGTGCGTTTTTCCCATATTTCGTGAACCTTTGATGCTTCTGACTGTCTTACCAACCGATTCTTTCCTCTTGTCAAGTTGTGCCACAAGTTTCTCTTCTCCCACGTTTGCCTTTTTCCCACAAATTTCGTTTTTTCCACATTTGCGTTTTTCCCGCATTTTCGTTTTTCCCGCATTTTATTTTTCCCGCACTTTCGTTTTCCCGCATTTTCGTTTTTCCCGCATTTGCTTTTTTCCAGCATTTGCGTTTTTCCCGCTTTTGTGTTTGCGTTTACGTTTTTCCCACATTTTCGTTTGCGTTTTTCCCGCATTTGCGTTTGCGTTTTTCCCGCATTTGCGTTTGCGTTTTTCCCGCATTTGCGTTTGCGTTTTTCCCGCATTTGCGTTTGCGTTTTTCCCGCATTTGCGTTTGCGTTTTTCCCGCATTTGCGTTTGCGTTTTTCCCGCATTTACGTTTTTCCCGCATTTGCGTTTTTCCCGCATTTGCGTTTGTCCCGCATTTGCGTTTTTCCCGCATTTGCGTTTTTCTCGCATTTGCGTTTTTCCCATATTTGCGTTTTTCCCATATTTGCGTTTTTCCCATATTTGCGTTTTTCCCATATTTGCGTTTTTCACATATTTGCGTTTTTCCCATATTTGCGTTTTTCCCATATTTGCGTTTTTCCCATATTTGCGTTTTTCCCATATTTGCGTTTTTCCCATATTTGCGTTTTGCCCATTTTTGCGTTTTTCCCATTTTTGCGTTTTACCGGTTTTTGCGTTTTTCCCGTATTTGCGTTTTTCCCGTGTTTGCGTTTTTCCCGTATTTGCGTCATTCCCGTATTTGCGTCATTCCCATATTTGCGTCATTCCCATATTTGCGTCATTCCCATATGTGCGTCATTCCCATATGTCGTCATTCCCATATTTTCGTCATTCCCATATTTGCGTCATTCCCATATTTGCGTCATTCCCATATTTGCGTTTTTCCCATATTTGCGTTTCGCCCATATTTCGTGAACCCTGTATGCTTCAGACCATGTCCTACCAACCTGTTGTTTCCTCTTGTCAAGTTGTGCCACAGGTTTCCTTTCTCCCACATTTGCGTTATTCCTACATTTGCGTTTTTCCCACATTTGCGTTTTCCCCACATTTGTGTTTTTCCCCACATTTGTGTTTTTCCCCACATTTGTGTTTTTCCCCACATTTGTGTTTTTTTCCACATTTGCGTTTTTCCTACATTTGCGTTTTTCCCACATTAGTCTGTTTCTCTCACATTTGCTTTTCTCTCACATTTACGTTTCTCACACATTTGTGCATTTCTCTCACATTTCTGCGTTTCTCTCACATTTGTGGGTTTCTCTCACATTTGTGCCTTTCTCTCACATTTGTGGGTTTCTCTCACATTTTTGCGTTTCTCCCACATTTTTGCGTTTCTCCCACATATCCGTTTCTCCCACATATCCGTTTCTCCCACATATCTGTTTCTCCCACATATCCGTTTCTCCCACATATCCGTTTCTCCCATATTTGCGTTTCTCACACATTATTGTTTCTCACACATTATTGTTTCCCACACATTTGCGTTTCCCACACATTTGCGTTTCCCACACATTTGCGTTTCCCACACATTTGCGTTTCTCACACATTTGCGTTTCTCACTTATTTGTGCGTTTCTCACACATTTGTGCGTTTCTCCCAAATTTTATGAACCCATAATGCTTCAGACTGTCCAACCAACTGATACTTTCCTCTTGTCAAGTTGTGCCACAAATGTGTCATCTCACATATTTGCGTTTTTCCCATATTTGCGTTTTTCCCATATTTGCGTTTTTCCCATATTTGCGTTTTTCCCATATTTGCGTTTATCCCATATTTGCGTTTTTCCCATATTTGCGTTTTTCCCATATTTGCGTTTTTCCCATATTTGCGTTTTTCCCATATTTGCGTTTTTCCCATATTTGCGTTTTTTCCCATATTTGCGTTTTTCCCATATTTGCGTTTTTCCATATTTACGTTTTTCCCATATTTGCGTTTTACCGGTTTTTGCGTTTTTCCCGTATTTGCGTTTTTCCCGTATTTGCGTTTTTCCCGTGTTTGCGTTTTTCCCGTGTTTGCGTTTTTCTTGTATTTGCGTTTTTCCCGTATATGCGTTTTTCCCGTATTTGCATTTTTCCGATATTTGCGTTTTTCCCGTATGTGCGTTTTTCCCGTATGTGCGTTTTTCCCGTATGTGCGTTTTTCCCGTATGTGCGTTTTTCCCTTATGTGCGTTTTTCCCGTATGTGCGTTTTTCCCGTATGTGCGTTTTTCCCGTATGTGCGTTTTTCCCGTATGTGCGTTTTTCCCGTATGTGCGTTTTTCCCCTGTTTGCGTTTTTCCCATATGTGCGTTTTTCCCATATGTGCGTTTTTCTCATATGTGCTTTTTTCCCATATATACGTTTTTCCCATATTTGCGTTTTTCCTATATTTGCGTTTTTCCCATATTTGCGTTTTTCCCATATTTGCGTTTTTCCCATATTTGCGTTTTTCCATATTTGTGTTTTTCCCATAAATGCGTTTTTCCCATATATGCGTCTTTTGCGGTTTTGCCATATTTGCGGTTTTGCCATATTTGCGTTTTTGCCATATTTGCGTTTTTCCCATATTTGCGTTTTTCCCATATTTGCGTTTTTCCAATATTTGCGTTTTTCCCATATTTGCGTTTTTCCCATATTTGCGTTTTTCCCATATTTGCGTTTTTCCCATATTTGCGTTTTTCCAACATATGTGTTTTTTCCCATATATGTGTTTTTTCCCATATATGCGTTTTTTCCCATATATGCGTTTTTCCCATATTTGCGTTTTTCCCACATTTGCCTTTTTCCCACATTCTATTTTTCCCACGTTTGTGCGTTTTTCCCATATTTGGGCGTTTTTCCCATATTTGGGCGTTTTTCCCATATTTTGCAATCCCATGATGCTTCACACTGACCTACCAACTAATTCTTTCCTCTTGTCAAGTTGTGCCACAAACTTCGCATCTCCCATATTTGCTTTTTTCGCATATTTGCGTTTTTCCCGTACTTGCATTTTTCCCGTACTTGCGTTTTTCCCGTACTTGCATTTTTCCCGTACTTGCGTTTTTCCCGTACTTGAGTTTTTCCCGTACTTGAGTTTCTCCCGTACTTGAGTTTCTCCCGTACTTGAGTTTCTCCCGTACTTGAGTTTCTCCCGTACTTGAGTTTCTCCCGTACTTGAGTTTCTCCCGTACTTGAGTTTCTCCCATACTTGAGTTTCTCCCGTACTTGAGTTTCTCCCGTACTTGAGTTTCTCCCGTACTTGAGTTTCTCCCGTACTTGAGTTTCTCCCGTACTTGAGTTTCTCCCGTACTTGGGTCTTTCCCGTACTTGGGTTTTTCCCCCCGTACTTGGGTTTTTCCTGTACTTGGGTTTTTCCCATACTTGGGTTTTTCCCGTACTTGGGTTTTTCCCGTACTTGGGTTTTTCCCATACTTGGGTTTTTCCCATATTTGCGTTTTTCCCAGACGTGCGTTTTTCCCATATTTCGTGAACCTTTGATGCTTCTGACTGTCGTACCAACCGATTCTTTCCTCTTGTCAAGTTGTGCCACAAGTTTCCCTTCTCCCACGTTTGCGTTTTTCCCACAAATTTCGTTTTTTTAACATTTGCGTCTTTCCCGCATTTTCGTTTTTCCCGCATTTTCGTTTTTCCCGCATTTTATTTTTCCCGCATTTTATTTTTCCCGCACTTTCTTTTTCCCGCATTTTCGTTTTTCCCGCATTTGCGTTTTTCCCATATTTGTGTTTTTCCCATATTTGTGTTTTTCCCATATTTGTGTTTTTGCCATATTTGCGTTTTTCCCATATTTGCGTTTTTCCCGTATTTGCGTTTTTCCCGTATTTGCGTTTTTCACATATTTGCGTTTTTCCCATATTTGCGTTTTTCCCATATTTGCGTTTTGCCCATATTTGCGTTTTTCCCATATTTGCGTTTTTCCCATATCTGCGTTTTTCCCATTTTTGCGTTTTACCGGTTTTTGCGGTTTTCTCGTATTTGCGTTTTTCTCGTATTTGCGTTTTTCCCGTATTTGCGTTTTTCCCGTATTTGCGTATTTCCCGTGTTTGCGTTTTTCCCGTATTTGCGTTTTTCCCGTATATGCGTTTTTCCCGTATTTGCGTTTTTCCGTATTTGCGTTTTTCCCGTATGTGCGTTTTTCCCGTATGTGCGTTTTTCCCGTATCTGCGTTTTTCCCGTATGTGCGTTTTTCCCGTATGTGCGTTTTTCCCCTCTTTGCGTTTTTCCCATATTTGCGTTTTTCCCATATTTGCGTTTTTCCCATATTTGCGTTTTTCCCATAAATGCGTTTTTCCCATATATGCGTTTTTCCCATATATGCGTTTTTCCCATATTTGCGTTTTTCCCATATTTGCGTTTTACCCATATTTGCGTTTTACCCATATTTACTGTTTCCCATATTTGCGTTTTTCCCATATTTGCGTTTTTCCCATATTTGCGTTTTTCCCATATTTACGGTTTTCGCATATTTGCGTTTTTGCCATATTTGCGTTTTTGCCATATTTGCGTTTTTGCCATATTTGCGTTTTTGCCATATTTGCGTTTTTCCCATATTTGCGTTTTTCCCATATTTGCGTTTTTCCCATATTTGCGTTTTTCCCATATTTGCGTTTTTCCCATATTTGCGTTTTTCCCATATTTGCATTTTTCCCATATATGTGTTTTTTCCCTTATATGCGTTTTTCCCATATATGCGTTTTTCCCATATATGCGTTTTTCCCATATTTGCGTTTTTCCCACATTTGCGTTTTTCCCACATTCTATTTTTCCCACGTTTGTGCGTTTTTCCCATTTTTGGGCGTTTTTCCCATATTTGGGCGTTTTTCCCATATTTGGGCGTTTTTCCCATATTTGGGCGTTTTTCCCATATTTTGCAATCCCATGATGCTTCACACTGACCTACCAACTAACTCTTTCCTCTTGTCAAGTTGTGCCACAAATTTCGCATCTCCCATATTTGCTTTTGTCGCATATTTGCGTTTTTCCCGTACTTGCGTTTTTCCCGTACTTGCGTTTTTCCCGTACTTGTGTTTTTCCCGTACTTGCGTTTCTCCCGTACTTGAGTTTCTCCCGTACTTGAGTTTCTCCCGTACTTGAGTTTCTCCCGTACTTGAGTTTCTCCCGTACTTGAGTTTCTCCCGTACTTGAGTTTCTCCCGTACTTGAGTTTCTCCCGTACTTGAGTTTCTCCCGTACTTGGGTCTTTCCCGTACTTGGGTTTTTCCCGTACTTGGGTTTTTCCCGTACTTGGGTTTTTCCCGTACTTGGGTTTTTCCCGTACTTGGGTTTTTCCCGTACTTGAGTTTTTCCCGTACTTGGGTTTTTCCCATACTTGGGTTTTTCCCATATTTGCGTTTTTCCCATACGTGGGTTTTTCCCATATTTCGTGAACCTTTGATGCTTCTGACTGTCTTACCAACCGATTCTTTCCTCTTGTCAAGTTGTGCCACAAGTTTCCCTTCTCCCACGTTTGCGTTTTTCCCACAAATTTCGTTTTTTTAACATTTGCGTTTTTCCCGCATTTTCGTTTTTCCCGCATTTTCGTTTTTCCCGCATTTTATTTTTCCCGCATTTTATTTTTCCCGCACTTCCTTTTTCCCGCATTTTCGTTTTTCCCGCATTTTCGTTTTTCCCGCATTTTCGTTTTTCCCGCATTTGCGTTTCTCCAGCATTTGCGTTTTTCCAGCATTTGCGTTTTTCCCGCTTTTGTGTTTGCGTTTGCGTTTTTCCCACATTTGCGTTTGCGTTTTTCCCGCATTTGCGTTTGCGTTTATCCCGCATTTGCGTTTGCGTTTTTCCCGCATTTGCGTTTGCGTTTTTCCCGCATTTGCGTTTGCGTTTTTCCCGCATTTCCGTTTGCGTTATTCCCGCATTTGCGTTTGCGTTTTTCCCGCATTTGCGTTTTTCCCGCATTTGCGTTTTTCCCGCATTTGCGTTTTTCCCATATTTGTGTTTTTCCCATATTTGTGTTTTTCCCATATTTGTGTTTTTCCCATATTTGCGTTTTTCCCGTATTTGCGTTTTTCCCGTATTTGCCTTTTCCCCGTATTTGCGTTTTTCCCGTATTTGCGTTTTTCCCATATTTGCGTTTTTCCCATATTTGCGTTTTTCCCATATTTGCGTTTTTCCTATATTTGCGTTTTTCCCATATTTGCGTTTTTCCCATTTTTGCGTTTTTCCCATATCTGCGTTTTTCCCATATCTGCGTTTTTCCCATTTTTGCGTTTTACCGGTTTTTGCGTTTTTCCCGTATGTGCGTTTTTCCCGTATGTGCGTTTTTCCCATGTTTGCGTTTTTCCCATGTTTGCGTTTTTCCCATGTTTGCGTTTTTCCCATATTTGCGTTTTTCCCATATTTGCGTTTTTCCCATATTTGCGTTTTTCCCATATTTGCGTTTTTCCCATATTTGCGTTTTTCCCATATTTGCGTTTTTCCCATATTTGCGTTTTTCCCATATTTGCGTTTTTCCTATATTTCGTGAACCTTTGATGCTTCTGACTGTCTTACCAACCGATTCTTTCCTCTTGTCAAGTTGTGCCACAAGTTTCCTTCTCCCACGTTTGCGTTTTTCCCACAAATTTCGTTTTTTTAACATTTGCGTTTTTCCCGCATTTTCGTTTTTCCCGCATTTTCGTTTTTCCCGCATTTTCGTTTTTCCCGCATTTTATTTTTCCCGCATTTTATTTTTCCCGCACTTTCTTTTTCCTGCATTTACGTTTTTCCCGCATTTTCGTTTTTCCCGCATTTTCGTTTTTCCAGCATTTGCGTTTTTCCAGCATTTGCTTTTTTCCCGCTTTTGTGTTTGCTTTTGCGTTTTTCCCACATTTGCGTTTGCGTTTTTCCCACATTTGCGTTTGCGTTTTTCCCGCATTTGCGTTTGCGCTTTTTCCGCATTTGCGTTTGCGTTTTTCCCGCATTTGCGTTTTTCCCACATTTGCGTTTTTCCCGCATTTGCGTTTTTCCCATATTTGTGTTTTTCCCATATTTGTGTTTTTCCCATATTTGTGTTTTTGCCATATTTGCGTTTTTCCCTTTTTTGCGTTTTTCCTGTATTTGCGTTTTTCCCGTATTTGCGTTTTTCCCGTATTTGCGTTTTTCCCGTATTTGCGTTTTCCCCATATTTGCGTTTTTCCCATATTTGCGTTTTTCCCATATTTGCGTTTTTCCCATATTTGCGTTTTTCCCATTTTTGCGTTTTTCCCATATCTGCGTTTTTCCCATTTTTGCGTTTTACCGTTTTTTGCGTTTTTCCCGTATTTGCGTTTTTCCCGTATTTGCGTTTTTCCCGTGTTTGCGTTTTTCCCGTGTTTGCGTTTTTCCCGTATTTGCGCTTTTCCCGTATATGCGTTTTTCCCGTATTTGCGTTTTTCCCGTATGTGCGTTTTTCCCGTATGTGCGTTTTTCCCGTATGTGCGTTTTTCCCGTATGTGCGTTTTTCCCGTATGTGCGTTTTTCCCGTATGTGCGTTTTCCCCTCTTTGCGTTTTTCCCATATTTGCGTTTTTCACATATGTGCGTTTTTCCCATATGTGCGTTTTTCTCATATGTGCGTTTTTCCCATATGTGCTTTTTTCCCATATATGCGTTTTTCCCATGTCTGCGTTTTTCCCATATTTGCGTTTTACCTATATTTGCGTTTTTCCCATATTTGCGTTTTTCCCATATTTGCGTTTTTCCCATATTTGCGTTTTTCCCATATTTGCGTTTTTCCCATATTTGCGTTTTTCCCATATTTGCCTTTTTCCCATATTTGCGTTTTTCCCATATTTGCGTTTTTCCCATATTTGCGTTTTTCCCATATTTGCGTTTTTCCCATAAATGCGTTTTTCCCATATATGCGTTTTTCCCATATATGCGTTTTTCCCATATATGCGTTTTTCCCATATTTGCGTTTTACCCATATTTGCGTTTTACCCATATTTACCGTTTCCCATATTTGCGTTTTTCCCATATTTGCGTTTTTCCCATATTTGCGTTTTTCCCATATTTGCGGTTTTCGCATATTTGCGTTTTTGCCATATTTGCGTTTTTGCCATATTTGCGTTTTTGCCATATTTGCGTTTTTCCCATATTTGCGTTTTTCCCATATTTGCGTTTTTCCCATATTTGCGTTTTTCCCATATTTGCGTTTTTCCCATATTTGCGTTTTTCCCATATTTGCGTTTTTCCCATATTTGCGTTTTTCCCATATTTGCGTTTTTCCCATATTTGCGTTTTTCCCATATTTGCGTTTTTCCCATATTTGCGTTTTTCCCATATATGTGTTTTTCCCTTATATGCGTTTTTCCCTTATATGCGTTTTTCCCATATATGCGTTTTTCCCATATTTGCGTTTTTCCCACATTTGCGTTTTTCCCACATTCTATTTTTCCCACGTTTGTGTGTTTTTCCCATATTTTGCAATCCCATGATGCTTCACACTGACCTACCAACTAATTCTTTCCTCTTGTCAAGTTGTGCCACAAATTTCGCATCTCCCATATTTGCTTTTTTCGCATATTTGCGTTTTTCCCGTACTTGCGTTTTTCCCGTACTTGCGTTTATCCCGTACTTGCGTTTATCCCGTACTTGCGTTTATCCCGTACTTGCGTTTTTCCCGTACTTGAGTTTCTCCCGTACTTGAGTTTCTCCCGTACTTGCGTTTCTCCCGTATTTGCGTTTCTCCCGTACTTGCGTTTTTCCCGTACTTGAGTTTCTCGCGTACTTGAGTTTCTCGCGTACTTGAGTTTCTCCCGTACTTGAGTTTCTCCCGTACTTGAGTTTCTCCCGTACTTGGGTCTTTCCCGTACTTGGGTTTTTCCCGTACTTGGGTTTTTCCCGTACTTGGGTTTTTCCCGTACTTGGGTTTTTCCCGTACTTGGGTTTTTCCCATATTTGCGTTTTTCCCATATTTGCGTTTTTCCCATACGTGGGTTTTTCCCATATTTCGTGAACCTTTGATGCTTCTGACTGTCTTACCAACCGATTCTTTCCTCTTGTCAAGTTGTGCCACAAGTTTCCCTTCTCCCACGTTTGCGTTTTTCCCACAAATTTCGTTTTTTTAACATTTGCGTTTTTCCCGCATTTTCGTTTTTCCCGCATTTTCGTTTTTCCCGCATTTTATTTTTCCCGCATTTTATTTTTCCCGCATTTTATTTTTCCCGCACTTTCTTTTTCCCGCATTTTCGTTTTTCCCGCATTTTCGTTTTTCCCGCATTTGCGTTTCTCCAGCATTTGCGTTTTTCCAGCATTTGCGTTTTTCCCGCTTTTGTGTTTGCGTTTGCGTTTTTCCCACATTTGCGTTTGCGTTTTTCCCGCATTTGCGTTTGCGTTTTTCCCGCATTTGCGTTTGCGTTTTTCCCGCATTTGCGTTTTTCCCGCATTTGCGTTTTTCCCGCATTTGCGTTTTTCCCATATTTGTGTTTTTCCCATATTTGCGTTTTTCCCGTATTTGCGTTTTTCCCGTATTTGCGTTTTTCCCGTATTTGCGTTTTTCCCGTATTTGCGTTTTTCCCGTATTTGCGTTTTTCCCGTATTTGCGTTTTTCCCATATTTGCGTTTTTCCCATATTTGCGTTTTTCCCATATTTGCGTTTTTCCCATATTTGCGTTTTTCCCATATTTGCGTTTTTCCCATTTTTGCGTTTTTCCCATTTTTGCGTTTTACCGGTTTTTGCGTTTTTCCCGTATGTGCGTTTTTCCCGTATGTGCGTTTTTCCCGTATGTGCGTTTTTCCCATGTTTGCGTTTTTCCCATGTTTGCGTTTTTCCCATGTTTGCGTTTTTCCCATGTTTGCGTTTTTCCCATGTTTGCGTTTTTCCCATATTTGCGTTTTTCCCATATTTGCGTTTTTCCCATATTTGCGTTTTTCCCATATTTGCGTTTTTCCCATATTTGCGTTTTTCCCATATTTGCGTTTTTCCCATATTTGCGTTTTTCCCATATTTGCGTTTTTCCCATATTTGCGTTTTTCCCATATTTGCGTTTTTCCCATATTTGCGTTTTTCCCATATTTGCGTTTTTCCCATATTTGCGTTTTTTCCCATTTTTGCGTTTTTTCCCATATTTGCGTTTTTTCCCATATTTGCGTTTTTTCCCATATTTGCGTTTTTTCCCATATTTGCGTTTTTTCCCATATTTGCGTTTTTTCCCATATTTGCGTTTTTTCCCATATTTGCGTTTTTTCCCATATTTGCGTTTTTTCCCATATTTGCGTTTTTCCCACATTTGCGTTTTTCCCACATTCTATTGAAACGTCCCCTTTGAACAATTTTTACATAACTGTGCTTAACCTGACACACAATATTTTTTAGCGCAACGCAATCTGACTTTCAACACACAATGTTTTGTTAGCGCAACGCAATCTGACTTTCAAAATTCTCTACAAGAGAATGGCCCTGACTAACATTAAACTATACCTTTCACAAATCACTTACCTCACAAAAATCTTCGCTGCTCAAGCTACTGCAATACAGCGAGCGCCACTACTGCCAGCTAAATAAAAGATTCAAACTATGGAAGGCACTAACTACTGATAGGGATAGTTAGCAAATGAAAGATATTAATAGAGAACAAACAATGTATTTACCTTGATATCATGACATATTACAAAACTCCGCCATCTCTCTCCCCACATCCACCACTGCTGGCGGCTCACCTCCAACTGTGCAACGTTACGCGCTGTTCACAGCCAGCTGCCTAACACTACAATGGTTGAGTATTACAACAATGCAAAGCAGCCACAGACTGCACACGGCACAGCCGGTGTTTTTCATACTGAGGTGGCGTTACCAATAAAAAAACCTAAACAGCCTACTTACATAGCCCCCATGCTCCCCACAAAAAATTTTACAAATTTTGTTGGGCAGTGGGCAACACATATTTGTTAAAATTTTTCATAATCGTAATTACAATAACAAAGAAATCAAATGCACACACTTATTGATACAATGCTGGTCAAAAGCTAAAATTTTTTCTCACAGTCCATAAAGACAGTCCTGATCATTCATCACATTGCAGTGTTTTTCTCAAAGTCTGAGCAGTAAAAGAAAATGCACACGTAAGTAGTGGATTTCCATGCAGTCTTGAAGAAGTAGTGTTGCCCTTCCAACGGAAAGACAGTGCTGACTCTTGACATGCTGACAGGTAATGGGCCACAACAGAGCAAACCCACAGCGGAGTCAGTCGAAGTTTTGAAGAGTATTGGTGGGAAGGTCATCACAGAGCAGACCCACTGTACTCCTGGTAGAGATTATGGTATTGGTGGGCCACCAGAGGTGCAGACCCACTGCAGTCCTTGTAGAAATAATGGTATTGATGGATCATCAAAGATTCTGACCCACTGTAGTCCTTGTAGAGATAATGGTACTGGTGGGTCATCAAAGATGCAGACCCACTGTAGTCCTTGTAGAGATGGCCAGCAGCCATCTGTTGTGACTGTGCAGGTGCTCAATCACCATTGAAGAGTCTTGCGGATAATATAGCAAGTCCATAACCACCACTTGTGCACTCACAAAGTTTTTGGAATTGTCCTCAGAACCAGCAATGCTGTTATCCAGTCCCTTGCTGAATTATTAACACACGTGCAAACACTAACAGTCCCTACGTCTCACATATTGTCCATATACTATGACCAATAGAAACGTGTGCAGTGAAATGTAACTTACAAGTTACTTAATTTGATGACCTGGTGTCAATTACAATTTTATAACATAAGAACACAATAACAAAGGTACAAAACACATCATTCAAGAACATAACAATACAAATAACAGTTGCGGTAATAGGGGCTTTACAAAAGAATAGAAATAAACATATACATCAGTGTTACAGGAATTATGACATAATTTCATACATAAAAGATCAGAATAACTTTTGAAACATCAACTTCACACCTAAGCATTAACACAGAACAGATAAATGTCTAAACATCTTTCCAAAGTAAATAACATATTATCAATGCAAATTATATTTGAGGATCACAGTATTCCTCATCATAGTGAATGTAGCTTAGTATTAGAAGAAGAAAAAATTCTATGAAACTACACAAAGGCAGGAAGAAAACAAATACACAAGGGTACACAAACACATAGTGGGATACCACAATGGAAAGGACAGGGATCGTTTTCAGTGTAACTTTTGGTACTGCAGTATTTTGTGAACAAAACCTTTTTTGTTCTTGGAGATCTCTCTTCGTTCATCATTATTCCCAAATGGTCCTATCTGTACCTCTTTTCTGTATTCTAACCATATTTCTTTCAAAATAATTATTTCTCATTGTACAATACTCATTTTGGCCCTATCCGTTTCTTGTGGCTTCTCAATGCATTTCTTCCAATTCATCATAGTTAGTTTCTTATATAGTCTACCCCCTCTTAAGCTAACTTAAATCTACTGAGCTCAGATGCTAAACTAAGGTACGAGGCAATGCAGCAGCACATAACAAATTAACACAAACAGCAATGACAAAAAAAACGCAGATTTGCGAAGCAAGCAGCATTAAGAAATTAGCAAAGCAATTGTAATATTACAATTAATCTAAGGCAATGTGCAACAAATAATAACAAGAAATCATTAGTAAAACTGGCTTAACAGAATAATACAAAGTCAAATTCAATAACACTATGCCTGGCAAACAGCAGCAACTGATACCTAAACATGACATAGCTCAAGCAGAAAAAATAGTACACTAAAGATAACAATGCAGATAAGGGAAATGTATAATCACATCTTAATGTCTAAGTAATTAAAGTGGTGCACCACAAAAACTGATTCTACAAAAAAATTACTAAGTACTAGAAAAGAAAATTATGTATGCAGTTCCTGTGATTAGTCCCTTCTTATTGTTCTTTCCTTTCCAAGTGCTCCTTTTTTTTTTAAGAATGTGGATTACAAAATTATTATTTAATAGATCTGTAGACAGAAAATATTTAAATTAGTACATCTATAAAATTTTATTTTAACCAGTGCTGCAGTGCAGCTAGAAACTAGATATTAAATGAAATAAGCAACTATGTACAAAGCAAAGCATAAAAATATCATTCAGTAGTCATGAGGTATTTCATAAGTTAGTAGAAAAATCTCTCAACTAGAGAGACAGTAGTCATAATCAGGTGTATAGACATAAAAATATTTCTCGTCATTTCATTAGGCATCCAGTGTAATCATATGTTTTCAAGTTCGACCGTGTCGTTTTTACGATGCTTTCTACAAAGGAATGTCAGAAGCGAGGTTAATAGCTTCCCCCTTTTTTTTTCTACCTGTGCCGCTGGAAGGCTAATGGCTTTTTTTTTTTCGGGCGGCTGTCGCCCAGGTGGGTGCCCGCGACGCATTACGTGCAGGTGGTCACTGAACTTTCTTACCGAAATATTTACGACAGCAGTTTCCGCTACGACAGTCTCACATAAAAATATTTCACACGTCAAGAATTAGCGTTGCAAATCTGTAGAAACAAAATCTTATTGATATAACAGTGTCCAAAAAAATTTTCGTCGGCATTGTGATACATTTACGCATTTACACACATTTCACAACTCTTAAAGTACGATTCTTGGTTTCCAACAACCTTTATCACAAATCAGAGTCCCTAAATCACTATTCATTACTCCTTACCTTATTACACATATACAAATTCGTCGACGCTTCTTCAATATTTCCTGTTAATGAATACGTAGCATAATCAAATAACTCATATAGCATCAGCTTCTTGACCATAAACATACCTCAGCAGCATAATACACATCGTCGTCGTGAAAATAACATCATAACACCTCAGTCAAATCTCAAAATCGTCGTAGCTTCCTCCAATAATTTCAAAACCTAGAAAAATTCTCTGCTCATTTCAGTAGTGTCATCTACCTCAAACGTACTTTAAAATCATGCTCCCTTACCAAATATATCATTCAAAGCTCTCATAGTATCACAATGGGTCCAAAAAAATATGAACAGTTCACAAAGTATAGACAAAATACAATTTCATAAGTGTGAAGTTACCCAACTGTGTAATTGCGTAAACATGTGTCACTGATGCAGTAAAATAAATGTTTGTTTCTTTGTTAAATAATCAGATAGCTGTGTAATTCTGTGTTAGAGAAATAAGGTACCGATGTGTAAAGTTGTATAAGCAAATACCATATTAGCTAGGGCTCCTTGTGCGTGCCAAACACATGGTACAGAAAGTAGGCGTGTACCCCCCTGAGGATTAATGTAATTATACCCTCAGGTGTTACAAATTACAGCAATGGAATGAAATGTATCACGGAAAACTTTCTTTGTAATTCAAAAATCTTAAAAAATAAATGTTTTAAGTACAAAATTAATCACTCAAATACGTGTCCTGTAGCGCTAAATGTGCGTCTTGTTGCAACATAATCTCTGTGGCAGTGTCGTAGTTATCGTCTTCCGAAAGCTAAGTTCTGCAGAAGTCAATGTACTTACCTCATGATAAACAAAAGTGAAATGCTTTGCGTATAGATATCTTAGTTATTACGCTTATTGCCGTGATGAGGAAAGTACTGTACTGTAACGTATTGTTGTGCTACGAAAAAGGCTGTCTCATTGTTGCTATACCACAAAAGTTACTACTAAAACATGTTTTAATTTCTTGAATAATGCCGAAAAACTGTGCAGATATAAAACAGATACACCGCAAAAGCAACATTGTAAATTGTCACTCATTAGTAACGTCGTGATAAAATCCTGTAGCTGTCACATAAACTAACCACTGTGTCATCTAGTATCTCTCAGAAAGCACTTTAAATCCAGAATGTATTTTCAAATAAACCAAAATGTTGCATTAAAATCTCAAGTTAAAAAAGCACATTATCTCTCAATAAACGGTGTTACATGTGAAATGTGGTGTAAACCTTTGCTCTTCCTAGTACGCAGAGTTTCAACTTTAACGCAATTATCAAGTGGTATACGTCGGTAAAGAATACTGGAATTTTTCTCAAGGTTAGCGTCTGTGTTATTTTTCTCGGAGCCAGCGGGCGCACGCGGCTGCCTGCTGTGCGAGTCATTGTCTGTTTCTTTGCTGGCGCGCATCGTTATTCGGATTAGGAGACCGAACTTCTACAAATTCGCCTTGCCGAGAGGGCCCAGCTCTGTTTGAGTCCCGCCAGTTCTGATGCAATTCAGGTCTGTCGTTACGATCACATCGTCTGTCGTCATGTCGGTAGTTTCTGTGGTTTCTTTCTTGTCGGTTAAGTGGTGGAGAATTTCTCCCTGAATCGTAACTGCGCGCTGGACCGTTGCGTCTAAAGTTATTCTGCCCCTCGTAATAATAATTGTTTTGGTTCCCATATTGTCTGTTTCTCTGATTGTCTCTGTGATAGTCATTACCGCCGAGAGGTGATCTTTCCCTGTAATTATTACTACTCTGCCAACGGTTGTTATACGGGTGGTGTCTGTTTCGGTCACGATTTGTGTTGTGAGAATAGCCTTGTCGCGTCCAGTTATTATTTCTTTCATCGCGGAATTGCGACGGATGTAATCTGTAATTGTTGTGCTCCTGCGTTCCGCGATTGTCAGTGTCAATTTCCAGTTCTTGTAAGAGTCCCTGAAAAGCTTCAATGTCGTCTTTGCAACGTCCTGCCAAAATAATATGTCGCAAATGTTCAGGCAGTTTGATTAAGCAAATGCGGATGAGTTCTGAGGGGCTGTATGGGTTTGACAGGTACTGATTCTTGTGCAACATGTCTTCAAAATATTTCACAAGACTGGAGAATTCAGATTGTTCGAAATGTTTCATCATTATGATGCCATGTTTTACTCGGTCTTGTGTGGCTTGAGACCAATATGCTGAGAGGAAGGCATGGTAAAATTCTCCTTCACTATGACAATCGTGAATGACCGAACGCATTCTTACAGCTGGTTCATTCTCTAAATAGCCACACATAAATTCTAATCTGTGTTCTAATGACCAGTTAGGGGGAAAACAATGAGAGAATTGATGGAGCCACGCTTGTGGATGAATGTCGTTGGCAGAATTTTTAAACGTTTTGAATTTACGTGTAGTAATGAACAGCTTATAGTCAAAGTCATCATGTCGGCGAGTCGCATATCGGTCATTGTTACGTCGTATCGGCGGTTCCATCTCAAAATTCGGTGTGCCTTGCCAATTTCTTTCATAATTTCCGAAGTGTCCTGTGTTATTATTTTGTGGTTGTTCCGTATTTCTATGTCCCTCTTCCCGTACTGGAGCGCGAGTGTCCTCTGAAATATGTAATTCTTGTATTACTTGTGTCAGCTGATCTTGTACTTCGCGGATTTCTCTTTGGTGTTGCGTATTAATTTGATTTTGATTTTGTTTGAATTTTCTAATTTGTTCATACTCTTCTGTGTCAGTGAAGGCTACAGGTCTTGTGTCATTCAGATCATCATCTACCTTTGTAGATAAGTTAGTGACCTGATCCGAAAGTTCGCCTACTTTCTCCGATAGTGAACACATTTCCTCCGTGTGTTTTTCTGAACCAAGTTTCAGAGTGTCCATTTGTGTTGAAATCAAATCTACTGTGTCCTTCAAGTTTTCCTGAGTTTTTGCAAGTTGCATAACCGAATCGGTAGATGCAACTGAGTCAAATTTAGCTTGCAAGGTCTCATGATTTTCATGAACAGTAGTTTGCAGTTCTTTTATGGCTGCTTCGTGATTCTGTAGTGCATTTTCATGACGCGAAAAAATAGGTTGGAAATGCTCACAAATTTGTGTTTTTACGTCATTACAGACTTTTTGACATTTCGATTCAATGTTATGTAACTCAGTAGTTAAATCCTCACGTGTTTGTTCAAGAGTTTGCTCCAATGAGTCTAACTTTTGAAGATTTTGTTCCATTGCGTCTAACTGTTGCTGTGTTTGACTCTGATTTTGTTCCATTTGTTTCTGATTTTGCTCAATTGTGTCTAATTTTTGAAGCTTTTGCTGTGTTTGTCCCATTTGTTGTATTAATTGTAATAACAATGCATTGGTGTCTGAAACATGTTCCTCAGTGGTTTTCGGCAGTGAATTTGCACCGGAAACATTCACATTTTGACAAGCAGAAAATGTGTCTTGACTTATTTGAGAAAACGGTGAGGATCCAAAACCTGAATCTACAGTATTTGCGAGATCGTGTCCTGTCATTTCGGATTCCTGAGGCGAGCTGTTGCCGACCGACCGATCGATAATGCTTCCCTGCTCACTGATTGTTTCACTGTCTACGCCATTGTTTGCAACCCGCTCCATCTCCCTATGCGCAATTACCAAATTACTACTTTTAACATTAGTTAATTCACTACTCTGCGGCGCTAACATACTGCTTTCGTCTTCACTGTCATTTCTCAATTTAGTTTGGAGCCTAGTGTTACGTTTTTCACACGCCATTATTGTCACAGTATTTCACACGACAACACAGAAAAACACAATTTGAAGAGCAAAATAAGAAAACACATTAACATAGCACTGAAAATAATATCTAGTTAATTGCAAGCGCAGCTGCGAAATACTTGCTGCAAATCTACATGCATGCCACAACTGTTTTACTGTACAACAATGAAAAACTACAACTACAAAGGAAATTCTCTCTATAATTACGCGCTAGCAATAAACAAAATCTACACTAATTACACAAACTACAAGGAAAAAATCAGAAGATTCCAGTGAGGTATCCTCGGCTAAGGGTCGACATATGAAACGTCCCCTTTTGACGATTATACACAGGACTGTGCTTAACCTGACACACAATATTTTTTAGCGCAACGCAATCTGACTTTCAACACACAATGTTTTGTTAGCGCAACGCAATCTGACTTTCAAAATTCTCTACAAGAGAATGGCCCTGACTAACATTAAACTATTCCTTTCACAAATCACTTACCTCACAAAAATCTTCGCTGCTCAAGCTACTGCAATACAGCGAGCGCCACTACTGCCAGCTAAATAAAAGATTCAAACTATGGAAGGCACTAACTACTGATAGGGATAGTTAGCAAATGAAAGATATTAATAGAGAACAAACAATGTATTTACCTTGATATCATGACAAATTACAAAACACCGCCATCTCTCTCCCCACATCCACCACTGCTGGCGGCTCACCTCCAACTGCGCAACGTTACGCGCTGTTCACAGCCAGCTGCCTAACACTACAATGGTTGAGTATTACAACAATGCAAAGCAGCCACAGACTGCACACGGCACAGCCGGTGTTTTTCATACTGAGGTGGCGTTACCAATAAAAAAACCTAAACAGCCTACTTACACTATTTTTCCCACGTTTGTGCGTTTTTCCCACGTTTGTGCTTTTTTCCCATATTTGGGCGTATTTCCCATATTTGGGCGTTTTTCCCATATTTGGGCGTTTTTTCCATTTTTGCAATCCCATGATGCTTCACACTGACCTACCAACTAAATCTCTCCTCTTGTCAAGTTGTGCCACAAATTTCGCATCTCCCATATTTGCTTTTTTCGCATATTTGCGTTTTTCCCGTACTTGCGTTTATCCCGTACTTGCGTTTATCCCGTACTTGCGTTTATCCCGTACTTGCGTTTATCCCGTACTTGCGTTTTTCCCGTACTTGAGTTTCTCCCGTACTTGAGTTTCTCCCGTACTTGCGTTTCTCCCGTATTTGCGTTTCTCCCGTACTTGCGTTTTTCCCGTACTTGAGTTTCTCGCGTACTTGAGTTTCTCGCGTACTTGAGTTTCTCCCGTACTTGAGTTTCTCCCGTACATGGGTCTTTCCCGTACTTGGGTTCTTCCCCCCATACTTGGGTTTTTTCCGTACTTGGGTTTTTCCCGTACTTGGGTTTTTCCCGTACTTGGGTTTTTCCCGTACTTGGGTTTTTCCCGTACCTGGGTTTTTCCCATACTTGGGTTTTTCCCATACTTGGGTTTTTCCCATACTTGGGTTTTTCCCATACTTGCGTTTTTCCCATACGTGCGTTTTTCCCATATTTCGTGAACCTTTGATGCTTCTGACTGTCTTACCAACCGATTCTTTCCTCTTGTCAAGTTGTGCCACAAGTTTCTGTTCTCCCACGTTTGCGTTTTTCCCACAAATTTCGTTTTTTCCACATTTGCGTTTTTCCCGCTTTTTCGTTTTCCCCGCATTTGCTTTTTTCCAGCATTTGCGTTTTTCCCGCTTTTGTGTTTGCGTTTACGTTTTTCCCACATTTTCGTTTGCGTTTTTCCCGCATTTGCGTTTGCGTTTTTCCCGCATTTGCGTTTGCGTTTTTCCCGCATTTGCGTTTGCGTTTTTCCCGCATTTGCGTTTGCGTTTTTCCCGCATTTGCGTTTGCGTTTTTCCCGCATTTGCGTTTGCGTTTTTCCCGAATTTACGTTTTTCCCGCATTTGCGTTTTTCCCGCATTTGCGTTTGTCCCGCATTTGCGTTTTTCCCGCATTTGCGTTTTTCCCATATTTGCGTTTTTCCCATATTTGCGTTTTTCCCATATTTGCGTTTTTCCCATATTTGCGTTTTCCCATATTTGCGTTTTTCCCATATTTGCGTTTTTCCCATATTTGCGTTTTTCCCATATTTGCGTTTTTCCCATATTTGCGTTTTTCCCATTTTTGCGTTTTTCCCATTTTTGCGTTTTACCGGTTTTTGCGTTTTTCCCGTATTTGCGTTTTTCCCGTGTTTGCGTTTTTCCCGTATTTGCGTCATTCCCGTATTTGCGTCATTCCCATATTTGCGTCACTCCCATATTTGCGTCACTCCCATATGTGCGTCATTCCCATATGTGCGTCATTCCCATATTTTCGTCATTCCCATATTTGCGTCATTCCCATATTTGCATCATTCCCATATTTGCGTCATTCCCATATTTGCGTCATTCCCATATTTGCGTAATTCCCATATTTGCGTCATTCCCATATTTGCGTCATTCCCATATTTGCGTTTTTCCCATATTTGCGTTTCGCCCATATTTCGTGAACCCTGTATTCTTCAGACCATATCCTACCAACCTGTTGTTTCCTCTTGTCAAGTTGTGCCACAGGTTTCCCTTCTCCCACATTTGCGTTTTTCCTACATTTGCGTTTTTCCTACATTTGCGTTTTTCCCACATTTGCGTTTTCCCCACATTTGCGTTTTCCCCACATTTGTGTTTTTCCCCACATTTGTGTTTTTTTCCACATTTGCGTTTTTCCTACATTTGCGTTTTTCCTACATTTGCGTATTTCCCACATTAGTCCGTTTCTCTCACATTTGCTTTTCTCTCACATTTACGTTTCTCTCACATTTGTGCATTTCTCTCACATTTGTGCGTTTCTCTCACATTTGTGCGTTTCTCTCACATTTGTGCGTTTCTCTCACATTTGTGCGTTTCTCTCACATTTGTGCGTTTCTCTCACATTTTTGCGTTTCTCTCACATTTTTGCGTTTCTCCCTCATATCCGTTTCTCCCACATATCCGTTTCTCCCACATATCCATTTCTCCCACATATCTGTTTCTCCCACATATCCGTTTCACCCACATATCCGTTTCTCCCATATTTGCATTTGTCCCACATTTGCGTTTCTCACACATTTGCGTTTCTCACACATTAGCGTTTCTCACACATTAGCGTTTCCCACACATTTGCGTTTCCCACACATTTGCGTTTCCCACACATTTGCGTTTCTCACACATTTGCGTTTCTCACACATTTGCGTTTCTCACACATTTGCGTTTCTCACACATTTGCGTTTCTCACACATTTGCGTTTTTCACACATTTGCGGTTCTCACACATTTGTGCGTTTCTCACACATTTGTGCGTTTCTCCGAAATTTTACGAACGCATAATGCTTCAGACTGTCCTACCAACCGATACTTTCCTCTTGTCAAGTTGTGCCACAAATTTGTCATCTCACATATTTGCGTTTTTCCCATATTTGCGTTTTTCCCATATTTGCGTTTTTCCCATATTTGCGTTTTTCCCAATTTTACGTTTTTCCCATATTTGCGTTTTTCCCATATTTGCGTTTTTCCCATATTTGCGTTTTTCCCATATTTGCGTTTTTCCCATATTTGCGTTTTTCCCATATTTGCGTTTTTCCCATATTTGCGTTTTTTCCCATATTTGCGTTTTTTCCCATATTTGCGTTTTTCCCATATTTGCCTTTTTCCCATATTTGCGTTTTTCCCATATTTGCATTTTTCCCATATTTGCGTTTTACCGGTTTTTGCGTTTTTCCCGTATTTGCGTTTTTCCCGTATTTGCGTTTTTCCCGTATTTGCGTTTTTCCCGTATTTGCGTTTTTCCCGAATTTGCGTTTTTCCCGTGTTTGCGTTTTTGCCGTATTTGCGTTTTTCCCGTATGTGCGTTTTTCCCGTATGTGCGTTTTTCCCGTATGTGCGTTTTTCCCGTATGTGCGTTTTTCACGTGTTTGCGTTTTTCCCATATGTGCGTTTTTCCCATATGTGCGTTTTTCCCATATGTGCGTTTTTCCCATATGTGCGTTTTTCCCATATGTGCGTTTTTCCCATATATGCGTTTTTCCCATATTTGCGTTTTTCCCATATTTGCGTTTTTCCCATATTTGCGTTTTTCCTATATTTGCGTTTTTCCCATATTTGCGTTTTTCCCATATTTGCGTTTTTCCCATATTTGCGTTTTTCCCATATTTGCGTTTTTCCCATATTTGCGTTTTTTCCATATATTTGCGTTTTTCCCATATATGTGTTTTTTCCCATATTTGCGTTTTTTCCCATATTTGCGTTTTTTCCCATATTTGGGTTTTTTCCAATATTTGCGTTTTTCCCATATTTGCGTTTTTCCCATATTTGCGTTATTCCCATATTTGCGTTTTTCCCATATTTGCGTTTTTCCCGTATTTGCGTTTTTCCCGTATTTGCGTTTTTTCCCATATTTGCGTTTTTTCCCATATTTGCTTTTTTTCCCATATTTGCGTTTTTTCCCATATTTGCGTTTTTTCCCATATTTGCGTTTTTACCATATTTGCGTTTTTCCCATATTTGCGTTTTTCCGATATTTGCGTTTATCCCGTATTTGCGTTTATCCCGTATTTGCGTTTTTCCCGTATGTCTGTTTTTCCCGTATGTGCGTTTTTCCCGTATGTGCGTTTTTCCCGTATGTGCGTTTTTCCCGTATGTGCGTTTTTCCCGTATGTGCGTTTTTTCCGTATATGCGTTTTTCCCATATATGCGTTTTTCCCATATATGCGTTTTTCCCATATTTGCGTTTTTCCCGTATTTGCGTCATTCCCGTATTTGCGTCATTCCCGTATTTACGTCATTCCCGTATTTGCGTCATTCCCGTATTTGCGTCATTCCCGTATTTGCGTCATTCCCGTATTTGCGTCATTCCCGTATTTGCGTCATTCCGGTATTTGCGTTTTTCCCGTATTTGCGTTTTTCCCGTATTTGCGTTTTTCCGATATTTGCGTTTTTCCCATATTTGCGTTTTTCCCATATTTGCGTTTTTCCCATATTTGCGTTTTCCCCATATTTGCGTTTTTCCCATATTTGCGTTTTTCCCATATTTGCGTTTTTCCCATATTTGAGTTTTTCCCATATTTGCGTTTTTCCCATATTTGCCTTTTTCCCATATTTGCGTTTTTCCCATAATTGCGTTTCGCCCATATTTCGTGAACCCTGTATGCTTCAGACCATGTCCTACCAACCTGTTGTTTCCTCTTGTCAAGTTGTGCCACAGGTTTCCCTTCTCCCACATTTGCGTTTTTCTTACATTTGCGTTTTTCCCACATTTGCGTTTTCCCCACATTTGTGTTTTCTTCCACATTTGCGTTTTTCCTACATTTGCGTTTTTCCCACATTTGTCCGTTTCTCACACATTTGCGTTTCTCACACATTTGCGTTTCTCACACATTTGCGTTTCTCACACACTTGCGTTTCTCACACATTTGTGCGTTTCTCACACATTTGTGCGTTTCTCCCAAATTTTACGAACCCATAATGCTTCAGACTGGCCTACCAACCGATACTTTCCTCTTGTCAAGTTGTGCCACAAATTTGTCATCTCACATATTTGCGTTTTTCCCATATTTGCGTTTTTCCCATATTTGCGTTTTTCCCATATTTGCGTTTTTCCCATATTTGCGTTTTTCCCATATTTGCGTTTTTCCCATATTTGCGTTTTTCCCAATTTTACGTTCTTCCCATATTAGCGTTTTTCCCATATTTGCGTTTTTCCCATATTTGTGTTTTTCCCATATTTGCGTTTTTCCCATATTTGCGTTTTTTCCCATATTTGCGTTTTTCCCATCTTTGCGTTTTTCCCATATTTGCGTTTTTCCCATATTTGCATTTTTCCCATATTTGCGTTTTACCGGTTTTTGCGTTTTTCCCGTATTTGCGTTTTTCCCGTATTTGCGTTTTTCCCGTATTTGCGTTTTTCCCGTATTTGCGTTTTTCCCGTATTTGCGTTTTTCCCGAATTTGCGTTTTTCCCGTATTTGCGTTTTTGCCGTATTTGCGTTTTTCCCGTATGTGCGTTTTTCCCGTATGTGCGTTTTTCCCGTATGTGCGTTTTTCCCGTATGTGCGTTTTTCCCGTGTTTGCGATTTTCCCATATGTGCGTTTTTCCCATATTTGCGTTTTTCCCATATTTGCTTTTTTCCCATATTTGCGTTTTTCCCATATTTGCGTTTTTTCCCATATTTGCATTTTCCCATATATGTGTTTTTTCCCTTATTTGCGTTTTTTCCCATATTTGGGTTTTTTCCAATATTTGCGTTTTTCCCATATTTGCGTTTTTCCCATATTTGCGTTATTCCCATATTTGCGTTTTTCCCATATTTGCGTTTTTCCCGTATTTGCGTTTTTCCCGTATTTGCGTTTTTCCCATATTTGCGTTTTTTCCATATATTTGCGTTTTTCCCATATATGTGTTTTTTCCCATATTTGCGTTTTTTCCCATATTTGCGTTTTTTCCCATATTTGGGTTTTTTCCAATATTTGCGTTTTTCCCATATTTGCGTTTTTCCCATATTTGCGTTATTCCCATATTTGCGTTTTTCCCATATTTGCGTTTTTCCCGTATTTGCGTTTTTCCCGTATTTGCGTTTTTTCCCATATTTGCGTTTTTTCCCATATTTGCTTTTTTTCCCATATTTGCGGTTTTTCCCATATTTGCGTTTTTTCCCATATTTGCGTTTTTACCATATTTGCGTTTTTCCCATATTTGCGTTTTTCCGATATTTGCGTTTATCCCGTATTTGCGTTTATCCCGTATTTGCGTTTTTCCCGTATGTCTGTTTTTCCCGTATGTGCGTTTTTCCCGTATGTGCGTTTTTCCCGTATGTGCGTTTTTCCCGTATGTGCGTTTTTCCCGTAAGTGCGTTTTTTCCGTATATGCGTTTTTCCCATATATGCGTTTTTCCCATATATGCGTTTTTCCCATATTTGCGTTTTTCCCGTATTTGCGTTTCTCCCGTATTTGCGTCATTCCCGTATTTGCGTCATTCCCGTATTTACGTCATTCCCGTATTTGCGTCATTCCCGTATTTGCGTCATTCCCGTATTTGCGTCATTCCCGTATTTGCGTCATTCCCGTATTTGCGTCATTCCGGTATTTGCGTTTTTCCCGTATTTGCGTTTTTCCCGTATTTGCGTTTTTCCGATATTTGCGTTTTTCCCATATTTGCGTTTTTCCCATATTTGCGTTTTTCCCATATTTGCGTTTTCCCCATATTTGCGTTTTTCCCATATTTGCGTTTTTCCCATATTTGCGTTTTTCCCATATTTGAGTTTTTCCCATATTTGCGTTTTTCCCATATTTGCCTTTTTCCCATATTTGCGTTTTTCCCATATTTGCGTTTCGCCCATATTTCGTGAACCCTGTATGCTTCAGACCATGTCCTACCAACCTGTTGTTTCCTCTTGTCAAGTTGTGCCACAGGTTTCCCTTCTCCCACATTTGCGTTTTTCTTACATTTGCGTTTTTCCCACATTTGCGTTTTCCCCACATTTGTGTTTTCTTCCACATTTGCGTTTTTCCTACATTTGCGTTTTTCCCACATTTGTCCGTTTCTCACACATTTGCGTTTCTCACACATTTGCGTTTCTCACACATTTGCGTTTCTCACACACTTGCGTTTCTCACACATTTGTGCGTTTCTCACACATTTGTGCGTTTCTCCCAAATTTTACGAACCCATAATGCTTCAGACTGGCCTACCAACCGATACTTTCCTCTTGTCAAGTTGTGCCACAAATTTGTCATCTCACATATTTGCGTTTTTCCCATATTTGCGTTTTTCCCATATTTGCGTTTTTCCCATATTTGCGTTTTTCCCAATTTTACGTTCTTCCCATATTTGCGTTTTTCTCATATTTGCGTTTTTCCCATATTTGTGTTTTTCCCATATTTGCGTTTTTCCCATATTTGCGTTTTTTCCCATATTTGCGTTTTTCCCATCTTTGCGTTTTTCCCATATTTGCGTTTTTCCCATATTTGTATTTTTCCCATATTTGCGTTTTACCGGTTTTTGCGTTTTTCCCGTATTTGCGTTTTTCCCATATTTGCGTTTTTCCCGTATTTGCGTTTTTCCCGTATTTGCGTTTTTCCCGTATTTGCGTTTTTCCCGAATTTGCGTTTTTCCCGTATTTGCGTTTTTGCCGTATTTGCGTTTTTCCCGTATGTGCGTTTTTCCCGTATGTGCGTTTTTCCCGTATGTGCGTTTTTCCCGTGTTTGCGATTTTCCCATATGTGCGTTTTTCCCATATTTGCGTTTTTCCTATATTTGCTTTTTTCCCATATTTGCGTTTTTCCCATATTTGCGTTTTTTCCCATATTTGCATTTTCCCATATATGTGTTTTTTCCCATATTTGCGTTTTTTCCCATATTTGGGTTTTTTCCAATATTTGCGTTTTTCCCATATTTGCGTTTTTCCCATATTTGCGTTATTCCCATATTTGCGTTTTTCCCATATTTGCGTTTTTCCCGTATTTGCGTTTTTCCCGTATTTGCGTTTTTTCCCATATTTGCGTTTTTCCCATATTTGCTTTTTTCCCATATTTGCGTTTTTTCCATATTTGCGTTTTTTCCCATATTTGCGTTTTTACCATATTTGCGTTTTTCCCATATTTGCGTTTTTCCGATATTTGCGTTTATCCCGTATTTGCGTTTATCCCGTATTTGCGTTTTTCCCGTATGTCTGTTTTTCCCGTATGTGCGTTTTTCCCGTATGTGCGTTTTTCCCGTATGTGCGTTTTTCCCGTATGTGCGTTTTTACCGTATGTGCGTTTTTTCCGTATATGCGTTTTTCCCATATATGCGTTTTTCCCATATATGCGTTTTTCCCATATTTGCTTTTTTCCCATATTTGCGTTTTTCCCGTATTTGCGTCATTCCCGTATTTGCGTCATTCCCGTATTTGCGTCATTCACGTATTTGCGTCATTCCCGTATTTGCGTCATTCCCGTATTTGCGTCATTCCCGTATTTGCGTCATTCCCGTATTTGCGTCATTCCCGTATTTGCGTCATTCCCGTATTTGCGTTTTTCCCGTATTTGCGTTTTCCCGTATTTGCGTTTTTCCCATATTTGCGTTTTTCCCATATTTGCGTTTTTCCCATATTTGCGTTTTTCCCATATTTGCGTTTTTCCCATATTTGCGTTTTTCCCATATTTGCGTTTTTCCCATATTTGCGTTTATCCCATATTTGCGTTTATCCCATATTATCGTTTTTCCCATATTTGCGTTTTTCCCATATTTGCGTTTTTCCCATATTTGCGTTTCGCCCATATTTCGTGACCCTGTATGCTTCAGACCATGTCCTACCAACCTGTTGTTTCCTCTTGTCAAGTTGTGCCACAGGTTTCCCTTCTCCCACATTTGCGTTTTTCTTACATTTGCGTTTTTCCCACATTTGCGTTTTCCCCACATTTGTGTTTTCTTCCACATTTGCGTTTTTCCTACATTTGCGTTTTTCCCACATTTGTCCGTTTCTCTCACATTTGCGTTTCTCTCACATTTGCGTTTCTCTCACATTTGTGCGTTTCTCTCACATTTGTGCGTTTCTCTCACATTTGTGCGTTTCTCTCACATTTGTGCGTTTCTCTCACATTTGTGCGTTTCTCTCACATTTGTGCGTTTCTCTCACATTTGTGCGTTTCTCTCACATTTGGGAATTTCTCTCACATTTGTGCGTTTCTCTCACATTTGTGCGTTTCTCTCACATTTGTGCGTTTCTCCCACATATCCGTTTCTCCCACATATCCATTTCTCCCACATATCCGTTTCTCCCACTTATCCGTTTCTCCCACATATCCGTTTCTCCCACATTTGCGTTTCTCCCACATTTGCGTTTCTCCCTCATTTGCGTTTCTCCCACATTTGCGTTTCTCCCACATTTGCGTTTCCCACACATTTGTGCGTTTCTCACACATTTGTGCGTTTCTCACACATTTGTGCGTTTCTCACACATTTGTGCGTTTCTCCCAAATTTTACGAACCCATAATGCTTCAGACTGTCCTACCAACCGATACTTTCCTCTTGTCAAGTTGTTCCACAAATTTGTCATCTCACATATTTGCGTTTTTCCCATATTTGCGTTTTTCCCATATTGGCGTTTTTCCCATATTTGCGTTTCGCCCATATTTCGTGAACCCTGTATGCTTCAGACCATGTCCTACCAGCCTGTTGTTTCCTCTTGTCAAGTTGTGCCACAGGTTTCCCTTCTCCCACATTTGCGTTTTTCTTACATTTGCGGTTTTCCCACATTTGCGTTTTCCCCACATTTGTGTTTTCTTCCACATTTGCGTTTTTCCTACATTTGCGTTTTTCCCACATTTGTCCGTTTCTCTCACATTTGCGTTTCTCTCACATTTGCGTTTCTCTCACATTTGCGTTTCTCTCACATTTACGTTTCTGTCACATTTGTGCGTTTCTCTCACATTTGTGCGTTTCTCTCACATTTGTGCGTTTCTCTCACATTTGTGCGTTTCTCTCACATTTGTGCGTTTCTCTCACATTTGTGCGTTTCTCTCACATTTGTGCGTTTCTCTCACATTTGTGCGTTTCTCTCACATTTGGGCATTTCTCTCACATTTGTGCATTTCTCTCACATTTGTGCGTTTCTCTCACATTTGTGCGTTTCTCTCACATTTGTGCGTTTCTCTCACATTTGTGCGTTTCTCACACATTTGCGTTTCTCACACATTTGCGTTTCTCACACATTTGCGTTTCTCACACATTTGCGTTTCTCACACATTTGTGCATTTCTCACACATTTGTGCGTTTCTCCCATATTTTGCGAACCCATAATGCTTCAGACTGCCCTACCAACCGATACTTTCCTCTCGTCAAGTTGTGCCACAAATTTGTCATCTCAGATATTTGCGTTTTTCCCATATTTGCGTTTTTCCCATATTTGCGTTTTTCCCATATTTGCGTTTTTCCCATATTTGCGTTTTTCCCACATTTGCGTTTTTCCCACATTCTATTTTTCCCACGCTTGTGCGTTTTTCCCACGTTTGTGCGTTTTTCCCATATTTGGGCGTTTTTCCCATATTTGGGCGTTTCTCCCATATTTTGCAATCCCATGATGCTTCACACTGACCTACCAACTAATTCTTTCCTCTTGTCACGTTGTGCCACAAATTTCGCATCTCCCATATTTGCTTTTTTCGCATAGTTGCGTTTTTCCCGTACTTGCGTTTATCCCGTACTTGCGTTTATCCCGTACTTGCGTTTTTCCCGTACTTGCGTTTCTCTCGTACTTGCGTTTTTCCCGTACATGCGTTTTTCCCGTACTTGCGTTTTTCCCGTACTTGCGTTTTTCCCGTACTTGCGTTTTTCCCGTACTTGAGTTTCTCCCGTACTTGAGTTTCTCCCGTACTTGAGTTTCTCCCGTACTTGAGTTTCTCGCGTACTTGAGTTTCTCGCGTACTTGAGTTTCTCCCGTACTTGAGTTTCTCGCGTACTTGAGTTTCTCCCGTACTTGAGTTTCTCCCGTACTTGGGTCTTTCCCGTACTTGAGTTTCTCCCGTACTTGGGTCTTTCCCGTACTTGGATCTTTCCCGTACTTGGGTTTTTCCCGTACTTGGGTTTTCCCGTACTTGGGTTTTTCCCGTACTTGGGTTTTTCCCGTACTTGGGTTTTTCCCGTACTTGGGTTTTTCCTGTACTTGGGTTTTTCCCGTACTTGGGTTTTTCCCGTACTTGGGTTTTTCCCGTACTTGGGTTTTTCCCGTACTTGGGTTTTTCCCGTATTTGGGTTTTTCCCGTACTTGGGTATTTCCCGTACTTGGGTTTTTCCCGTACTTGGGTTTTTCCCGTACTTGGGTTTTTCCCGTACTTGGGTTTTTCCCATACTTGCGTTTTTCCCATACGTGCGTTTTTCCCATATTTCGTGAACCTTTGATGCTTCTGACTGTCTTACCAACCGATTCTTTCCTCTTGTCAAGTTGTGCCACAAGTTTCTCTTCTCCCACGTTTGCGTTTTTCCCACAAATTTCGTTTTTTCCACATTTGCGTTTTTCCCGCATTTTCGTTTTTCCCGCATTTTCGTTTTCCCCGCTTTTTACTTTTCCCGCATTTTATTTTTCCCGCACTTACTTTTTCCCGCATTTTCGTTTTTCCCGCATTTGCGTTTTTCCAGCATTTGCGTTTTTCCAACATTTGCGTTTTTCCCGCTTTTGTGTTAGCGTTTGCGTTTTTCCCACATTTGCGTTTGCGTTTTTCCCGCATTTGCGTTTGCGTTTTTCCCGCGTTTGCGTTTGCGTTTTTCCCGCATTTGCGTTTGCGTTTTTCCCGCATTTGCGTTTGTGTTTTTCCCGCATTTACGTTTTTCCCGCATTTGCGTTTTTCCCGCATTTGCGTTTTTCCGATATTTGTGTTTTTCCCATATTTGTGTTTTTCCCATATTTGTGTTTGTCCCATATTTGCGTTTTTCCCATATTTGCGTTTTTCCCATATTTGCGTTTTTCCCATATTTGCGTTTTTCCCATATTTGCGTTTTTCCCATAATTGCGTTTTTCCCATTTTGGCGTTTTTCCCATTTTTGCGTTTTACCGGTTTTTGCGTTTTTCCCGTATTTGCGTTTTTCCCGTATTTGCGTTTTCCCGTATTTGCGTTCTTCCCGTATTTGCGTTTTTCCCGTATTTGCGTTTTTCCCATATGTGCGTTTTTCCCATGTTTGCGTTTTTCCCATATTTGCGTTTTTCCCATGTATGCGTTTTTCCCATATATGTGTTTTTCCCATATTTGCGTTTTTCCCATATTTGCGTTTTTCCCATATTTGCGTTTTTCCCTTATTTGCGTTTTTCCCATATTTGCGTTTTTCCCATATTTGCGTTTTTCCCATATTTGAGTTTTTCCCATATTTGCGTTTTTCCCATATTTGCGTTTTTCCCATATTTGCGTTTTTCCCATATTTGCGTTTTTCCCAAATTTGCGTTTTTCCCATATTTGCGTTTTTCCCATATTTGCGTTTTTTCCCATATTTGCGTTTCTTCCCATATTTGAGTTTCTTCCCATATTTGCGTTTCTTCCCATATTTGCGTTTCTTCCCATATTTGCGTTTCTTCCCATATTTGCGTTTCTTCCCATATTTGCGTTTCTTCCCATATTTGCGTTTCTTCCCATATTTGCGTTTCTTCCCATATTTGCGTTTCTTCCCATATTTGCGTTTCTTCCCATATTTGCGTTTCTTCCCATATTTGCGTTTCTTCCCATATTTGCGTTTCTTCCCATATTTGCGTTTCTTCCCATATTTGCGTTTTTCCCATATTTGCGTTTCTTCCCATATTTGCGTTTTTCCCATATTTGCGTTTCTTCCCATATTTGCGTTTCTTCCCATATTTGCGTTTTTCCCATACTTGCGTTTTTCCCATATTTGCGTTTTTCCCATATTTGCGTGTTTCTCATATTTGCGTTTTTCCCATATTTGCGTTTTTCCCATATTTGCATTTTTCCCATATTTGCGTTTTACCCATATTTGCGTTTTACCCATTTTTACGTTTTTCGCATATTTGCGTTTTTCCCATATTTGCGTTTTTCCCATATTTGCGTTTTTCCCATATTTGCGTTTTTCCCAAATTTACGTTTTTCCCAAATTTACGTTTTTCCCATATTTGCGTTTTTCCCATATTTGCGTTTTTCCCATATTTGCGTTTTTCCCATATTTGCGTTTTTCCCATATTTGCGTTTCGCCCATATTTCGTGAACGCTGTATGCTTCAGACCATGTCATACCAACCTGTTGTTTCCTCTTGTCAAGTTGTGCCACAGGTTTCCCTTCTCCCACATTTGCGTTTTTCCCCCATTTGCGTTTTTCCCACATTTGCGTTTTCCCCACATTTGTGCATTTCTCTCACATTTGTGCGTTTCTCTCACATTTGTGCGTTTCTCTCACATTTGTGCGTTTCTCTCACATTTGTGCGTTTCTCACACATTTGCGTTTCTCACACATTTGCGTTTCTCACACATTTGCGTTTCTCACACATTTGCGTTTCTCACACATTTGTGCATTTCTCACACATTTGTGCGTTTCTCCCATATTTTGCGAACCCATAATGCTTCAGACTGCCCTACCAACCGATACTTTCCTCTTGTCAAGTTGTGCCACAAATTTGTCATCTCACATATTTGCGTTTTTCCCATATTTGCGTTTTTCCCATATTTGCGTTTTTCCCATATTTGCGTTTTTCCCATATTTGCGTTTTTCCCACATTTGCGTTTTTCCCACATTCTATTTTTCCCACGCTTGTGCGTTTTTCCCACGTTTGTGCGTTTTTCCCATATTTGGGCGTTTTTCCCATATTTGGGCGTTTCTCCCATATTTTGCAATCCCATGATGCTTCACACTGACCTACCAACTAATTCTTTCCTCTTGTCACGTTGTGCCACAAATTTCGCATCTCCCATATTTGCTTTTTTCGCATAGTTGCGTTTTTCCCGTACTTGCGTTTATCCCGTACTTGCGTTTATCCCGTACTTGCGTTTATCCCGTACTTGCGTTTTTCCCGTACTTGCGTTTCTCTCGTACTTGCGTTTTTCCCGTACATGCGTTTTTCCCGTACTTGCGTTTTTCCCGTACTGGCGTTTTTCCCGTACTTGCGTTTTTCCCGTACTTGAGTTTCTCCCGTACTTGAGTTTCTCCCGTACTTGAGTTTCTCCCGTACTTGAGTTTCTCGCGTACTTGAGTTTCTCGCGTACTTGAGTTTCTCCCGTACTTGAGTTTCTCGCGTACTTGAGTTTCTCCCGTACTTGCGTTTCTCCCGTACTTGGGTCTTTCCCGTACTTGAGTTTCTCCCGTACTTGGGTCTTTCCCGTACTTGGATCTTTCCCGTACTTGGGTTTTTCCCGTACTTGGGTTTTTCCCGTACTTGGGTTTTTCCCGTACTTGGGTTTTTCCCGTACTTGGGTTTTTCCCGTACTTGGGTTTTTCCCGTACTTGGGTTTTTCCCGTACTTGGGTTTTTCCCGTACTTGGGTTTTTCCCGTACTTGGGTTTTTCCCGTATTTGGGTTTTTCCCATACTTGGGTATTTCCCGTACTTGGGTTTTTCCCGTACTTGGGTTTTTCCCGTACTTGGGTTTTTCCCGTACTTGGGTTTTTCCCATACTTGCGTTTTTCCCATACGTGCGTTTTTCCCATATTTCGTGAACCTTTGATGCTTCTGACTTTCTTACCAACCGATTCTTTCCTCTTGTCAAGTTGTGCCACAAGTTTCTCTTCTCCCACGTTTGCGTTTTTCCCACAAATTTCGTTTTTTCCACATTTGCGTTTTTCCCGCATTTCCGTTTTTCCCGCATTTTCGTTTTCCCCGCTTTTTACTTTTCCCGCATTTTATTTTTCCCGCACTTACTTTTTCCCGCATTTT
The DNA here is from genome assembly GCF_023898315.1 of Schistocerca nitens. Lineage (NCBI taxonomy): Eukaryota > Metazoa > Arthropoda > Insecta > Orthoptera > Acrididae > Schistocerca > Schistocerca nitens. The sequence goes on along the minus strand of NC_064619.1, from coordinate 635,709,987 downwards.
CGTTTTTCCCGCATTTGCGTTTTTCCAGCATTTGCGTTTTTCCAACATTTGCGTTATTCCCGCTTTTGTGTTAGCGTTTGCGTTTTTCCCACATTTGCGTTTGCGTTTTTCCCGCATTTGCGTTTGCGTTTTTCCCGCGTTTGCGTTTGCGTTTTTCCCGCATTTGCGTTTGCGTTTTTCCCGCATTTGCGTTTGTGTTTTTCCCGCATTTACGTTTTTCCCGCATTTGCGTTTTTCCCGCATTTGCGCGTTTCCGATATTTGTGTTTTTCCCATATTTGTGTTTTTCCCATATTTGTGTTTGTCCCATATTTGCGTTTTTTCCATATTTGCGTTTTTCCCATATTTGCGTTTTTCCCATATTTGCGTTTTTCCCATATTTGCGTTTTTCCCATAATTGCGTTTTTCCCATTTTGGCGTTTTTCCCATTTTTGCGTTTTACCGGTTTTTGCGTTTTTCCCGTATTTGCGTTTTTCCCGTATTTGCGTTTTCCCGTATTTGCGTTCTTCCCGTATTTGCGTTTTTCCCGTATTTGCGTTTTTCCCATATGTGCGTTTTTCCCATGTTTGCGTTTTTCCCATATTTGCGTTTTTCCCATGTATGCGTTTTTCCCATATATGTGTTTTTCCCATATTTGCGTTTTTGCCATATTTGCGTTTTTCCCATATTTGCGTTTTTCCCTTATTTGCGTTTTTCCCATATTTGCGTTTTTCCCATATTTGCGTTTTTCCCATATTTGCGTTTTTCCCATATTTGCGTTTTTCCCATATTTGCGTTTTTCCCATATTTGCGTTTTTCCCATATTTGCGTTTTTCCCATATTTGCGTTTTTCCCAAATTTGCGTTTTCCCCATATTTGCGTTTTTCCCATATTTGCGTTTTTCCCATATTTGCGTTTCTTCCCATATTTGAGTTTCTTCCCATATTTGCGTTTCTTCCCATATTTGCGTTTCTTCCCATATTTGCGTTTCTTCCCATATTTGCGTTTCTTCCCATATTTGCGTTTCTTCCCATATTTGCGTTTCTTCCCATATTTGCGTTTCTTCCCATATTTGCGTTTCTTCCCATATTTGCGTTTCTTCCCATATTTGCGTTTCTTCCCATATTTGCGTTTCTTCCCATATTTGCGTTTTTCCCATATTTGCGTTTCTTCCCATATTTGCGTTTTTCCCATATTTGCGTTTCTTCCCATATTTGCGTTTCTTCCCATATTTGCGTTTTTCCCATACTTGCGTTTTTCCCATATTTGCGTTTTTCCCATATTTGCGTGTTTCCCATATTTGCGTTTTTCCCATATTTGCGTTTTTCCCATATTTGCATTTTTCCCATATTTGCGTTTTACCCATATTTGCGTTTTACCCATTTTTACGTTTTTCGCATATTTGCGTTTTTCCCATATTTGCGTTTTTCCCATATTTGCGTTTTTCCCATATTTGCGTTTTTCCCAAATTTACGTTTTTCCCAAATTTACGTTTTTCCCATATTTGCGTTTTTCCCATATTTGCGTTTTTCCCATATTTGCGTTTTTCCCATATTTGCGTTTTTCCCATATTTGCGTTTTTCCCATATTTGCGTTTTTCCCATATTTGCGTTTTTCCCATATTTGTGTTTTTGTAATATTTGCGTTTTTCCCATATTTGCGTTTCTTCCCATATTTGCGTTTCTTCCCATATTTGCGTTTCTTCCCATATTTGCGTTTCTTCCCATATTTGCGTTTCTTCCCATATTTGCGTTTCTTCCCATATTTGCGTTTCTTCCCATATTTGCGTTTTTCCCATATTTGCGTTTTACCGGTTTTTGCGTTTTTCCCGTATTTGCGTTTTTCCCGTATTTGCGTTTTTCCCGTATTTGCGTTTTTCCCGTATTTGAGTTTTTCTCGTATTTGCGTTTTTCCCGTATTTGCGTTTTTCCCGTATTTGCGTTTTTCCCGTATGTGCGTTTTTCCCGTATTTGCGTTTTTCCCGTATTTGCGTTTTTCCCGTATGTGCGTTTTTCCCGTATGTGCGTTTTTCCCGTATTTGCGTTTTTCCCGTGTGTGCGTTTTTCCTGTATCTGCGTTTTTCCCATGTTTGCGTTTTTCCCATGTTTGCGTTTTTCCCATGTTTGCGTTTTTCCCATGTTTGCGTTTTTCCCATATGTGCGTTTTTCCCATTTGTGCGTTTTTCCCATATGTGCGTTTTTCCCATATGTGCGTTTTTCCCATATGTGCGTTTTTTCCATATGTGCGTTTTTCCCATATGTGCGTTTTTCCCATATGTGCGTTTTTCCCATATGTGCGTTTTTCCCATATGTGCGTTTTTCCCATATTTGCGTTTTTCCCATATTTGCGTTTTTCCCATATTTGCGTTTTTCTCATATTTGCGTTTTTCCCATATTTGCGTTTTTCCCATATTTGCGTTTTTCCCATATTTGCGTTTTTCCCATATTTGCGTTTTTCCCATATTTGCGTTTTTCCCATATTTGCGTTTTTCCCATATTTGCGTTTTTTCCATATTTGCGTTTTTCCCATATTTGCGTTTTTCCCATATTTGCGTTTTTCCCATATTTGCGTTTTTACCATATTTGCGTTTTTCCCATATTTGCGTTTTTCCCATATTTGCGTTTTTCCCATATTTGCGTTTTTCCCATATTTGCGTTTTTCCCATATTTGCGTTTCGCCCATATTTCGTGAACCCTGTATGCTTCAGACCATGTCCTACCAACCTGTTGTTTCCTCTTGTCAGGTTGTGCCACAGGTTTCCCTTCTCCCACATTTGCGTTTTTCCCACATTTGCGTTTTTCCCACAATTGTCCGTTTCTCTCACATTTGCGTTTCTCTCACATTTGTGAGTTTCTCTCACATTTGTGCGTTTCTCTCACATTTGTGCGTTTCTCTCACATTTGTGCGCTTCTCTCACATTTGTGCGTTTCTCTCACATTTGTGCGTTTCTCACACATTTGCGTTTCTCACACATTTGCGTTTCTCACACATTTGCGTTTCTCACACATTTGCGTTTCTCACACATTTGTGCATTTCTCACACATTTGTGCGTTTCTCCCATATTTTGCGAACCCATAATGCTTCAGACTGCCCTACCAACCGATACTTTCCTCTTGTCAAGTTGTGCCACAAATTTGTCATCTCACATATTTGCGTTTTTCCCATATTTGCGTTTTTCCCATATTTGCGTTTTTCCCATATTTGCGCTTTTCCCATATTTGCGTTTTTCTTATATTTGCGTTTTTCCCATATTTGCGTTTTTCCCATATATGTGTTTTTTCCCATATATGCGTTTTTCCCATATTTGCGTTTTTCCCATATTTGCGTTTTTCCCACATTTGCGTTTTTCCCACATTCTATTTTTCCCACGCTTGTGCGTTTTTCCCACGTTTGTGCGTTTTCCCATATTTGGGCGTTTTTCCCATATTTGGGCGTTTTTCCCATATTTGGGCGTTTTTCCCATATTTTGCAATCCCATGATGCTTCACACTGACCTACCAACTAATTCTTTCCTCTTGTCACGTTGTGCCACAAATTTCGCATCTCCCATATTTGCTTTTTTCGCATATTTGCGCCTTTCCCGTACTTGCGTTTATCCCGTACTTGCGTTTATCCCGTACTTGCGTTTATCCCGTACTTGCGTTTTTCCCGTACTTGCGTTTCTCTCGTACTTGCGTTTTTCCCGTACTTGCGTTTTTCCCGTACTTGCGTTTTTCCCGTACTTGCGTTTTTCCCGTATTTGCGTTTTTCCCGTACTTGAGTTTCTCCCGTACTTGAGTTTCTCCCATACTTGAGTTTCTCGCGTACTTGAGTTTCTCCCGTACTTGAGTTTCTCCCGTACTTGAGTTTCTCCCGTACTTGAGTTTCTCCCGTACTTGGGTCTTTCCCATACTTGAGTTTCTCCCGTACTTGGGTCTTTCCCGTACTTGGGTCTTTCCCGTACTTGGGTCTTTCCCGTACTTGGGTCTTTCCCGTACTTGGGTTTTTCCCGTACTTGGGTTTTTCCCGTACTTGGGTTTTTCCCGTACTTGGGTTTTTCCCGTACTTGGGTTTTTCCCGTACTTGGGTTTTTCCCGTACTTGGGTTTTTCCCGTACTTGGGTTTTTCCCGTACTTGGGTTTTTCCCGTACTTGGGTTTTTCCCGTACTTGGGTTTTTCCCATACTTGGGTTTTTCCCATATTTCGTGAACCTTTGATGCTTCTGTCTTACCAACCGATTCTTTCCTCTTGTTAAGTTGTGCCACAAGTTTCTCTTCTCCCACGTTTGCGTTTTTCCCACATTTTCGTTTTTCCCGCATTTTCGTTTTTCCCGCTTTTTACTTTTCCCGCATTTTATTTTTCCCGCACTTTCTTTTTCCCGCATTTTCGTTTTTCCCGCATTTGCGTTTTTCCAGCATTTGCGTTTTTCCAACATTTGCGTTTTTCCCGCTTTTGTGTTTGCGTTTGCGTTTTTCCCGCACTTGCGTTTGCGTTTTTCCCGCATTTGCGTTTGCGTTTTTCCCGCATTTGCGTTTGCGTTTTTCCCGCATTTGCGTTTGTGTTTTTCCCGCATTTACGTTTTTCCCGCATTTGCGTATTTCCCGCATTTGCGTTTTCCCGTATTTGCGTTTTTCCCGTATTTGCGTTTTTCCCGTATTTGCGTTTTTCCCGTATGTGCGTTTTTCCCATGTTTGCGTTTTTCCCATATTTGCGTTTTTCCCATATTTGCGTTTTTCCCATAATTGCGTTTTTCCCATTTTGGCGTTTTTCCCATTTTTGCGTTTTACCGGTTTTTGCGTTTTTCCCGTATTTGGGTTTTTCCCGTATTTGCGTTTTCCCGTATTTGCGTTTTTCCCGTATTTGCGTTTTCCCGTATTTGCGTTTTTCCCGTATGTGCGTTTTTCCCATGTTTGCGTTTTTCCCATATTTGCGTTTTTCCCATATTTGCGTTTTTCCCATATTTGCGTTTTTCCCATATTTGCGTTTTTCCCATATTTGCGTTTTTCCCATATTTGCGTTTTTCCCATATTTGCGTTTTTCCCATATTTGCGTTTTTCCCATATTTGCGTTTCGCCCATATTTCGTGAACCCTGTATGCTTCAGACCATGTCCTACCAACCTGTTGTTTCCTCTTGTCAAGTTGTGCCACAGGTTTCCCTTCTCCCACATTTGCGTTTTTCCCACATTTGCGTTTTACCCACATTTGTCCGTTTCTCTCACATTTGCGTTTCTCTCACATTTGTGAGTTTCTCTCACATTTGTGCGTTTCTCTCACATTTGTGCGTTTCTCTCACATTTGTGCGTTTCTCTCACATTTGTGCGTTTCTCTCACATTTGTGCGTTTCTCACACATTTGCGTTTCTCACACATTTGCGTTTCTCACACATTTGCGTTTCTCACACATTTGCGTTTCTCACAAATTTGTGCATTTCTCACACATTTGTGCGTTTCTCCCATATTTTGCGAACCCATAATGCTTCAGACTGCCCTACTAACCGATACTTTCCTCATGTCAAGTTGTGCCACAAATTTGTCATCTCACATATTTGCGTTTTTCCCATATTTGCGTTTTTCCCATATTAGCGTTTTTCCCATATTTGCGCTTTTCCCATATTTGCGTTTTTCTTATATTTGCGTTTTTCCCATATTTGCGTTTTTCCCATATATGTGTTTTTTCCCATATATACGTTTTTCCCATATTTGCGTTTTTCCCATATTTGCGTTTTTCCCACATTTGCGTTTTTCCCACATTCTATTTTTCCCACGCTTGTGCGTTTTTCCCACGTTTGTGCGTTTTTCCCATATTTGGGCGTTTTTCCCATATTTGGGCGTTTTTCCCATATTTGGGCGTTTTTCCCATATTTGGGCGTTTTTCCCATATTTTGCAATCCCATGATGCTTCACACTGACCTACCAACTAATTCTTTCCTCTTGTCACGTTGTGCCACAAATTTCGCATCTCCCATATTTGCTTTTTTCGCATATTTGCGTCTTTCCCGTACTTGCGTTTATCCCGTACTTGCGTTTATCCCGTACTTGCGTTTATCCCGTACTTGCGTTTATCCCGTACTTGCGTTTTTCCCGTACTTGCGTTTCTCTCGTACTTGCGATTTTCCCGTACTTGCGTTTTTCCCGTACTTGCGTTTTTCCCGTACTTGCGTTTTTCCCGTACTTGCGTTTTTCCCGTACTTGAGTTTCTCGCGTACTTGAGTTTCTCCCGTACTTGAGTTTCTCCCGTACTTGAGTTTCTCCCGTACTTGAGTTTCTCCCGTACTTGGGTCTTTCCCATACTTGAGTTTCTCCCGTACTTGGGTCTTTCCCGTACTTGGGTCTTTCCCGTACTTGGGTCTTTCCCGTACTTGGGTCTTTCCCGTACTTGGGTTTTTCCCGTACTTGGGTTTTTCCCGTACTTGGGTTTTTCCCGTACTTGGGTTTTTCGCGTACTTGGGTTTTTCCCGTACTTGGGTTTTTCCCGTACTTGGGTTTTTCCCGTACTTGGGTTTTTCCCGTACTTGGGTTTTTCCCGTACTTGGGTTTTTCCCGTACTTGGCTTTTTCCCGTACTTGGGTTTTTCCCGTACTTGGCTTTTTCCCGTACTTGGGTTTTTCCCATACTTGGGTTTTTCCCATATTTCGTGAACCTTTGATGCTTCTGTCTTACCAACCGATTCTTTCCTCTTGTTAAGTTGTGCCACAAGTTTCTCTTCTCCCACGTTTGCGTTTTTCCCACATTTTCGTTTTTCCCGCATTTTCGTTTTTCCCGCTTTTTACTTTTCCCGCATTTTATTTTTCCCGCACTTTCTTTTTCCCGCATTTTCGTTTTTCCCGCATTTGCGTTTTTCCAGCATTTGCGTTTTTCCAACATTGGCGTTTTTCCCGCTTTTGGGTTTGCGTTTGCGTTTTTCCCGCATTTGCGTTTGCGTTTTTCCCGCATTTGCGTTTGCGTTTTTCCCGCATTTGCGTTTGCGTTTTTCCCGCATTGGCGTTTGCGTTTTTCCCGCATTTGCGTTTGCGTTTTTCCCGCATTTGCGTTTGTGTTTTTCCCGCATTTACGTTTTTCCCGCATTTGCGTTTTTCCCGCATTTGCGTTTTCCCGTATTTGCGTTTTTCCCGTATTTGCGTTTTTCCCGTATTTGCGTTTTTCCCGTATGTGCGTTTTTCCCATATTTGCGTTTTTCCCATATTTGCGTTTTTTACATATTTGCGTTTTTCCCATTTTTGCGTTTTTCCCATATTTGCGTTTCTTCCCATATTTGCGTTTCTTCCCATATTTGCGTTTCTTCCCATATTTGCGTTTCTTCCCATATTTGCGTTTCTTCCCATATTTGCGTTTCTTCCCATATTTGCGTTTCTTCCCATATTTGCGTTTCTTCCCATATTTGCGTTTCTTCCCATATTTGCGTTTCTTCCCATATTTGCGTTTCTTCCCATATTTGTGTTTCTTCCCATATTTGCGTTTCTTCCCATATTTGCGTTTCTTCCCATATTTGCGTTTCTTCCCATATTTGCGTTTCTTCCCATATTTGCGTTTCTTCCCATATTTGCGTTTTTCCCATATTTGCGTTTTTCCCATATTTGCGTGTTTCCCATATTTGCGTTTTTCCCATATTTGCGTTTTTCCCATATTTGCGTTTTTCCCATATTTGCGTTTTTCCCATATTTGCGTTTTTCCCATATTTGCGTTTTTCCCATATTTGCGTTTTTCCCATATTTCCTTTTTTCCCATATTAGCGTTTTTCCCATATTTGCGTTTTTCCCATATTTGCGTTTTTCCCATATTTGCGTACCGCCCATATTTCGTGAACCCTGTATGCTTCAGACCATGTCCTACCAACCTGTTGTTTCCTGTTGTCAAGTTGTGCCACAGGTTTCCCTTCTCCCACATTTGCGTTTTTCCCACATTTGTGTTTTTCCCACATTTTTCCGTTTCTCTCACATTTGCGTTTCTCTCACATTTGTGTGTTTCTCTCACATTTGTGCGTTTCTCTCACATTTGTGCGTTTCTCTCACATTTGTGCGTTTCTCTCACATTTGTGCGTTTCTCCCACATATCCGTTTCTCCCACATATCCGTTTCTCACACATTTGCGTTTCTCACACATTTGCGTTTCTCACACATTTGCGTTTCTCACACATTTGTGCGTTTCTCTCACATTTGTGCGTTTCTCTCACATTTGTGCGTTTCTCTCACATTTGTGCGTTTCTCTCACATTTGTGCGTTTCTCCCACATATCCGTTTCTCCCACATATCCGTTTCTCACACATATCCGTTTCTCCCACATATCCGTTTCTCACACATTTGTGCGTTTCTCTCACATTTGTGCGTTTCTCACACATTTGTGCGTTTCTCACACATTTGTGCGTTTCTCCCAAATTTTACGAACCCATAGTGCTTCAGACTGTCCTACCAACCAATACTTTCCTCTTGTCAAGTTGTGCCACAAATTTGTCATCTCACATATTTGCGTTTTTCCCATATTTGCGTTTTTCCCATATTTGCGTTTTTCCCATATTTGCGTTTTTCCCAAATTTGCGTTTTTCCCATATTTGTGTTTTTCCCATATTTGCGTTTTTTCCCATATTAGCTTTTTTCCCATATTAGCTTTTTTCCCATATTTGCTTTTTTTCCCTTATTTGCGTTTTTTCCTATATTTGCGTTTTTCCCATATTTGCGTTTTTCCCATATTTGCGTTTATCCCGTATTTGCGTTTATCCCGTATTTGCGTTTTTCCCATATGTGCGTTTTTCCCGTATGTGCGTTTTTCCCGTATGTGCGTTTTTCCCGTATGTGCGTTTTTCCCGTATGTGCGTTTTTCCCGTATGTGCGTTTTTCCCGATGTGCGTTTTTCCCGTATGTGCGTTTTTCCTATGTTTGCGTTTTTCCCATTTTTGCGTTTTTCCCATATGTGCGTTTTTCCCATATGTGCGATTTTCCCATATGTGCGTTTTTCCCATATGTGCGTTTTTCCCATATGTACGTTTTTCCCATATGTGCGTTTTTCCCATATATGCGTTTTTCCCATATTTGGGTTTTTTCCCATATTTGGGTTTTTTCCCATATTTGCGTTTTTTCCCATATTTGCTTTTTTTCCCATATTTGCTTTTTTTCCCATATTTGCTTTTTTTCCCATATTTGCGTTTTTCCCATATTTGCGTTTTTTCCCATATTTGCGTTTTTCCCATATTTGCGTTTTTCCGATATTTGCGTTTATCCCGTATTTGCGTTTATCCCGTATTTGCGTTTTTCCCGTATGTGCGTTTTCCCGTATGTGCGTTTTTCCCGTATGTGCGTTTTTCCCGTATGTGCGTTTTTCCCATGTTTGCGTTTTTCCCATGTTTGCGTTTTTCCCATATGTGCGTTTTTCCCATATGTGCGTTTTTCCCATATGTGCGTTTTTCCCATATGTGCGTTTTTCCCATATGTGCGTTTTTCCCATATGTGCGTTTTTCCCATATATGCGTTTTTCCCATATATGCGTTTTTCCCATATTTGCGTTTTTCCCATATTTGCGTTTTTCCCATATTTGCGTCATTCCCATATTTGCGTCATTCCCATATTTGCGTCATTCCCATATTTGCGTCATTCCAATATTTGCGTCATTCCCATATTTGCGTCATTCCCATATTTGCGTCATTCCCATATTTGCGTCATTCCCATATTTGCGTCATTCCCATATTTGCGTCATTCCCATATTTGCGTCATTCCCATATTTGCGTTTTTCCCATATTTGCGTCATTCCCATATTTGCGTCTTTCCCATATTTGCGTCTTTCCCATATTTGCGTTTTTCCCATATTTGCGTTTTTCTCATATTTGCGTTTTTCCCATATTTGCGTTTCGCCCATATTTCGTGAACCCTGTATGCTTCAGACCATGTCCTACCAACCGATACTTTCCTCTTGTCAAGTTGTGCCACAGGTTTCCCTTCTCCCACATTTGCGTTTTTCCCACATTTGCGTTTTTCCCACATTTGCGTTTTTCCCACATTTGCGTTTCTCACACATTTGTGCGTTTCTCACTCATTTGTGCGTTTCTCACACATTTGTGCGTTTCTCACACATTTCTGCGTTTCTCCCAAATTTTACGAACCCATAGTGCTTCAGACTGTCCTACCAACCAATACTTTCCTCTTGTCAAGTTGTGCCACAAATTTGTCATCTCACATATTTGCGTTATTCCCATATTTGCGTTATTCCCATATTTGCGTTTTTCTCATATTTGCGTTTTTCCCATATTTGCGTTTCGCCCATATTTCGTGAACCCTGTATGCTTCAGACCATGTCCTACCAACCGATACTTTCCTCTTGTCAAGTTGTGCCACAGGTTTCCCTTCTCCCACATTTGCGTTTTTCCCACATTTGCGTTTTTCCCACATTTGCGTTTCTCACACATTTGTGCGTTTCTCTCACATTTGTGCGTTTCTCACACATTTGTGCGTTTCTCTCACATTTGTGCGTTTCTCTCACATTTGTGCATTTCTCTCACATTTGTGCATTTCTCTCACATTTGTGCGTTTGTCTCACATTTGTGCGTTTCTCTCACATTTGTGCGTTTCTCCCACATATCCGTTTCTCCCACATATCCGTTTCTCACACATTTGCGTTTCTCACACATTTGCGTTTCTCACACATTTGTGCGTTTCTCACTCATTTGTGCGTTTCTCACACATTTGTGCGTTTCTCACACATTTCTGCGTTTCTCCCAAATTTTACGAACCCATAGTGCTTCAGACTGTCCTACCAACCAATACTTTCCTCTTGTCAAGTTGTGCCACAAATTTGACATCTCACATATTTGCGTTTTTCCCATATTTGCGTTTTTCCCATATTTGCGTTTTTCCCATATTTGCGTTTTTCCCATATTTGTGTTTTTCCCATATTTGCGTTTTTTCCCATATTAGCTTTTTTCCCATATTAGCTTTTTTCCCATATTTGCTTTTTTTCCCATATTTGCGTTTTTTCCTATATTTGCGTTTTTCCCATATTTGCGTTTTTCCCATATTTGCGTTTATCCCGTATTTGCGTTTATCCCGTATTTGCGTTTTTCCCATATGTGCGTTTTTCCCGTATGTGCGTTTTTCCCGTATGTGCGTTTTTCCCGTATGTGCGTTTTTCCCGTATGTGCGTTTTTCCCGTATGTGCGTTTTTCCCGTATGTGCGTTTTTCCCGTATGTGCGTTTTTCCTATGTTTGCGTTTTTCCCATTTTTGCGTTTTTCCCATATGTGCGTTTTTCCCATATGTGCGTTTTTCCCATATGTGCGTTTTTCCCATATATGCGTTTTTCCCATATATGCGTTTTTACCATATATGCGTTTTTACCATATATGCGTTTTTCCCATATTTGCGTTTTTCCCATATTTGCGTTTTTCCCATATTTGCGTTTTTCCCATATTTGCGTCATTCCCATATTTGCGTCATTCCCATATTTGCGTCATTCCCATATTTGCGTCATTCCCATATTTGCGTCATTCCCATATTTGCGTCATTCCCATATTTGCGTCATTCCCATATTGCGTCATTCCCATATTGCGTCATTCCCATATTCGTCATTCCCATATTGCGTCATTCCCATATTTGCGTCATTCCCATATTTGCGTCATTCCCATATTTGCGTCATTCCCATATTTGCGTCATTCCCATATTTGCGTCATTCCCATATTTGCGTCATTCCCATATTTGCGTTTTTCCCATATTTTCGTTTTTCCCATATTTGCGTTTCGCCCATATTTCGTGAACCCTGTATGCTTCAGACCATGTCCTACCAACCTGTTGTTTCCTCTTGTCAAGTTGTGCCACAGGTTTCCCTTCTCCCACATTTGCGTTTTTCTTACATTTGCGTTTTTCCCACATTTGCGTTTTCCCCACATTTGTGTTTTTTCCACATTTGCGTTTTTCCTACATTTGCGTTTTTCCCACATTTGTCCGTTTCTCTCACATTTGCGTTTCTCTCACATTTATGTCTCTCTCACATTTATGTTTCTCTCACATTTGTGCGTTTCTCGCACATTTGTGCGTTTCTCTCACTTTTGGGGTTTCTCTCACATTTGTGCGTTTCTCTCACATCTGTGCGTTTCTCTCACATTTGTGCGTTTCTCTCACATTTGTGCGTTTCTCTCACATTTGTGCGTTTCTCTCACATTTGTGCGTTTCTCTCACATTTGTGCGTTTCTCCCACATATCCGTTTCTCCCACATATCCGTTTCTCCCACATATCCGTTTCTCCCACATATCCGTTTCTCCCACATTTGCGTTTCTCCCACATTTGCGTTTCTCCCACATTTGCGTTTCTCCCACATTTGCGTTTCTCCCACATTTGCGTTTCTCCCACATTTACGTTTCTCACACATTTGCGTTTCTCACACATTTGCGTTTCTCACACATTTGCGTTTCTCACACATTAGCGTTTCCCACACATTTGCGTTTCCCACACATTTGTGCATTTCTCACACATTTGTGCGTTTCTCACACATTTGTGCGTTTCTCCCAAATTTTACGAACCCATAATGCTTCAGACTGTCCTACCAACCAAAACTTTCCTCTTGTCAAGTTGTGCCACATATTTGTCATCTCACATATTTGCGTTTTTCCCATATTTGCGTTTTTCCCATATTTGCGTTTTTCCCATATTTGCGTTTTTCCCATATTTGTGTTTTTCCCATATTTGCGTTTTTCCCATATTTGCGTTTTTCCCATATTTGCGTTTTTCCCGTATTTGCGTTTTTCCCGTATTTGCGTATTTCCCGTATTTGCGTTTTTCCCATATTTGCGTTTTTCCCATATTTGCATTTTTCCCATATTTGCGTTTTACCCATATTTGCGTTTTAACCATTATTACGTTTTTCGCATATTTGCGTTTTTCCCATATTTGCGTTTTTCCCATATTTGCGTTTTTCCCATATTTGCGTATCTTCCCATATTTGCGTTTCTTCCCATATTTGCGTTTCTTCCCATATTTGCGTTTCTTCCCATATTTGCGTTTCTTCCCATATTTGCGTTTCTTCCCATATTTGCGTTTTTCCCATATTTGCGTTTCTTCCCATATTTGCGCTTCATCCCATATTTGCGTTTTTCCCATATTCGCGTTTCTTCCCATATTTGAGTTTTTCCCATATTTGCGTTTCTTCCCATATTTGCGTTTTTCCCATATTTGCGTTTTTCCCATATTTGCGTTTTTCCCATATTTGCGTTTTTCCCATATTTGCGTTTTTTCCATATTTGCGTTTTTTCCATATTTGCGTTCTTCCCATATTTGCGTTTTTCCCATATTTGCGTTTTTCCCATATTTGCGTTTTACCGGTTTTTGCGTTTTTCCCGTATTTGCGTTTTTCCCGTATGTGCGTTTTTCCCATATGTGCGTTTTTCCCATAGGTGCGTTTTTCCCATAGGTGCGTTTTTCCCATATGTGCGTTTTTCCCATATGTGCGTTTTTCCCATATGTGCGTTTTTCCCATATGTGCATCTTTCCCATATGTGCGTTTTTCCCATATGTGCGTTTTTCCCATATTTGCGTTTTTCCCATATTTGCGTTTTTCCCATGTTTGCGTTTTTCCCATATTTGCGTTTTTCCCATGTTGCGTTTTTCCCATATTTGCGTTTTTTCCACATTTGCGTTTTTCTCATATTTGCGTTTTTCCCATATTTGCGTTTTTCCCATATTTGCGTTTTTCCCATATTTGCGTTTTTCCCATATTTGCGTTTTTCCCATATTTGCGTTTTTCCCATATTTGCGTTTTTCCCATATTTGCGTTTTTCCCATATTTGCGTTTTTCCCATATTTGCGTTTTTCCCATATTTGCGTTTTTCCCATATTTGCGTTATTCCCATATTTGCGTTTTTCCCATATTTGCGTTTTTCCCATATTTGCGTTTTTCCCATATTTGCGTTTTTCCCATATTTGCGTTTTTCCCATATTTGCGTTTCGCCCATATTTCGTGAACCCTGTATGCTTCAGACCATGTCCTACCAACCTGTTGTTTCCTCTTGTCAAGTTGTGGCACAGGTTTCCCTTCTCCCACATTTGCATTTTTCCCACATTTGCGTTTTTCCCACATTTGCGTTTTTCCCACATTTGCGTTTTTCCCACATTTGCGTTTTTCCCACATTTGCGTTTTTCCCACATTTGCGTTTTTCCCACATTTGCTTTTTTCCCACATTTGCGTTTTTTCCACATTTGCGTTTTTCCCACATTTGTGTTTTTTCCCACAGTTGCGTTTTTCCCACATTTGCGTTTTTCCCACATGTGTCCGTTTCTCTCACATTTGCGTTTCTCTCACATTTGTGCATTTCTCTCACATTTGTGCGTTTCTCTCACATTTGTGCGTTTCTCTCACATTTGTGCGTTTCTCTCACATTTGTGCGTTTCTCTCACATTTGTGCGTTTCTCACACATTTGCGTTTCTCACACATTTGCGTTTCTCACACATTTGCGTTTCTCACACATTTGCGTTTCTCACACATTTGTGCATTTCTCACACATTTGTGCGTTTCTCCCATATTTTGCGAACCCATAATGCTTCAGACTGCCCTACCAACCGATACTTTCCTCTTGTCAAGTTGTGCCACAAATTTGTCATCTCACATATTTGCGTTTTTCCCATATTTGCGTTTTTCCCATATTTGCGTTTTTCCCATATTTGCGTTTTTCCCATATTTGCGTTTTTCCCAAATTTACGTTTTTCCCATATTTGCGTTTTTCCCATATTTGCGTTTTTCCCATATTTGCGTTTTTCCCATATTTGCGTTTTTCCCATATATGCGTTTTTCCCATATTTGCGTTTTTCCCATATTTGCGTTTTTCCAATATTTGCGTTTTTCCAATATTTGCGTTTTTCCCATATTTGCGTTTTTCCCATATTTGCGTTTTTTCCCATATTTGCGTTTTTTCCCATATTTGCGTTTTTTCCCATATTTGCGTTTTTCCCATATTTGCGTTTTTCCCATATTTGCGTTTTTCCCATATTTGCGTTTTTCCCATATTTACGTTTTTTCCCATATTTGCGTTTTTTCCCATATTTGCGTTTTTTCCCATATTTGCGTTTCTTCCCATATTTGCGTTTCTTCTCATATTTGCTTTGCGTTTCTTCCCATATTTGCGTTTTTCTCATATTTGCGTTTTTCCCTTATTTGCGTTTCGCCCATATTTCGTGAACCCTGTATGCTTCAGACCATGTCCTACCAACCGATACTTTCCTCTTGTCAAGTTGTGCCACAGGTTTCCCTTATCCCCCATTTGCGTTTTTCCCACATTTGCGTCTTTCCCACATTTGCTTTTTTCCCACATTTGCGTTTTCCCACATTTGCGTTTTTCCAACATTTGCTTTTTTCCCACATTTGCGTTTTTCCCACATTTGCGTTTTTCCCACATTTGCGTTTTTCCCACATTTGTCCGTTTCTCTCACATTTGTGCGTTTCTCTCACATTTGTGCGTTTCTCTCACATTTGTGCGTTTCTCTCACATTTGTGCGTCTCTCCCACATATCCGTTGCTCTCACATTTGCGTTTCTCACACATTTGCGTTTCTCACACATTTGTGCATTTCTCACACATTTGTGCGTTTCTCCCATATTTTGCGAACCCATAATGCTTCAGACTGCCCTACCAACCGATACTTTCCTCTTGTCAAGTTGTGCCACAAATTTGTCATCTCCCATATTTGCGTTTTTCCCATATTTGCGTTTTTCCCATATTTGCGTTTTTCCCATATTTGCGGTTTTCCCATATTTGCGTTTTTCCCATATTTGCGTTTTTCCCATATTTGCGTTTTTCCCATATTTGCATTTTTCCCATATTTGCATTTTTCCCATATTTGCATTATTCCCATATTTGCATTTTTCCCATATTTGCGTTTTTCCTATATTTGCGTTTTTCTCATATTTGCGTTTTACCCATATTTGCGTTTTACCCATATTTGCGTTTTACCCATATTTGCGTTTTACCCATATTTGCGTTTTACCCATATTTGCGTTTTACCCATATTTACCGTTTCCCATATTTGCGTTTTTCCCATATTTACGGTTTTCGCATATTTGCGTTTTTACCATATTTGCGTTTTTCCCATATTTGCTTTTTTCCCATATTTGCGTTTTTCCCATATTTGCGTTCTTCCCATATTTGCGTTTTTCCCATATTTGCGTTTTACCGGTTTTTGCGTTTTTCCCGTATTTGCGTTTATCCCGTATTTGCGTTTATCCCGTATTTGCGTTTTTCCCGTATTTGCGTTTTTCCCGTATTTGCGTTTTTCCCGTATTTGCGTTTTTCCCGTATTTGCGTTTTTCCCGTATGTGCGTTTTTCCCGTATTTCCGTTTATCCCGTATTTGCGTTTTTCCCGTATTTGCGTTTTTCCCGTATTTGCGTTTTTCCCGTATGTGCGTTTTTCCCGTATTTGCGTTTTTCCCGTATGTGCGTTTTTCCCGTATTTGCGTTTTTCCCGTATTTGCGTTTTTCCCGTATGTGCGTTTTTCCCGTATGTGCGTTTTTCCCGTATGTGCGTTTTTCCCATGTTTGCGATTTTCCCATATGTATGTTTTTCCCATATGTGCGTTTTTCCCAGATGTGCATTTTTCCCATATGTGCGTTTTTCCCATATTTGCGTTTTTCCCATATTTGCGTTATTCCCATATTTGCGTTATTCCCATATTTGCGTTTTTCCCATATTTGCGTTTTTCCCATATTTGCGTTTTTCCCATATTTGCGTTTTTCCCATATTTGCGATTTTCCCATATTTGCGATTTTCCCATATTTGCGTTTTTCCCATATTTGCGTTTTTCCCATATTTGCGTTTTTCCCATATTTGCGTTTTTCCCATATTTGCGTTTTTCCCATATTTGCGTTTTTCCCATATTTGCGTTTTTCCCACATTTGCGTTTTTCCCATATTTGCGTTTTTCCCATATTTGCGTTTTACCCATATTTACCGTTTCCCATATTTGCGTTTTTCCCATATTTGCGTTTTTCCCATATTTGCGTTTTTCCCATATTTGCGTTTTTCCTATATTTGCGTTTTTCCCATATTTGCGTTTTTCCCATATTTGCGTTTTTCCCATATATGTGTTTTGTACCATATATGTCTTTTGTCCCATATTTGCGTTTTTCCCATATTTGCGTTTTTCCCATATTTGCGTTTTTCCCATATTTGCGTTTTTCCCATATTTGCGTTTTTCCCATATTTGCGTTTTTCCCATATTTGCGTTTTTCCCACAGTTGCGTTTTTCCCACAATCTATTTTTCCCATGTTTGTGCGTTTTTCCCACGTTTGTGTGTTTTCCCATATTTGGGCGTTTTTCCCATATTTGGGCGTTTTTCCCATATTTTGCAATCCCATGATGCTTCACACTGACCTACCAACTAATTCTTTCCTCTTGTCAAGTTGTGCCACAAATTTCGCATCTCCCATATTTGCTTTTTTCGCATATTTGCGTTTTTCCCGTACTTGCGTTCATCCCGTACTTGCGTTTATCCCGTACTTGCGTTTTTCCCGTACTTGCGTTTTTCCCGTACTTGGGTTTTTCCCGTACTTGGGTTTTTCCCGTACTTGGGTTTTTCCCGTACTTGGGTTTTACCCGTATTTGGGTTTTTCCCGTAGTTGGGTTTTTCCCGTACTTGGATTTTTCCCGTACTTGGGTTTTTCCCGTACCTGGGTTTTTCCCGTACTTGGGTTTTTCCCGTACTTGCGTTTTTCCCATACGTGCGTTTTTCCCATATTTCGTGAACCTTTGATGCTCCTGACTATGTCTTACCAACCGATTCTTTCCTCTTGTCAAGTTGTGCCACAAGTTTCTCTTCTCCCATATTTGCGTTTTTCCCATATTTGCGTTTTTCCCATATTTGCGTTTTTCCCATATTTGCGTTTCTCACACATTTGCGTTTCTCACACATTTGCGTTTCTCACACATTTGCGTTTCTCACACATTTGCGTTTCTCACACATTTGCGTTTCTCACACATTTGTGCATTTCTCACACATTTGTGCGTTTCTCCCATATTTTGCGAACCCATAATGCTTCAGACTGCCCTACCAACCGATAATCTCCTCTTGTCAAGTTGTGCCACAAATTTGTCATCTCCCATAATTGCGTTTTTCCCATATTTCCGTTTATCCCATATTTGCGTTTTTCCCATATTTGCGTTTTTCCCATATTTGCGTTTTTCCCATATTTGCGTTTTTCCCATATTTGCGTTTTTCCCATATTCGCGTTTTTCCCATATTTGCGTTTTTCCCATATTTGCGTTTTTCCCATATTTGCGTTTTTCCCATATTTGCGTTTTTCCCATATTTGCGTTTTCCTCATATTTGCATTTTTCCCACATTTGCGTTTTACCCATATTTGCGTTTTACCCATATTTGCGTTTTACCCATATTTGCGTTTTACCCATATTTGTGTTTTACCCATATTTACCGTTTCCCATATTTGCGTTTTTCCCATATTTGCGTTTTTCCCATATTTACGGTTTTCGCATATTTGCGTTTTTCCCACATTTGCGTTTTCCCCACATTTGAGTTTTTCCCACATTTGCGTTTTTCCCACATTTGTCCGTCTCTCACATTTGTGCGTTTCTCTCACATTTGTGCGTTTCTCTCACATTTGTGCGTTTCTCTCACATTTGTGCGTTTCTCTCACATTTTTGCGTTTCTCTCACATTTGTGCGTTTCTCCCACACATCCGTTTCTCCAACATTGGCGTATCTCCCACATTTGCGTTTCTCACACATTTGCGTTTCTCACACATTTGCGTTTCTCACACATTTGCGTTTCTCACACATTTGTGCATTTCTCACACATTTGTGCGTTTCTCCCATATTTTGCGAACCCATAATGCTTCAGACTGCCCTACCAACCGATACTTTCCTCTTGTCAAGTTGTGCCACAAATTTGTCATCTCCCATATTTGCGGTTTTTCGCATATTTGCGTTTTTCCCATATTTGCGTTTTTCCCATATTTGCGTTTTTCCCATTTTTGCGTTTTTCCCATATTTGCGTTTTTCCCATATTTGCGTTTTTCCCATATTTGCGTTTTTCCCATATTTGCGTTTTTCCCATACTTGCGTTTTTCCCATATTTGCGTTTTTCCCATATTTGCGTTTTCCCATATTTGCGTTTTTCCCATATTTGCATTTTTCCCATATTTGCATTTTTACCATATTTGCATTTTTCCCATATTTGCATTTTTCCCATATTTGCATTTTTCCCATATTTGCGTTTTTCCCATATTTGCGTTTTACCCATATTTGCGTTTTACCCATATTTACCGTTTCCCATATTTGCGTTTTTCCCATATTTGCGTTTTTCCCATATTTGCGTTTTTCCCATATTTGCATTTCTCCCATATTTGCGTTTTTCCCATATTTGCGTTTTTTCCCATATTTGCGTTTTTCCCATATTTGCGTTTTTTCCCATATTTGCGTTTTTTCCCATATTTGCGTTTCTTCCCATATTTGCGTTTCTTCCCATATTTGCGTTTTTCCCATATTTGTGTTTTTCCCATATTTGCGTTTTTCCCATATTTGCGTTTTTCCCATATTTGCGTTTTTCCCGTATTTGCGTTTTTCCCGTATTTGCGTTTTTGCCGTATTTGCGTTTTTCCCGTATTTGCGTTTTTCCCGTATTTGCGTTTTTCCCACATTTGCGTTTTTCCCACATTTGCGTTTTTCCCACATTTGCGTTTTTCCCACATTTGAGTTTTTCCCACATTTGCGTTTTTCCCACATTTGAGTTTTTCCCACATTTGCGTTTTTCCCACATTTGTGATTTTTTCCACATTTGCGGTTTTCCCACATTTGTCCGTCTCTCACATTTGTGCGTTTCTCTCACATTTGTGCGTTTCTCTCACATTTGTGCGTCTCTCTCACATTTGTGCGTTTCTCTCACATTTGTGCGTTTCTCCCACACATTCGTTTCTCCCACATTTGCGTCTCTCCCACATTTGCGTTTCTCACACATTTGCGTTTCTCACACATTTGCGTTTCTCACACATTTGCGTTTCTCACACATTAGCGTTTCCCACACATTTGCGTTTCCCACACATTTGTGCATTTCTCACACATTTGTGCGTTTCTCACACATTTGTGCGTTTCTCCCAAATTTTACGAACCCATAATGCTTCAGACTGTCCTACCAACCAATACTTTCCTGTTGTCAACTTGTGCCACATATTTGTCATCTCACATATTTGCGTTTTTCCCATATTTGCGTTTTTCCCATATTTGCGTTTTTCCCATATTTGCGTTTTTCCCATATTTGTGTTTTTCCCATATTTGCGTTTTTCCCATATTCGCGTTTTTCCCATATTTGCGTTTTTCCCGTATTTGCGTTTTTCCCGTATTTGCGTATTTCCCGTATTTGCGTTTTTCCCATATTTGCGTTTTTCCCATATTTGCATTTTTCCCATATTTGCGTTTTTCCCATATTTGCGTTTCTACCCATATTTGCGTATCTTCCCATATTTGCGTTTCTTCCCATATTTGCGTTTCTTCCCATATTTGCGTTTCTACCCATATTTGCGTTTTAACCATTATTACGTTTTTCGCATATTTGCGTTTTTCCCATATTTGCGTTTTTCCCATATTTGCGTTTTTCCCATATTTGCGTATCTTCCCATATTTGCGTTTCTTCCCATATTTGCGTTTCTTCCCATATTTGCGTTTCTAACCATATTTGCGTTTCTTCCCATATTTGCGTTTCTTCCCATATTTGCGTTTTTCCCATATTTGCGTTTCTTCCCATATTTGCGTTTCATCCCATATTTGCGTTTTTCCCATATTCGCGTTTCTTCCCATATTTGAGTTTTACCCATATTTGCGTTTCTTCCCATATTTGCGTTTTTCCCATATTTGCGTTTTTCCCATATTTGCGTTTTTCCCATATTTGCGTTTTTTCCATATTTGCGTTTTTTCCATATTTGCGTTCTTCCCATATTTGCGTTTTTCCCATATTTGCGTTTTTCCCATATTTGCGTTTTACCGGTTTTTGCGTTTTTCCCGTATTTGCGTTTTTCCCGTATTTGCGTTTTTCCCGTATTTGCGTTTATCCCGTATTTGCGTTTATCCCGTATTTGCGTTTTTCCCGTATTTGCGTTTTTCCCGTATGTGCGTTTTTCCCGTATTTGCGTTTATCCCGTATTTGCGTGTATCCCGTATTTGCGTTTTTCCCGTATTTGCGTTTTTCCCATATTTGCGTTTTTCCCGTATGTGCGTTTTTCCCATATGTGCATTTTTCCCATAGGTGCGTTTTTCCCATAGGTGTGTTTTTCCCATATGTGCGTTTTTCCCATATGTGCGTTTTTCCCATATGTGCGTTTTTCCCATATGTGCGTCTTTCCCATATGTGCGTTTTTCCCATATGTGCGTTTTTCCCATATTTGCGTTTTTCCCATATTTGCGTTTTTCCCATGTTTGCGTTTTTCCCATATTTGCGTTTTTCCCATGTTGCGTTTTTCCCATATTTGCGTTTTTTCCATATTTGCGTTTTTCTCATATTTGCGTTTTTCCCATATTTGCGTTTTTCCCATATTTGCGTTTTTCCCATATTTGCGTTTTTCCCATATTTGCGTTTTTCCCATATTTGCGTTTTTCCCATATTTGCGTTTTTCCCATATTTGCGTTTTTCCCATATTTGCGTTTTTCCCATATTTGCGTTTTTCCCATATTTGCGTTATTCCCATATTTGCGTTTTTCCCATATTTGCGTTTTTCCCATATTTGCGTTTTTCCCATATTTGCGTTTTTCCCATATTTGCGTTTTTCCCATATTTGCGTTTCGCCCATATTTCGTGAACCCTGTATGCTTCAGACCATGTCCTACCAACCTGTTGTTTCCTCTTGTCAAGTTGTGGCACAGGTTTCCCTTCTCCCACATTTGCGTTTTTCCCACATTTGCGTTTTTCCCACATTTGCGTTTTTCCCACATTTGCGTTTTTCCCACATTTGCGTTTTTCCCACATTTGCGTTTTTCCCACATTTGCGTTTTTCCCACATTTGCGTTTTTCCCACATTTGCGTTTTTTCCACATTTGCGTTTTTCCCACATTTGTGTTTTTTCCCACAGTTGCGTTTTTCCCACATTTGCGTTTTTCCCACATTTGTCCGTTTCTCTCACATTTGCGTTTCTCTCACATTTGTGCATTTCTCTCACATTTGTGCGTTTCTCTCACATTTGTGCGTTTCTCTCACATTTGTGCGTTTCTCTCACATTTGTGCGTTTCTCACACATTTGCGTTTCTCACACATTTGCGTTTCTCACACATTTGCGTTTATCACACATTTGCGTTTCTCACACATTTGTGCATTTCTCACACATTTGTGCGTTTCTCCCATATTTTGCGAACCCATAATGCTTCAGACTGCCCTACCAACCGATACTTTCGTCTTGTCAAGTTGTGCCACAAATTTGTCATCTCACATATTTGCGTTTTTCCCATATTTGCGTTTTTCCCATATTTGCGTTTTTCCCATATTTGCGTTTTTCCCATATTTGCGTTTTTCCCATATTTGCGTTTTTCCCAAATTTACGTTTTTCCCATATTTGCGTTTTTCCCATATTTGCGTTTTTCCCATATTTGCGTTTTTCCCATATTTGCGTTTTTCCCATATTTGCGTTTTTCCCATATTTGCGTTTTTCCCATATTTGCGTTTTTCCAATATTTGCGTTTTTCCCATATTTGCGTTTTTCCCATATTTGCGTTTTTCCCATATTTGCGTTTTTTCCCATATTTGCGTTTTTTCCCATATTTGCGTTTTTCCCATATTTGCGTTTTTCCCATATTTGCGTTTTTCCCATATTTGCGTTTTTCCCATATTTACGTTTTTTCCCATATTTGCGTTTTTTCCCATATTTGCGTTTTTTCCCATATTTGCGTTTCTTCCCATATTTGCGTTTCTTCTCATATTTGCTTTGCGTTTCTTCCCATATTTGCGTTTTTCTCATATTTGCGTTTTTCCCTTATTTGCGTTTCGCCCATATTTCGTGAACCCTGTATGCTTCAGACCATGTCCTACCAACCGATACTTTCCTCTTGTCAAGTTGTGATACAGGTTTCCCTTATCCCCCATTTGCGTTTTTCCCACATTTGCGTTTTTCCCACATTTGCTTTTTTCCCACATTTGCGTTTTTCCCACATTTGCGTTTTTCCCACATTTGCGTTTTTCCCACATTTGCGTTTTTCCCACATTTGCGTTTTTCCCACATTTGTCCGTTTCTCTCACATTTGTGCGTTCCTCTCACATTTGTGCGTTTCTGTCACATTTGTGCGTTTCTCTCACATTTGTGCGTTTCTCTCACATTTGTGCGTTTCTCTCACATTTGTGCGTTTCTCTCACATTTGTGCGTCTCTCCCACATATCCGTTTCTCACACATTTGCGTTTCTCACACATTTGCGTTTCTCACACATTTGTGCATTTCTCACACATTTGTGCGTTTCTCCCATATTTTGCGAACCCATAATGCTTCAGACTGCCCTACCAACCGATACTTTCCTCTTGTCAAGTTGTGCCACAAATTTGTCATCTCCCATATTTGCGTTTTTCCCATATTTGCGTTTTTCCCATATTTGCGTTTTTCCCATATTTGCGGTTTTCCCATTTTTGCGGTTTTCCCATATTGGCGTTTTTCCCATATTTGCGTTTTTCCCATATTTGCGTTTTTCCCATATTTGCGTTTTTCCCATATTTGCGTTTTTCCCATATTTGCGTTTTTCCCATATTTGCATTTTTCCCATATTTGCATTTTTCCCATATTTGCATTATTCCCATATTTGATTTTTCCCATATTTGCGTTTTTCCTATATTTGCGTTTTTCTCATATTTGCGTTTTACCCATATTTGCGTTTTACCCATATTTGCGTTTTACCCATATTTGCGTTTTACCCATATTTGCGTTTTACCCATATTTGCGTTTTACCCATATTTACCGTTTCCCATATTTGCGTTTTTCCCATATTTACGGTTTTCGCATATTTGTGTTTTTACCATATTTGCGTTTTTCCCATATTTGCTTTTTTCCCATATTTGCGTTTTTCCCATAGTTGCGTTCTTCCCATATTTGCGTTTTTCCCATATTTGCGTTTTACCGGTTTTTGCGTTTTTCCCGTATTTGCGTTTATCCCGTATTTGCGTTTATCCCGTATTTGCGTTTTTCCCGTATTTGCGTTTTTCCCGTATTTGCGTTTTTCCCGTATTTGCGTTTTTCCCGTATTTGCGTTTTTCCCGTATGTGCGTTTTTCCCGTATTTCCGTTTTTCCCGTATTTGCGTTTTTCCCGTATTTGCGTTTTTCCCGTATGTGCGTTTTTCCCGTATTTGCGTTTTTCCCGTATGTGCGTTTTTCCCGTATTTGCGTTTTTCCCGTATTTGCGTTTTTCCCGTATGTGCGTTTTTCCCGTATTTGCGTTTTTCCCGTATGTGCGTTTTTCCCATGTTTGCGATTTTCCCATATGTGCGTTTTTCCCATATGTGCGTTTTTCCCATATGTGCATTTTTCCCATATGTGCGTTTTTCCCATATGTGCGTTTTTCCCATATGTGCGTTTTTCCCATATGTGCGTTTATCCCATATGTGCGTCTTTCCCATATGTGGGTTTTTCCCATATGTGCGTTTTTCCCATATGTGCGTTTTTCCCATATGTGCGTTTTTCCCATATGTGCGTTTTTCCCATATGTGCGTTTTTCCCATATGTGCGTTTTTCCCATATGTGCGTTTTTCCCATATTTGCGTTTTTCCCATATTTGCGTTATTCCCATATTTGCGTTATTCCCATATATGCGTTATTCCCATATTTGCGTTTTTCCCATATTTGCGTTTTTCCCATATTTGCGTTTTTCCCATATTTGCGTTTTTCCCATATTTGCGATTTTCCCATATTTGCGTTTTTCCCATATTTGCGTTTTTCCCATATTTGCGTTTTTCCCATATTTGCGTTTTTCCCATTTTTGCGTTTTTCCCATATTTGCGTATTTCCCATATTTGCGTTTTTCCCATATTTGCGTTTTTCCCATATTTGCGTTTTTCCCACATTTGCGTTTTTCCCATATTTGCGTTTTTCCCATATTTGCGTTTTACCCATATTTACCGTTTCCCATATTTGCGTTTTTCCCATATTTGCGTTTTTCCCATATTTGCGTTTTTCCCATATTTGCGTTTTTCCTATATTTGCGTTTTTCCCATACTTGCGTTTTTCCCATATTTGCGTTTTTCCCATATATGTGTTTTGTACTATATATGTGTTTTGTCCCATATTTGCGTTTTTCCCATATTAGCGTTTTTCCCATATTTGCGTTTTTCCCATATTTGCGTTTATCCCATATTTGCGTTTTTCCCATATTTGCGTTTTTCCCATATTTGCGTTTTTCCCATATTTGCGTTTTTCCCATATTTGCGTTTTTCCCACAGTTGCGTTTTTCCCACAATCTATTTTTCCCATGTTTGTGCGTTTTTCCCACGTTTGTGTGTTTTCCCATATTTGGGCGTTTTTCCCATATTTGGGCGTTTTTCCCATATTTTGCAATCCCATGATGCTTCACACTGACCTACCAACTAATTCTTTCCTCGTGTCAAGTTGTGCCACAAATTTCGCATCTCCCATATTTGCTTTTTTCGCATATTTGCGTTTTTCCCGTACTTGCGTTCTTCCCGTACTTTCGTTTATCCCGTACTTGCGTTTTTCCCGTACTTGCGTTTTTCCCGTACTTGGGTTTTTCCCGTACTTGGGTTTTTCCCGTACTTGGGTTTTTCCCGTACTTGGGTTTTTCCCGTATTTGGGTTTTTCCCGTACTTGGGTTTTTCCCGTACTTGGGTTTTTCCCGTACTTGGGTTTTTCCCGTACTTGGGTTTTTCCCGTACCTGGGTTTTTCCCGTACTTGGGTTTTTCCCGTACTTGCGTTTTTCCCATACGTGCGTTTTTCCCATATTTCGTGAACCTTTGATGCTCCTGACTATGTCTTACCAACCGATTCTTTCCTCTTGTCAAGTTGTGCCACAAGTTTCTCTTCTCCCATATTTGCGTTTTTCCCATATTTGCGTTTTTCCCATATTTGCGTTTTTCCCATATTTGCGTTTCTCCCACATTTGCGTTTCTCACACATTTGCGTTTCTCACACATTTGCGTTTCTCACACATTTGCGTTTCTCACACATTTGTGCATTTCTCACACATTTGTGCGTTTCTCCCATATTTTGCGAACCCATAATGCTTCAGACTGCCCTACCAACCGATAATCTCCTCTTGTCAAGTTGTGCCACAAATTTGTCATCTCCCATATTTGCGTTTTTCCCATATTTGCGTTTTTCCCATATTTGCGTTTTTCCCATATTTGCGTTTTTCCCATATTTGCGTTTTTCCCATATTTGCGTTTTTCCCATATTCGCGTTTTTCCCATATTTGCGTTTTTCCCATATTTGCGATTTTCCCATATTTGCGTTTTTCCCATATTTGCGTTTTTCCCATATTTGCGTTTTCCTCATATTTGCATTTTTCCCACATTTGCGTTTTACCCATATTTGCGTTTTACCCATATTTGCATTTTACCCATATTTGCGTTTTACTCATATTTGCGTATTACCCATATTTACCGTTTCCCATATTTGCGTTTTTCCCATATTTGCGTTTTTCCCATATTTACGGTTTTCGCATATTTGCGTTTTTCCCACATTTGCGTTTTCCCCACATTTGAGTTTTTCCCACATTTGCGTTTTTCCCACATTTGTCCGTCTCTCACATTTGTGCATTTCTCTCACATTTGTGCGTTTCTCTCACATTTGTGCGTTTCTCTCACATTTGTGCGTTTCTCTCACATTTTTGCGTTTCTCTCACATTTGTGCGTTTCTCCCACACATCCGTTTCTCCCACATTTGCGTATCTCCCACATTTGCGTTTCTCACACATTTGCGTTTCTCACACATTTGCGTTTCTCACACATTTGCGTTTCTCACACTTTTGCGTTTCTCACACATTTGTGCATTTCTCACACATTTGTGCGTTTCTCCCATATTTTGCGAACCCATAATGCTTCAGACTGCCCTACCAACCGATACTTTCCTCTTGTCAAGGTGTGCCACAAATTTGTCATCTCCCATATTTGCGTTTTTCGCATATTTGCGTTTTTCCCATATTTGCGTTTTTCCCATATTTGCGTTTTTCCCATTTTTGCGTTTTTCCCATATTTGCGTTTTTCCCATATTTGCGTTTTTCCCATATTTGCGTTTTTCCCATATTTGCGTTTTTCCCATACTTGCGTTTTTCCCATATTTGCGTTTTTCCCATATTTGCGTTTTCCCATATTTGCGTTTTTCCCATATTTGCATTTTTCCCATATTTGCATTTTTCCCATATTTGCATTTTTCCCATATTTGCATTTTTCCCATATTTGCATTTTTCCCATATTTGCGTTTTTCCCATATTTGCGTTTTACCCATATTTGCGTTTTACCCATATTTACCGTTTCCCATATTTGCGTTTTTCCCATATTTGCGTTTTTCCCATATTTGCGTTTTTCCCATATTTGCGTTTCTCCCATATTTGCGTTTTTCCCATATTTGCGTTTTTTCCCATATTTGCGTTTTTTCCCTTATTTGCGTTTTTTCCCATATTTGCGTTTTTTCCCATATTTGCGTTTCTTCCAATATTTGCGTTTCTTCCCATATTTGCGTTTTTCCCATATTTGCGTTTTTCCCATATTTGCGTTTTTCCCATATTTGCGTTTTTCCCATATTTGCGTTTTTCCCATATTTGCGTTTTTCCCGTATTTGCGTTTTTCCCGTATTTGCGTTTTTGCCGTATTTGCGTTTTTCCCGTATTTGCGTTTTTCCCGTATTTGCGTTTTTCCCACATTTGCGTTTTTCCCACATTTGCGTTTTTCCCACATTTGCGTTTTTCCCACATTTGAGTTTTTCCCACATTTGCGTTTTTCCCACATTTGAGTTCTTCCCACATTTGCGTTTTTCCCACATTTGTGATTTTTTCCACATTTGCGTTTTTCCCACATTTGTCGGTCTCTCACATTTGTGTGTTTCTCTCACATTTGTGCGTTTCTCTCACATTTGTGCGTCTCTCTCACATTTGTGCGTTTCTCTCACATTTGTGCGTTTCTCCCACACATTCGGTTCTCCCACATTTGCGTTTCTCCCACATTTGCGTTTCTCACACATTTGCGTTTCTCACACATTTGCGTTTCTCACACATTTGCGTTTCTCACACATTTGTGCATTTCTCACACATTTGTGCGTTTCTCCCATATTTTGCGAACCCATAATGCTTCAGACTGCTCTACCAAGCGATAATCTCCTCTTGTCAAGTTGTGCCACAAATTTGTCATCTCCCATATTTGCGTTTTTCCCATATTTGCGTTTTTCCCATATTTGCGTTTTTCCCATATTTGCGTTTTTCCCATATTTGCGTTTTTCCCATATTTGCGTTTTTCCCATATTTGCGTTTTTCCCATATTTGCGTTTTTCCCATATTTGCGTTTTTCCCATATTTGCGTTTTCCTCATA
The DNA here is from genome assembly GCF_023898315.1 of Schistocerca nitens. Taxonomy (NCBI): domain Eukaryota; kingdom Metazoa; phylum Arthropoda; class Insecta; order Orthoptera; family Acrididae; genus Schistocerca; species Schistocerca nitens. The sequence goes on along the minus strand of NC_064619.1, from coordinate 635,681,561 downwards.
TTTGCATTTTTCCCACATTTGCGTTTTACCCATATTTGCGTTTTACCCATATTTGCGTTTTACCCATATTTGCATTTTACCCATATTTGCGTTTTACCCATATTTGCGTTTTACCCATATTTACCGTTTCCCATATTTGCGTTTTTCCCATATTTGCGTTTTTCCCATATTTACGGTTTTCGCATATTTGCGTTTTTCCCACATTTGCGTTTTCCCCACATTTGAGTTTTTCCCACATTTGCGTTTTTCCCACATTTGTCCGTCTCTCACATTTGTGCGTTTCTCGCACATTTGTGCGTTTCTCTCACATTTGTGCGTTTCTCTCACATTTTTGCGTTTCTCTCACATTTGTGCGTTTCTCCCACACATCCGTTTCTCCCACATTTGCGTATCTCCCACATTTGCGTTTCTCACACATTTGCGTTTCTCACACATTTGCGTTTCTCACACATTTGCGTTTCTCACACATTTGTGCATTTCTCACACATTTGTGCGTTTCTCCCATATTTTGCGAACCCATAATGCTTCAGACTGCCCTACCAACCGATACTTTCCTCTTGTCAAGTTGTGCCACAAATTTGTCATCTCCCATATTTGCGTTTTTCCCATATTTGCGTTTTTCCCATATTTGCGTTTTTCCCATATTTGCGTTTTTCCCATATTTGCGTTTTTCCCATATTTGCGTTTTTCCCATATTTGCGTTTTTCCCATATTTGCGTTTTTCCCATATTTGCATTTTTCCCATATTTGCATTTTTCCCATATTTGCATTATTCCCATATTTGCATTATTCCCATATTTGCGTTTTTCCCATATTTGCGGTTTTCCCATATTTGCGTTTTACCCATATTTGCGTTTTACCCATATTTGCGTTTTACCCATATTTGCGATTTACCCATATTTGCGTTTTACCCATATTTACCGTTTCCCATATTTGCGTTTTTCCCATATTTGCGTTTTTCCCATATTTACGGTTTTCGCATATTTGCGTTTTTACCATATTTGCGTTTTTCCCATATTTGCTTTTTTCCCATATTTGCGTTTTTCCCATATTTGCGTTCTTCCCATATTTGCGTTTTTCCGATATTTGCGTTTTTCCCATATTTGCGTTTTACCGGTTTTTGCGTTTTTCCCGTATTTGCGTTTATCCCGTATTTGCGTTTTTCCCGTATTTGCGTTTTTCCCGTATGTGCGTTTTTCCCGTATGTGCGTTTTTCCCGTATTTGCGTTTTTCCCGTATGTGCGTTTTTCCCGTATTTGCGTTTTTCCCGTATTTGCGTTTTTCCCGTATGTGCGTTTTTCCCATATGGGCGTTTTTCCCATATGTGCGTTTTTCCCATATGTGCGTTTTTCCTATAATTGCGTTTTTTCCATATGTGCGTTTTTCCCATATGTGCGTTTATCCCATATGTGCGTTTTTCCCATATGTGCGTTTTTCCCATATGTGCGTTTTTCCCATATGTGCGTTTTTCCCATATGTGCGTTTTTCCCATATGTGCGTTTTTCCCATATGTGCGTTTTTCCCATATGTGCGTTTTTCCCATATGTGCGTTTTCCCCATATGTGCGTTTTTCCCATATTTGCGTTTTTCCCATATTTGCGTTATTCCCATATTTGCGTTATTCCCATATTTGCGTTTATCCCAAATTTGCGTTTTTCCCATATTTGCGTTTTTCCCATATTTGCGTTTTTCCCATATTTGCGATTTTCCCATATTTGCGATTTTCCCATATTTGCGTTTTTCCCATATTTGCGTTTTTCCCATATTTGCGTTTTTCCCATATTTGCGTTTTTCCCATATTTGCGTTTTTCCCATATTTGCGTTTTTCCCATATTTGCGTTTTTCCCATATTTGCGTTTTTCCCATATTTGCGTTTTTACCATATTTGCGTTTCGCCCATATTTCGTGCACCCTGTATGCTTCAGACCATGTCCTACCAACCTGTTGTTTCCTCTTGTCAAGTTGTGCCACAGGTTTCCCTTCTCCCACATTTGCGTTTTTCCCAAATTTGCGTTTTCCCCACATTTGCGTTTTTCCCACATTTGCGTTTTCCCCACATTTGCGTTTTTCCCACATTTGCGGTTTTCCCACATTTGTGTTTTTTTCCACATTTGCGTTTTTCCCACATTTGTCCGTTTTTCTCACATTTGCGTTTCTCTCACATTTGCGTTTCTCTCACATTTGCGTTTCTCTCACATTTGTGCGTTTCTCTCACATTTGTGCGTTTCTCTCACATTTGTGCGTTTCTCTCACATTTGTGCGTTTCTCTCACATTTGTGCGTTTCTCCCACACATCCGTTTCTCCCACATTTGCGTTTCTCACACATTTGCATTTGTCACACATTTGCGTTTCTCACACATTTGTGCATTTCTCACACATTTGTGCGTTTCTCCCATATTTTGCGAACCCATAATGCCTCAGACTGCCCTACCAACCGATACTTTCCTCTTGTCAAGTTGTGCCACAAATTTGTCATCTCCCATATTTGCGTTTTTCGCATAATTGCGTTTTTCCCATATTTGCGTTTTTCCCATATTTGCGTTTTTCCCATATTTGCGTTTTTCCCATATTTGCGTTTTACCCATATTTACCGTTTCCCATATTTGCGTTTTTCCCATATTTGCGTTTTTCCCATATTTGCGTTTTTCCCATATTTGCGTTTTTCCCATATTTGCGTTTTTCCCATATATGTGTTTTGTCCCATATATGTGTTTTGTCCCATATTTGCGTTTTTCCCATATTTGCGTTTTTCCCATATTTGCGTTTTTCCCATATTTGCGTTTTTCCCATATTTGCGTTTTTCCCATATTTGCGTTTTTCCCATATTTGCGTTTTTCCCACATTTGCGTTTTTCCCACAATCTATTTTTCCCATGTTTGTGCGTTTTTCCCACATTTGTGTGTTTTCCCATATTTGGGCGTTTTTCCCATATTTGGGCGTTTTTCCCATATTTTGCAATCCCATGATGCTTCACACTGACCTACCAACAAATTCTTTCCTCTTGTCAAGTTGTGCCACAAATTTCGCATCTCCCATATTTGCTTTTTTCGCATATTTGCGTTTTTCCCATATTTGCGTTTTTCCCATATTTGCGTTTTTCCCATATTTGCATTTTTCCCATATTTGCATTTTTCCCATATTTGCGTTTTTCCCATATTTGCGTTATTCCCATATTTGCGTTTTTCCCATATTTGCGTTTTTCCCATATTTGCGTTTTTCCCATATTTGCGTTTTTCCCATATTTGCGTTTTTCCCATATTTGCGTTTTTCCTATAAATGTGTTTTGTCCCATATATGTGTTTTGTCCCATATTTGCGTTTTTCCCATATTTGCGTTTTTCCCATATTTGCGTTTTTCCCATATTTGCGTTTTTCCCATATTTGCGTTTTTCCCATATTTGCGTTTTTCCCATATTTGCGTTTTTCCCATATTTGCGTTTAACCCATATTTGCGTGTTACCCATTTTTACGTTTTTCGCATATTTGCGTTTTTTCCATATTTGCGTTTTTCCCAAATTTACGTGTTTCCCATATTTGCGTTTTTCCCATATTTGCGTTTTCCCATATTTGCGTTTTTCTCATATTTGCGTTTTTCCCATATTTGCGTTTTTCCCATATTTGCGTTTATCCCATATTTGCGTTTTTTCCCATATTTGCGTTTTTTCCCATATTTGCATTTTTTCCCATATTTGCGTTTTTTCCCATATTTGCGTTTCTTCCCATATTTGCGTTTTTCCCATATTTGCGTTTTTCCCATATTTGCGTTTTTCCCATATTTGCGTTTTTCCCATATTTGCGTTTTTCCCGTATTTGCGTTTTTCCCGTATTTGCGTTTTTCCCATATTTGCGTTTTTCCCGTATTTGCGTTTTTCCCACATTTGCGTTTTTCCCACATTTGCGTTTTTCCCACATTTGCGTTTTTCCCACATTTGAGTTTTTCCCACATATGCGTTTTTCCCACATTTGAGTTTTTCCCACATTTGCGTTTTTCCCACATTTGTGATTTTTTCCACATTTGCGTTTTTCCCACATTTGTCCGTCTCTCACATTTGTGCGTTTCTCTCACATTCGCGCGTTTCTCTCACATTTGTGCTTTTCTCTCACATTTGTGCGTTTCTCTCACATTTGTGCGTTTCTCCCACACATCCGTTTCTCCCACATTTGCGTTTCTCACACATTTGCGTTTCTCACACATTTGCGTTTCTCACACATTTGCGTTTCTCACACATTTGTGCATTTCTCACACATTTGTGCGTTTCTCCCATATTTTGCGAACCCATAATGCTTCAGACTGCCCTACCAACCGATAATCTCCTCTTGTCAAGTTGTGCCACAAATTTGTCATCTCCCATATTTGCGTTTTTCCCATATTTGCGTTTTTCCCATATTTGCGTTTTTCCCATATTTGCGTTTTTCCCATATTTGCGTTTTTCCCATATTTGCGTTTTTCCCATATTTGCGTTTTTTCCATATTTGCGTTTTTCCCATATTTGCATTTTTCCCATATTTGCATTTTTCCCATATTTGCATTTTTCCCATATTTGCATTATTCCCATATTTGCGTTTTTCCCATATTTGCGTTTTTCCCATATTTGCGTTTTTCTCATATTTGCGTTTTTCCCATATTTGCGTTTTACCCATATTTGCGTTTTACCCATATTTGCGTTTTACCCATATTTGCGTTTTACCCATATTTACCGTTTCCCATATTTGCGTTTTTCCCATATTTGCGTTTTTCCCATATTTACGGTTTTCGCATATTTGCGTTTTTACCATATTTGCGTTTTTCCCATATTTGCTTTTTTCCCATATTTGCGTTTTTCCCATATTTGCGTTCTTCCCATATTTGCGTTTTTCCCATATTTGCGTTTTTCCCATATTTGCGTTTTACCGGTTTTTGCGTTTTTCCCGTATTTGCGTCTATCCCGTATTTGCGTTCATCCCGTATTTGCGTTTTTCCCGTATTTGCGTTTTTCCCGTATTTGCGTTTTTCCCGTATTTGCGTTTTTCCCGTATTTGCGTTTTTCCCGTATGTGCGTTTTTCCCGTATATGCGTTTTTCCCGTATGTGCGTTTTTCCCGTATTTGCGTTTTTCCCGTATGTGCGTTTTTCCCGTATTTGCGTTTTTCCCGTATTTGCGTTTTTCCCGTATGTGCGTTTTTCCCGTATTTGCGTTTTTCCCGTATGTGCGTTTTTCCCATGTTTGCGATTTTCCTATATGTGCGTTTTTCCCATATGTGCGTTTTTCCCATATGTGCGTTTTTCCCATATGTGCGTTTTTCCCATATGTGCGTTTTACCCATATGTGCGTTTTTCCCATATGTGCGTTTTTCCCATATGTGCGTTTTTCCCATATGTGCGTTTTTCCCATATTTGCGTTTTTCCCATATTTGCGTTTTTCCCGTATTTGCGTTTTTCCCATATTTGCGTTTTTCCCATATTTGCGTTTTTCCCATATTTGCGATTTTCCCATATTTGCGATTTTCCCATATTAGCGTTTTTCCCATATTTGCGTTTTTCCCATATTTGCGTTTTTCCCATATTTGCGTTTTTCCCATATTTGCGTTTTTCCCATATTTGCGTTTTTCCCATATTTGCGTTTTTCCCATATTTGCGTTTTTCCCATATTTGCGTTTTTCCCATATTTGCGTTTTTACCATATTTGCGTTTTTCCCATATTTGCGTTTTTACCATATTTGCGTTTTTACCATATTTGCGTTTTTACCATATTTGCGTTTCGCCCATATTTCGTGCACCCTGTATGCTTCAGACCATGTCCTACCAACCTGTTGTTTCCTCTTGTCAAGTTGTGCCACAGGTTTCCCTTCTCCCACATTTGCGTTTTTCCCAAATTTGCGTTTTTCCCACATTTGCGTTTTTCCCACATTTGCGTTTTTCCCACATTTGCGTTTTTCCCACATTTGCGTTTTTCCCACATTTGCGGTTTTCCCACATTTGTGTTTTTTTCCACATTTGCGTTTTTCCCACATTTGTCCATTTCTCTCACATTTGCGTTTCTCTCACATTTGCGTTTCTCTCACATTTGTGCGTTTCTCTCACATTTGTGCGTTTGTCTCACATTTGTGCGTTTCTCTCACATTTGTGCGTTTCTCTCACATTTGTGCGTTTCTCCCACACATCCGTTTCTCCCACATTTGCGTTTCTCACACATTTGCGTTTCTCACACATTTGCGTTTCTCACACATTTGTGCATTTCTCACACATTTGTGCGTTTCTCCCATATTTTGCGAACCCATAATGCCTCAGACTGCCCTACCAACCGATACTTTCCTCTTGTCAATATTTGCGTTTTTCCCATATTTGCGTTTTTCCCATATTTGCGTTTTTCCCATATTTGCGTTTTTCCCATATTTGCGTTTTTCCCATATATGTGTTTTGTCCCATATATGTGTTTTGTCCCATATTTGCGTTTTTCCCATATTTGCGTTTTTCCCATATTTGCGTTTTTCCCATGTTTGCGTTTTTCCCATATTTGCGTTTTTCCCATACTTGCGTTTTTCCCATATTTGCGTTTTTCCCATATTTGCGTTTTTCCCATATTTGCATTTTTCCCATATTTGCATTTTTCCCATATTTGCATTTTTCCCATATTTGCATTTTTCCCATATTTGCATTTTTCCCATATTTGCATTTTTCCCATATTTGCATTTTTCCCATATTTGCGTTTTTCCCATATTTGCGTTTTACCCATATTTGCGTTTTACCCATATTTACCATTTCCCATATTTGCGTTTTTCCCATATTTGCGTTTTTCCCATATTTGCGTTATCCCATATTTGCGTTTTTCCTATATTTGCATTTTCCCATATTTGCGTTTTTCCCATATTTGCGTTTTTCCCATATATGTGTTTTGTCCCATATATGTGTTTTGTCCCATATTTGCGTTTTTCCCATATTTGCGTTTTTCCCATATTTGCGTTTTTCCCATATTTGCGTTTTTCCCATATTTGCGTTTTTCCCATATTTGCGTTTTTCCCATATTTGCGTTTTTCCCATATTTGCGTTTTTCCCACATTTGCGTTTTTCCCACATTTGCGTTTTTCCCACAATCTATTTTTCCCATGTTTGTGCGTTTTTCCCACGTTTGTGTGTTTTCCCATATTTGGGCGTTTTTCCCATATTTGGGCGTTTTTCCCATATTTTGCAATCCCATGATGCTTCACACTGACCTACCAACTAATTCTTTCCTCTTGTCAAGTTGTGCCACAAATTTCGCATCTCCCATATTTGCTTTTTTCGCATATTTGCGTTTTTCCCGTACTTGCGTTTATCCCGTACATGCGTTTATCCCGTACTTGCGTTTATCCCGTACTTGCGTTTATCCTGTACTTGCGTTTTTCCCGTACTTGCGTTTTTCCCGTACTTGGGTTTTTCCCGTACTTGGGTTTTTCCCGTACTTGGGTTTTTCCCGTACTTGGGTTTTTCCCGTATTTGGGTTTTTCCCGTATTTGGGTTTTTCCCGTACTTGGGTTTTTCCCGTACTTGGGTTTTTCCCGTACTTGGGTTTTTCCCGTACTTGGGTTTTTCCCGTACCCGGCTTTTACCCGTACTTGGGTTTTTCCCGTACTTGGGTTTTTCCCATACTTGCGTTTTTCCCATATGTGCGTTTTTCCCATATTTGCGATTTTCCCATATTTGCGATTTTCCCATATTTGCGTTTTTCCCATATTTGCGTTTTTCCCATATTTGCGTTTTTCCCATATTTGCGTTTTTCCCATATTTGCGTTTTTCCCAAATTTGCGTTTTTCCCATATTTGCGTTTTTCCCATATTTGCGTTTTTCCCATATTTGCGTTTTTCCCATATTTGCGATTTTACCATATTTTGCGTTTTTACCATATTTGCGTTTTTACCATATTTGCGTTTTTACCATATTTGCGTTTTTACCATATTTGCGTTTTTACCATATTTGCGTTTCGCCCATATTTCGTGCACCCTGTATGCTTCAGACCATGTCCTACCAACCTGTTGTTTCCTCTTGTCAAGTTGTGCCACAGGTTTCCCTTCTCCCACATTTGCGTTTTTCCCAAATTTGCGTTTTTCCCACATTTGCGTTTTTCCCACATTTGCGTTTTTCCCACATTTGCGTTTTTCCCACATTTGCGTTTTTCCCAAATTTGCGTTTTTCCCACATTTGCGTTTTTCCCACATTTGCGTTTTTCCTACATTTGCGTTTTTCCCACATTTGCGGTTTTCCCACATTTGTGTTTTTTTCCACATTTGCGTTTTTCCCACATTTGTCCGTTTCTCTCACATTTGCGTTTCTCTCACATTTGCGTTTCTCTCACATTTGCGTTTCTCTCACATTTGTGCGTTTCTCTCACATTTGTGCGTTTGTCTCACATTTGTGCGTTTCTCTCACATTTGTGCGTTTCTCTCACATTTGTGCGTTTCTCCCACACATCCGTTTCTCCCACATTTGCGTTTCTCACACATTTGCGTTTCTCACACATTTGCGTTTCTCACACATTTGTGCATTTCTCACACATTGTGCGTTTCTCCCATATTTTGCGAACCCATAATGCCTCAGACTGCCCTACCAACCGATACTTTCCTCTTGTCAAGTTGTGCCACAAATTTGTCATCTCCCATATTTGCGTTTTTCGCATATTTGCGTTTTCCCATTTTTGCGTTTTTCCCATATTTGCGTTTTTCCCATATTTGCGTTTTTCCCATATTTGCGTTTTTCCCATATTTGAGTTTTTCCCATATTTGCGTTTTTCCCATATTTGCGTTTTTCCCATGTTTGCGTTTTTCCCATATTTGCGTTTTTCCCATACTTGCGTTTTTCCCATATTTGCGTTTTTCCCATATTTGCATTTTTCCCATATTTGCATTTTTCCCATAATTGCATTTTTCCCATATTTGCATTTTTCCCATATTTGCATTTTTCCCATATTTGCATTTTTCCCATATTAGCATTTTTTCCATATTTGCATTTTTCCCATATTTGCGTTGTTCCCATATTTGCGTTTTACCCATATTTGCGTTTTACCCATATTTACCGTTTCCCATATTTGCGTTTTTCCCATATTTGCGTTTTTCCCATATTTGCGTTTTTCCCGTATTTGCGTTTTTCCCATATTTGCGTTTTTCCCATATTTGCGTTTTTCCCAGATATGTGTTTTGTCCCATATATGTGTTTTGTCCCATATTTGCGTTTTTCCCATATTTGCGTTTTTCCCATATTTGCGTTTTTCCCATATTTGCGTTTTTCCCATATTTGCGTTTTTCCCATATTTGCGTTTTTCCCATATTTGCGTTTTTCCCATATTTGCGTTTTTCCCATATTTGCGTTTTTCCCATATTTGCGTTTTTCCCACATTTGCGTTTTTCCCACATTTGCGTTTTTCCCACAATCTATTTTTCCCATGTTTGTGCGTTTTTCCCACGTTTGTGTGTTTTCCCATATTTGGGCGTTTTTCCCATATTTGGGCGTTTTTCCCATATTTTGCAATCCCATGATGCTTCACACTGACCTACCAACTAATTCTTTCCTCTTGTCAAGTTGTGCCACAAATTTCGCATCTCCCATATTTGCTTTTTTCGCATATTTGCGTTTTTCCCGTACTTGCGTTTATCCCGTACTTGCGTTTATCCCGTACTTGCGTTTATCCCGTACTTGCGTTTTTCCCATACTTGCGTTTTTCCCGTAATTGGGTTTTCCCGTACTTGGGTTTTTCCCGTACTTGGGTTTTTCCCATACTTGCGTTTTTCCCATACGTGCGTTTTTCCAATATTTCGTGAACCTTAGATGCTTCTATGTCTTACCAACCGATTCTTTCCTCTTGTCAAGTTGTGCCACAAGTTTCTCTTCTCCCATATTTGCGTTTTTCCCATATTTGCGTTTTTCCCATATTTGCGTTTTGCCCATATTTGCGTTTTTCCCATATTTGCGTTTTTCCCATATTTGCGTTTTTCCCATATTTGCGTTTTTCCCATACTTGCGTTTTTCCCATATTTGCGTTTTCCCATATTTGCGTTTTTCCCATATTTGCATTTTTCTCATATTTGCATTTTTCCCATATTTGCATTTTTCCCATATTTGCATTTTTCCCATATTTGCATTTTTCCCATATTTGCATTTTTCCCATATTTGCTTTTTTCCCATATTTGCGTTTTACCCATATTTACCGTTTCCCATATTTGCGTTTTTCCCATATTTGCGTTTTTCCCATATTTGCGTTTTTCCCATATTTGCGTTTTTCCCATATTTGCGTTTTTCCCATATTTGCGTTTTTCCCATATATGTGTTTTGTCCCATATATGTGTTTTGTCCCATATTTGCGTTTTTCCCATATTTGCGTTTTTCCCATATTTGAGTTTTTCCCATATTTGCGTTTTTCCCATATTTGCGTTTTTTTCATATTTTCGTTTTTCCCATATTTGCGTTTTTCCCATATTTGCGTTTTTCCCATATTTGCGTTTTTCCCATATTTGCGTTTTACCCATATTCGCGTGTTACCCATTTTTACGTCTTTCGCATATTTGCGTTTTTCCCATATTTGCGTTTTTCCCAATTTTACGTTTTTCCCATATTTGGGTTTTTCCCATATTTGCGTTTTTCCCATATTTGCGTTTTTCCCATATTTGCGTTTTTCCCATATTTGCGTTTTTCCCATATTTGCGTTTTTTCCCATATTTGCGTTTTTTCCCATATTTGCGTTTTTTCCCATATTTGCGTTTTTTCCCATATTTGCGATTCTTCCCATATTTGCGTTTTTCCCATATTTGCGTTTTTCCCATGTTTGCGTTTTCCCATATTTGCGTTTTTCCCATATTTGCGTTTTTCCCATATTTGCGTTTTTCCCGTATTTGCGTTTTTCCCGTATTTGCGTTTTTCCCGTATTTGCGTTTTTCCCGTATTTGCGTTTTTCCCACATTTGCGTTTTTCCCACATTTGCGTTTTTCCCACATTTGCGTTTTTCCCATATTTGCGTTTTTCCCATATTTGCATTTTTCCCATATTTGCATTTTTCCCATATTTGCATTTTTCCCATATTTGCATTAATCCCATATTTGCGTTTTTCCCATATTTGCGTTTTTCCCATATTTGCGTTTTTCTCATATTTGCGTTTTTCCCATATTTGCGTTTTACCCATATTTGCGTTTTACCCATATTTGCGTTTTACCCATATTTGTGTTTTACCCATATTTGCGTTTTACCCATATTTGCGTTTTACCCATATTTGCGTTTTACCCATATTTACCGTTTCCCATATTTGCGTTTTTCCCATATTTGCGTTTTTCCCATATTTACGGTTTTCGCATATTTGCGTTTTTACAATATTTGCGTTTTTCCCATATTTGCTTTTTTCCCATATTTGCGTTTTTCCCATATTTGCGTTCTTCCCATATTTGCGTTTTTCCCATATTTGCGTTTTTCCCATATTTGCGTTTTACCGGTTTTTGCGTTTTTCCCGTATTTGCGTTTATCCCGTATTTGCGTTCATCCCGTATTTGCGTTTTTCCCGTATTTGCGTTTTTCCCGTATTTGCGTTTTTCCCGTATTTGCGTTTTTCCCGTATGCGCGCTTTTCCCGTATATGCGTTTTTCCCGTATTTGCGTTTTTTCCGTATGTGCGTTTTTCCCGTATTTGCGTTTTTCCCGTATGTGCGATTTTCCCGTATTTGCGTTTTTCCCGTATTTGCGTTTTTCCCATATGTGCGTTTTTCCCGTATTTGCGTTTTTCCCGTATGTGCGTTTTTCCCATGTTTGCGATTTTCCCATATGTGCGTTTTTCCCATATGTGCGTTTTTCCCATATGTGCGTTTTTCCCATATGTGCGTTTTTCCCATATTTGCGTTTTTCCCATATGTGCGTTTTTCCCATAGTGCGTTTTTCCCATATTTGCGTTTTTCCCATATTTGCGTTTTTACCATATTTGCGTTTTTACCATATTTGCGTTTTTACCATATTTGCGTTTTTACCATATTTGCGTTTTTACCATATTTGCGTGTTTACCAAATTTGCGTTTCGCCTATATTTCGTGCACCCTGTATGCTTCAGACCATGTCCTACCAACCTGTTGTTTCCTCTTGTCAAGTTGTGCCACAGGTTTCCCTTCTCCCACATTTGCGTTTTTCCCAAATTTGCGTTTTTCCCACATTTGCGTTTTTCCCACATTTGCGTTTTTCCCACATTTGCGTTTTTCCCACATTTGCGGTTTTCCCACATTTGTGTTTTTTTCCACATTTGCGTTTTTCCCACATTTGTCCGTTTCTCTCACATTTGCATTTCTCTCACATTTGCGTTTCTCTCACATTTGCGTTTCTCTCACATTTGTGCGTTTCTCTCACATTTGTGCGTTTGTCTCACATTTGTGCGTTTCTCTCACATTTGTGCGTTTCTCTCACATTTGTGCGTTTCTCCCACACATCCGTTTCTCCCACATTTGCGTTTCTCACACATTTGCGTTTCTCACACATTTGTGCATTTCTCACACATTTGTGCGTTTCTCCAATATTTTGCGAACCCATAATGCCTCAGACTGCCCTACCAACCGATACTTTCTTCTTGTCAAGTTGTGCCACAAATTTGTCATCTCCCATATTTGCGTTTTTCGCATATTTGCGTTTTTCCCATATTTGCGTTTTTCCCATATTTGCGTTTTTCCCATATTTGCGTTTTTCCCATATTTGCGTTTTTCCCATATTTGCGTTTTTCCCATATTTGCGTTTTTCCCATGTTTGCGTTTTTCCCATATTTGCGTTTTTCCCATACTTGCGTTTTTCCCATATTTGCGTTTTTCCCATATTTGCGTTTTCCCATATTTGCATTTTTCCCATATTTGCATTTTTCCCATATTTGCATTTTTTCCATATTTGCATTTTTCCCATATTAGCATTTTTCCCATATTTGCATTTTTCCCATATTTGCGTTTTTCCCATATTTGCGTTTTACCCATATTTGCGTTTTACCCATATTTACCATTTCCCATATTTGCGTTTTTCCCATATTTGCGTTTTTCCCATATTTGCGTTTTTCCCATATTTGCATTTTTCCCATATTTGCGTTTTTCCCATATTTGCGTTTTTCCCATATTTGCGTTTTTCCCATATTTGCGTTTTTCCCATATTTGCGTTTTTCCCATATTTGCGTTTTTCCCACATTTGCGTTTTTCCCACATTTGCGTTTTTCCCACAATCTATTTTTCCCATGTTTGTGCGTTTTTCCCACGTTTGTGTTTTCCCATATTTGGGCGTTTTTCCCATATTTGGGCGTTTTTCCAATATTTTGCAATCCCATGATGCTTCACACTGACCTACCAACTAATTCTTTCCTCTTGTCAAGTTGTGCCACAAATTTCGCATCTCCCATATTTGCTTTTTTCGCATATTTGCGTTTTTCCCGTACTTGCGTTTATCCCGTACTTGCGTTTGTCCCGTACTTGCGTTTTTCCCGTACTTGGGTTTTTCCCGTACTTGGGTTTTTCCCGTACTTGGGTTTTTCCCGTACTTGGGTTTTTCCCGTATTTGGGTTTTTCCCGTATTTGGGTTTTTCCCGTACTTGGGTTTTTCCCGTACTTGGGTTTTTCCTGTACTTGGGTTTTTCCCGTATCCGGGTTTTTCCCGTACTTGGGTTTTTCCCGTACTTGGGTTTTTCCCATACTTGAGTTTTTCCCATACGTGCGTTTTTCCCATATTTGCGATTTTCCCATATTTGCGATTTTCCCATATTTGCGTTTTTCCCATATTTGCGTTTTTCCCATATTTGCGTTTTTCCCATATTTGCGTTTTTCCCATATTTGCGTTTTTCCCATATTTGCGTTTTTCCCATATTTGCGTTTTTCCCATATTTGCGTTTTTCCCATATTTGCGTTTTTCCCATATTTGCGTTTTTCCCATATTTGCGTTTTTCCCATATTTGCGTTTTCCCCATATTTGTGTTTTTCCCATATTTGCGTTTTTACCATATTTGCGTTTTTACCATATTTGCGTTTTTACCATATTTGCGTTTTTACCATATTTGCGTTTTTACCATATTTGCGTGTTTACCAAATTTGCGTTTCGCCTATATTTCGTGCACCCTGTATGCTTCAGACCATGTCCTACCAACCTGTTGTTTCCTCTTGTCAAGTTGTGCCACAGGTTTCCCTTCTCCCACTTTTGCGTTTTTCTCAAATTTGCGTTTTTCCCACATTTGCGTTTTTCCCACATTTGCGTTTTTCCCACACTTGCGTTTTTCCCACATTTGCGGTTTTCCCACATTTGTGTTTTTGTTCCACATTTGCGTTTTTCCCACATTTGTCCGTTTCTCTCACATTTGCGTTTCTCTCACATTTGCGTTTCTCTCACATTTGCGTTTCTCTCACATTTGTGCGTTTCTCTCACATTTGTGCGTTTGTCTCACATTTGTGTGTTTCTCTCACATTTGTGCGTTTCTCTCACATTTGTGCGTTTCTCCCACACATCCGTTTCTCCCACATTTGCGTTTCTCACACATTTGCGTTTCTCACACATTTGTGCATTTCTCACACATTTGTGCGTTTCTCCCATATTTTGCGAACCCATAATGCCTCAGACTGCCCTACCAACCGATACTTTCCTCTTGTCAAGTTGTGCCACAAATTTGTCATCTCCCATATTTGCGTTTATCGCATATTTGCGTTTTCCCATTTTTGCGTTTTTCCCATATTTGCGTTTTTCCCATATTTGCGTTTTTCCCATATTTGCGTTTTTCCCATATTTGCGTTTTTCCCATATTTGCGTTTTTCCCACATTTGCGTTTTTCCCACATTTGCGTTTTTCCCACATTTGCGTTTTTCCCACAATCTATTTTTCCCATGTTTGTGCGTTTTTCCCACGTTTGTGTGTTTTCCCATATTTGGGCGTTTTTCCCATATTTGGGCGTTTTTCCCATATTTTGCAATCCCATGATGCTTCACACTGACCTACCAACTAATTCTTTCCTCTTGTCAAGTTGTGCCACAAATTTCACATCTCCCATATTTGCTTTTTTCGCATATTTGCGTTTTTCCCGTACTTGCGTTTATCCCGTACTTGCGTTTATCCCGTACTTGCGTTTATCCCGTACTTGCGTTTTTCCCGTACTTGCGTTTTTCCCGTACTTGGGTTTTTCCCGTACTTGGGTTTTTCCCGTATTTGGGTTTTTCCCGTACTTGGGTTTTTCCCGTACTTGGGTTTTTCCCGTACTTGGGTTTTTCCCGTACTTGGGTTTTTCCCGTACTTGGGTTTTTCCCGTAGCCGGGTTTTTCCCGTACTTGGGTTTTTCCCGTACTTGGGTTTTTCCCATACTTGCGTTTTTCCCATACGTGCGTTTTTCCCATATTTCGTGAACCTTTGATGCTTCTATGTCTTACCAACCGATTCTTTCCTCTTGTCAAGTTGTGCTACAAGTTTCCCTTCTCCCAGGTTTACGTTTTTCCCACAAATTTCGTTTTTTCCACATTTGCGTTTTTCCCGCATTTTCGTTTTTCCCGCATTTTATTTTTCCCGCATTTTCGTTTTTCCGCATTTGCGTTTTTCCAGCATTTGCGTTTTTCCCGCTTTTGTGTTTGCGTTTGCGTTTTTCCCACATTTGCGTTTGCGTTTTTCCCGCATTTGCGTTTGCGTTTTTCCCGCATTTGCGTTTGCGTTTTTCCCGCATTTGCGTTTGCGTTTTTCCCGCATTTGCGTTTTTCCCGCATTTGCGTTTTTCCCGCATTTGCGTTTTTCACGCATTTGCGTTTTTCCCGCATTTGCGTTTGCGTTTTTCCCGCATTTGCATTTGCGTTTTTCCCGCATTCCCGCATTTGCGTTTTTCCCGCATTTGCTTTTTTCCCATATTTGCGTTTTTCCCATATGTGCGTTTTCCCCATATGTGGGTTTTTCCCATATTTGCATTTTTCCCATACTTGCGTTTTTCCCATATGTGCGCTTTTCCCATATGTGCGTTTTTCCCATATGTGCGTTTTTCCCATATGTGCGTTTTACCCATATGTGCGTTTTTCCCATATGTGCGTATTTCCCATATGTGCGTTTTTCCCATATGTGCGTTTTTCCCGTATGTGCGTTTTTCCCATATGTGCGTTTTTACCATATGTGCGTTTTTCCCATATATGCGTTTTTCCCATATGTGCGTTTTTCCCATATGTGCGTTTTTCCCATATGTGCGTTTTTAACATATGTGCGATTTTCCCATATGTGCGTTTTTCCCATATGTGCGTTTTTCCCACATGTGCGTTTTTCCCATATGTGCGTTTTTCCCATATGTGCGTTTTTCCCATATGTGCGTTTTTCCCATATGTGCGTTTTTCCCATATGTGCGTTTTTCCCATATGTGCGTTTTTCCCATATGTGCGTTTTTCCCATATTTGCGTTTTTCCCATACGTGCGTTTTTCCCATATTTCGTAAACCTTTGATGCTTCTGACTATGTCTTACCAACCGATTCTTTCCTCTTGTCAAGTTGTGCCACAA
The DNA here is from genome assembly GCF_023898315.1 of Schistocerca nitens. Taxonomy (NCBI): domain Eukaryota; kingdom Metazoa; phylum Arthropoda; class Insecta; order Orthoptera; family Acrididae; genus Schistocerca; species Schistocerca nitens. Next base: position 635,665,121 of record NC_064619.1, on the reverse strand, counting down.
GTTTCCCTTCTCCCAGGTTTGCGTTTTTCCCACAAATTTCGTTTTTTCCACATTTGCGTTTTTCCCGCATTTTCGTTTTTCCCGCATTTTATTTTTCCCGCATTTTATTTTTCCCGCATTTTCGTTTTTCCGCATTTGCGTTTTTCCAGCATTTGCGTTTTTCCCGCTTTTGTGTTTGCGTTTGCGTTTTTCCCACATTTGCGTTTGCATTTTTCCCGCATTTGCGTTTGCGTTTTTCCCGCATTTGCGTTTGCGTTTTTCCCGCATTTGCGTTTGCGTTTTTCCCGCATTTGCGTTTGCGTTTTTCCTGCATTTGCGTTTGCGTTTTTCCCGCATTTGCGTTTTTCCCGCATTTGCGTTTTTCCCGCATTTGCGTTTTTCCCGCATTTGCGTTTGCGTTTTTCCCGCATTTGCATTTGCGTTTTTCCCGCATTTGCGTTTTTCCCGCATTTGCGTTTTTCCCGCATTTGCTTTTTTCCCATATTTGCGTTTTTCCCATATGTGCGTTTTCCCCATATGTGGGTTTTTCCCATATTTGCATTTTTCCCATACTTGCGTTTTTCCCATATGTGCGCTTTTCCCATATGTGCGTTTTTCCCATATGTGCGTTTTTCCCATATGTGCGTTTTACCCATATGTGCGTTTTTCCCATATGTGCGTATTTCCCATATGTGCGTTTTTCCCATATGTGCGTTTTTCCCATATGTGCGTTTTTCCCATATGTGCGTTTTTCCCATATGTGCGTTTTTCCCATATGTGCGTTTTTACCATATGTGCGTTTTTCCCATATGTGCGTTTTCCCCATATGTGCGTTTTTCCCATATGTGCGTTTTTCCCACATGTGCGTTTTTAACATATGTGCGATTTTCCCATATGTGCGTTTTTCCCATATGTGCGTTTTTCCCATATGTGCGTTTTTCCCATATGTGCGTTTTTCCCATATGTGCGTTTTCCCATATGTGCGTTTTTCCCATATGTGCGTTTTTCCCATATGTGCGTTTTTCCCATATGTGCGTTTTTCCCATATGTGCGTTTTTCCCATATGTGCGTTTTTCCCATATGTGCGTTTTTCCCATATGTGCGTTTTTCCCATACGTGCGTTTTTCCCATATTTCGTGAACCTTTGATGCTTCTGACTATGTCTTACCAACCGATTCTTTCCTCTTGTCAAGTTGTGCCACAAGTTTCCCTTCTCCCAGGTTTGCGATTTTCCCACAAATTTCGTTTTTTCCACATTTGCGTTTTTCCCGCATTTTCGTTTTTCCCGCATTTTATTTTTCCCGCATTTTCGTTTTTCCGCATTTGCGTTTTTCCCGCATTTGCGTTTGCGTTTTTCCCGCATTTGCGTTTGCGTTTTTCCCGCATTTGCGTTTGCGTTTTTCCCGCATTTGCGTTTGCGTTTTTCCCGCATTTGCATTTGCGTTTTTCCCGCATTTGCGTTTTTCCTGCATTTGCGTTTTTCCCGCATTTGCGTTTTTCCCGCATTTGCGTTTGCGTTTTTCCCGCATTTGCGTTTTTCCCGCATTTGCGTTTTTCCCGCATTTGCTTTTTTCCCATATTTGCGTTTTTCCCATATGTGCGTTTTCCCCATATGTGGGTTTTTCCCATATTTGCATTTTTCCCATACTTGCGTTTTTCCCATATGTGCGCTTTTCCCATATGTGCGTTTTTCCCATATGTGCGTTTTTCCCATATGTGCGTTTTACCCATATGTGCGTTTTTCCCATATGTGCGTTTTTCCCATATGTGCGTTTTTCCCATATGTGCGTTTTTCCCATATGTGCGTTTTTCCCATATGTGCGTTTTTCCCATATGTGCGTTTTTCCCATAAGTGCGTTTTTACCATATGTGCGTTTTTCCCATATGTGCGTTTTTCCCATATGTGCGTTTTTCCCATATGTGCGTTTTTAATATATGTGCGATTTTCCCATATGTGCGTTTTTCCCATATGTGCGTTTTTCCCATATGTGCGTTTTTCCCATATGTGCGATTTTCCCATATGTGCGTTTTTCCCATATGTGCGTTTTTCCCATATGTGCGTTTTTCCCATATGTGCGTTTTTCCCATATGTGCGTTTTTCCCATATGTGCGTTTTTCCCATATGTGCGTTTTTCCCATATGTGCGTTTTTCCCATATGTGCGTTTTTCCCAATTTGCGTTTTTCCCATATTTGCGTTTTTCCCATATTTGCGTTTTTCCCATATATGCGTTTTTCCCACATTTGTGTATTTCCCACATTTGCGTTTTTCCCACATTTGCGTTTTTCCCACATTTGCGTTTTTCCCACATTTGCGTTTTTCCCACATTTGCGTTTTTCCCACATTTGCGTTTTTCCCGCATTTGCGTTTTTCCCACATTTGCGTTTTTCCCACATTCTATTTTTCCCATGTTTGTGCGTTTTTCCCACGTTTGTGCGTTTTCCCATATTTGGGCGTTTTTCCCATATTTGGGCGTTTTTCCCATATTTTGCAATCCCATGATGCTTCACACTGACCTACCAACTAATTCTTTCCTCTTGTCAAGTTGTGCCACAAATTTCGCATCTCCCATATTTGCTTTTTTCGCATATTTGCGTTTTTCCCGTACTTGCGTTTATCCCGTACTTGAGTTTATCCCGTACTTGCGTTTATCCCGTACTTGCGTTTATCCCGTACTTGGGTTTTTCCCGTACTTGGGTTTTTCCCGTACTTGGGTTTTTCCCGTACTTGGGTTTTTCCCGTACTTGGGTTTTTCCCGTACTTGGGTTTTTCCCGTACTTGGGTTTTTCCCGTACTTGGGTTTTTCCCGTACCTGGGTTTTTCCCATACTTGGGTTTTTCCCGTACTTGGGTTTTTCCCGTACTTGCGTTTTTCCCATACTTGCGTTTTTCCCATACGTGCGTTTTTCCCATATTTCGTGAACCTTTGATGCTTCTGACTATGTCTTACCAACCGATTCTTTCCTCTTGTCAAGTTGTGCCACAAGTTTCTCTTCTCCCAGGTTTGCGTTTTTCCCACAAATTTCGTTTTTTCCACATTTGCGTTTTTCCCGCATTTACGTTTTTCCCGCATTTTATTTTTCCCGCATTTTCGTTTTTCCCGCATTGGCGTTTTTCCAGCATTTGCGTTTTTCCCGCTTTTGTGTTTGCGTTTGCGTTTTTCCCACATTTGCGTTTGCGTTTTTCCCGCATTTGCGTTTGCGTTTTTCCCGCTTTTGCGTTTGCGTTTTTCCCGCATATGCGTTTGCGTTTTTCCCGCATTTGCGTTTGCGTTTTTCCCGCATTTGCGTTTTTCCCGCATTTGCGTTTTTCCCGCATTTGCGTTTGCGTTTTTCCCATATTTGCATTTGCGTTTTTCCCGCATTTGCGTTTTTCCCGCATTTGCGTTTTTCCCGCATTTGCTTTTTTCCCATATTTGCGTTTTTCCCATATGTGCGTTTTCCCCATATGTGGGTTTTTCCCATATTTGCATTTTTCCCATACTTGCGTTTTTACCATATGTGCGCTTTTCCCATATGTGCGTTTTTCCCATATGTGCGTTTTACCCATATGTGCGTTTTTCCCATATGTGCGTATTTCCCATATGTGCGTTTTTCCCATATGTGCGTTTTTCCCATATGTGCGTTTTTCCCATATGTGCGTTTTTCCCAAATGTGCGTTTTTCCCATATGTGCGTTTTTCCCATATGTGCGTTTTTCCCATATGTGCGTTTTTCCCATATGTGCGTTTTTCCCATATGTGCGTTTTTCCCATATGTGCGTTTTTCCCATATGTGCGTTTTTAACATATGTGCGATTTTCCCATATGTGCGTTTTTCCCATATGTGCGTTTTTCCCATATGTGCGTTTTTCCCATATGTGCGTTTTTCCCATATGTGCGTTTTTCCCATATGTGCGTTTTTCCCATATGTGCGTTTTTCCCATATGTGCGTTTTTCCCATAAGTGCGTTTTCCCATATGTGCGTTTTCCCATATGTGCGTTTTTCCCATATGTGCGTTTTTCCCATATGTGCGTTTTTCCCATATGTGCGTTTTTCCCATATGTGCGTTTTTCCCATATGTGCGTTTTTCCCATATGTGCGTTTTTCCCATATGTGCGTTTGTCCCATATGTGCGTTTTTGCCATATGTGCGTTTTTCCCATATTTGCGTTTTTCCCATATTTGCGTTTTTCCCATATTTGCGTTTTTCCTACATTTGCGTTTTTCCCACATTTGCGTTTTTCCCACATTTGCGTTTTTCCCACATTTGCGTTTTTCCCACATTTGCGTTTTTCCCACATTTGCGTTTTTCCCACATTCTGTTTTTCCCACGTTTGTGCGTTTTTCCCACGTTTGTGCATTTTCCCATATTTGGGCGTTTTTCCCATATTTGGGCGTTTTTCCCATTTTTTGCAATCCCATGATGCTTCACACTGACCTACAAACTAATTCTTTCCTCTTGTCAAGTTGTGCCACAAATTTCGCATATCCCATATTTGCTTTTTTCGCATATTTGCGTTTTTCCCGTACTTGCGTTTGTCCCGTACTTGCGTTTATCCCGTACTTGCGTTTATCCCGTACTTGCGTTTATCCCGTACTTGCGTTTTTCCCGTACTTGCGTTTTTCCCGTAATTGGGTTTTTCCCATACCTGGGTTTTCCCGTACTTGGGTTTTTCCCGTACTTGGGTTTTTCCCGTACTTGGGTTTTTCCCGTACTTGGGTTTTTCCCTTACTTGGGTTTTTCCCGTACTTGGGTTTTTCCCGTACTTGGTTTTTTCCCGTACCTGGGTTTTTCCCTTACTTGGGTTTTTCCCGTACTTGGGTTTTTCCCGTACTTGCGTTTTTCCCATACTTGCATTTTTCCCATACGTGCGTTTTTCCCATATTTCCTGAACCTTTGATGCTTCTGACTATGTCTTACCAACCGATTCTTTCCTCTTGTCAAGTTGTGCCACAAGTTTCTCTTCTCCCAGGTTTGCGTTTTTCCCACAAATTTCGTTTTTTCCACATTTGCGTTTTTCCCGCATTTACGTTTTTCCCGCATTTTATTTTTCCCGCATTTTCGTTTTTCCCGCATTTGCGTTTTTCCAGCATTTGCGTTTTTCCCGCTTTTGTGTTTGCGTTTGCGTTTTTCCCACATTTGCGTTTGCGTTTTTCCCGCATTTGCGTTTGCGTTTTTCCCGCATTTGCGTTTGCGTTTTTCCCGCATATGCGTTTGCGTTTTTCCCGCATTTGCGTTTGCGTTTTTCCTGCATTTGCGTTTTTCCCGCATTTGCGTTTTTCCCGCATTTGCGTTTGCGTTTTTCCCGCATTTGCATTTGCGTTTTTCCCGCATTTGCGTTTTTCCCGCATTTGCGTTTTTCCCGCATTTGCATTTTTCCCATACTTGCGTTTTTCCCATATGTGCGCTTTTCCCATATGTGCGTTTTTCCCATATGTGCGTTTTACCCATATGTGCGTTTTTCCCATATGTGCGTATTTCCCATATGTGCGTTTTTCCCATATGTGCGTTTTTCCCATATGTGCGTTTTTCCCATATGTGCGTTTTTCCCATATGTGCGTTTTTCCCATATGTGCGTTTTTACCATATGTGCGTTTTTCCCATATGTGCGTTTTTCCCATATGTGCGTTTTTCCCATATGTGCGTTTTTCCCATATGTGCGTTTTTCCCATATGTGCGTTTTTAACATATGTGCGATTTTCCCATATGTGCGTTTTTACCATATGTGCGTTTTTCCCATATGTGCGTTTTTCCCATATGTGCGTTTTTCCCATATGTGCGTTTTTCCCATATGTGCGTTTTTCCCATATGTGCGTTTTTCCCATAAGTGCGTTTTCCCATATGTGCGTTTTCCCATATGTGCGTTTTTCCCATATGTGCGTTTTTCCCATATGTGCGTTTTTCCCATATGTGCGTTTTTCCCATATGTGCGTTTTTCCCATATGTGCGTTTGTCCCATATGTGCGTTTTTGCCATATGTGCGTTTTTCCCATATTTGCGTTTTTCCCATATTTGCGTTTTTCCCACATTTGCGTTTTTCCCACATTTGCGTTTTTCCCACATTTGCGTTTTTCCCACATTTGCGTTTTTCCCACATTTGCGTTTTTCCCACATTTGCGTTTTTCCCACATTCTGTTTTTCCCACGTTTGTGCGTTTTTCCCACGTTTGTGCATTTTCCCATATTTGGGCGTTTTTCCCATATTTGGGCGTTTTTCCCATATTTTGCAATCCCATGATGCTTCACACTGACCTACAAACTAATTCTTTCCTCTTGTCAAGTTGTGCCACAAATTTCGCATATCCCATATTTGCTTTTTTCGCATATTTGCGTTTTTCCCGTACTTGCGTTTGTCCCGTACTTGCGTTTATCCCGTACTTGCGTTTATCCCGTACTTGCGTTTTTCCCGTACTTGCGTTTTTCCCGTAATTGGGTTTTTCCCATACTTGGGTTTTCCCGTACTTGGGTTTTTCCCGTACTTGGGTTTTTCCCGTACTTGGGTTTTTCCCGTACCTGGGTTTTTCCCTTACTTGGGTTTTTCCCGTACTTGGGTTTTTCCCGTACGTGCGTTTTTCCCAAACTTGCGTTTTTCCCATACGTGCGTTTTTCCCATATTTCGTGAACCTTTGATGCTTCTGACTATGTCTTACCGACCGATTCTTTCCTCTTGTCAAGTTGTGCCACAAGTTTCTCTTCTCCCAGGTTTGCGTTTTTCCCACAAATTTCGTTTTTTCCACATTTGCGTTTTTCCCGCATTTACGTTTTTCCCGCATTTTATTTTTCCCGCATTTTCGTTTTTCCCGCATTTGCGTTTTTCCAGCATTTGCGTTTTTCCCGCTTTTGTGTTTGCGTTTGTGTTTTTCCCACATTTGCGTTTGCGTTTTTCCCGCATTTGCGTTTGCGTTTTTCCCGCATTTGCGTTTGCGTTTTTCCCGCATATGCGTTTGCGTTTTTCCCGCATTTGCGTTTGCGTTTTTCGTGCATTTGCGTTTTTCCCGCATTTGCGTTTTTCCCGCATTTGCGTTTGCGTTTTTCCCGCATTTGCATTTGCGTTTTTCCCGCATTTGCGTTTTTCCCGCATTTGCGTTTTTCCCGCATTTGCTTTTTTCCCATATTTGCGTTTTTCCCATATGTGCGTTTTCCCCATATGTGGGTTTTTCCCATATTTGCATTTTTCCCATACTTGCGTTTTTCCCATATGTGCGCTTTTCCCATATGTGCGTTTTTCCCATATGTGCGTTTTACCCATATGTGCGTTTTTCCCATATGTGCGTATTTCCCATATGTGCGTTTTTCCCATATGTGCGTTTTTCCCATATGTGCGTTTTTCCCATATGTGCGTTTTTCTCATATGTGCGTTTTTCCCATATGTGCGTTTTTCCCATATGTGCGTTTTTCCCATATGTGCGTTTTTCCCATATGTGCGTTTTTACCGTATGTGCGATTTTCCCATATGTGCGTTTTTCCCATATGTGCGTTTTTCCCATATGTGCGTTTTTTCCATATGTGCGTTTTTCCCATATGTGCGTTTTTCCCATATGTGCGTTTTTCCCATATGTGCGTTTTTCCCATATGTGCGTTTTTCCCATATGTGCGTTTTTCCCATATGTGCATTTTTCCCATATGTGCATTTTTCCCATATGTGCGTTTTTCCCATATTTGCGTTTTTCCCATATTTGCGTTTTTCCCATATTTGCGTTTTTCCCATATATGCGTTTTTCCCACATTTGTGTTTTTCCCACATTTGCGTTTTTCCCACATTTGCGTTTTTCCCACATTTGCGTTTTTCCCACATTTGCGTTTTTCCCACATTTGCGTTTTTCCCACATTTGCGTTTTTCCCACATTTGCGTTTTTCCCACATTTGCGTTTTTCCCACATTTGCGTTTTTCCCACATTCTATTTTTCCCATGTTTGTGCGTTTTTCCCACGTTTGTGCGTTTTCCCATATTTGGGCGTTTTTCCCATATTTGGGCGTTTTTCCCATATTTTGCAATCCCATGATGCTTCACACTGACCTACCAACTAATTCTTTCCTCTTGTCAAGTTGTGCCACAAATTTCGCATCTCCCATATTTGCTTTTTTCGCATATTTGCGTTTTTCCCGTACTTGCGTTTATCCCGTACTTGCGTTTATCCCGTACTTGCGTTTATCCCGTACTTGCGTTTATCCCGTACTTGGGTTTTTCCCGTACTTGGGTTTTTCCCGTACTTGGGTTTTTCCCGTACCTGGGTTTTTCCCATACTTGGGTTTTTCCCGTACTTGGGTTTTTCCCGTACTTGGGTTTTTCCCGTACTTGGGTTTTTCCCGTACTTGGGTTTTTCCCATACCTGGGTTTTTCCCATACTTGGGTTTTTCCCGTACTTGGGTTTTTCCCGTACTTGCGTTTTTGCCATACTTGCGTTTTTCCCATACGTGCGTTTTTCCCATATTTCGTGAACCTTTGATGCTTCTGACTATGTCTTACCAACCGATTCTTTCCTCTTGTCAAGTTGTGCCACAAGTTTCTCTTCTCCCAGGTTTGCGTTTTTCCCACAAATTTCGTTTTTTCCACATTTGCGTTTTTCCCGCATTTACGTTTTTCCCGCATTTTATTTTTCCCGCATTTTCGTTTTTCCCGCATTTGCGTTTTTCCAGCATTTGCGTTTTTCCCGCTTTTGTGTTTGCGTTTGCGTTTTTCCCACATTTGCGTTTGCGTTTTTCCCGCATTTGCGTTTGCGTTTTTCCCGCATTTGCGTTTGCGTTTTTCCCGCATATGCGTTTGCGTTTTTCCCGCATTTGCGTTTGCGTTTTTCCCGCATTTGCGTTTTTCCCGCATTTGCGTTTTTCCCGCATTTGCGTTTGCGTTTTTCCCATATTTGCATTTGCGTTTTTCCCGCATTTGCGTTTTTCCCGCATTTGCGTTTTTCCCGCATTTGCTTTTTTCCCATATTTGCGTTTTTCCCATATGTGCGTTTTCCCCATATGTGGGTTTTTCCCATATTTGCATTTTTCCCATACTTGCGTTTTTCCCATATGTGCGCTTTTCCCATATGTGCGTTTTTCCCATATGTGCGTTTTACCCATATGTGCGTTTTTCCCATATGTGCGTATTTCCCATATGTGCGTTTTTCCCATATGTGCGTTTTTCCCATATGTGCGTTTTTCCCATATGTGCGTTTTTCCCATATGTGCGTTTTTCCCATATGTGCGTTTTTACCATATGTGCGTTTTTCCCATATGTGCGTTTTTCCCATATGTGCGTTTTTCCCATATGTGCGTTTTTCCCATATGTGCGTTTTTCCCATATGTGCGTTTTTAACATATGTGCGATTTTCCCATATGTGCGTTTTTCCCATATGTGCGTTTTTCCCATATGTGCGTTTTTCCCATATGTGCGTTTTTCCCATATGTGCGTTTTTCCCATATGTGCGTTTTTCCCATATGTGCGTTTTTCCCATATGTGCGTTTTTCCCATAAGTGCGTTTTCCCATATGTGCGTTTTCCCATATGTGCGTTTTTCCCATATGTGCGTTTTTCCCATATGTGCGTTTTTCCCATATGTGCGTTTTTCCCATATGTGCGTTTTTCCCATATGTGCGTTTTTCCCATATGTGCGTTTTTCCCATATGTGCGTTTGTCCCATATGTGCGTTTTTGCCATATGTGCGTTTTTCCCATATTTGCGTTTTTCCCATATTTGCGTTTTTCCCATATTTGCGATTTTCCCATATTTGCGTTTTTCCCACATTTGCGTTTTTCCCACATTTGCGTTTTTCCCACATTTGCGTTTTTCCCACATTTGCGTTTTTCCCACATTTGCGTTTTTCCCACATTTGCGTTTTTCCCACATTTGCGTTTTTCCCACATTTGCGTTTTTCCCACATTTGCGTTTTTCCCACATTCTGTTTTTCCCACGTTTGTGCGTTTTTCCCACGTTTGTGCATTTTCCCATATTTGGGCGTTTTTCCCATATTTGGGCGTTTTTCCCATATTTTGCAATCCCATGATGCTTCACACTGACCTACAAACTAATTCTTTCCTCTTGTCAAGTTGTGCCACAAATTTCGCATATCCCATATTTGCTTTTTTCGCATATTTGCGTTTTTCCCGTACTTGCGTTTGTCCCGTACTTGCGTTTTTCCCGTACTTGCGTTTATCCCGTACTTGCGTTTATCCCGTACTTGCGTTTTTCCCGTACTTGCGTTTTTCCCGTAATTGGGTTTTTCCCATACTTGGGTTTTCCCGTACTTGGGTTTTTCCCGTACTTGGGTTTTTCCCGTACTTGGGTTTTTCCCGTACTTGGGTTTTTCCCTTACTTGGGTTTTTCCCGTACTTGGGTTTTTCCCGTACTTGGGTTTTTCCCGTACCTGGGTTTTTCCCTTACTTGGGTTTTTCCCGTACTTGGGTTTTTCCCGTACTTGCGTTTTTCCCATACTTGCGTTTTTCCCATACATGCGTTTTTCCCATATTTCGTGAACCTTTGATGCTTCTGACTATGTGTTACCAACCGATTCTTTCCTCTTGTCAAGTTGTGCCACAAGTTTCTCTTCTCCCAGGTTTGCGTTTTTCCCACAAATTTCGTTTTTTCCACATTTGCGTTTTTCCCGCATTTACGTTTTTCCCGCATTTTATTTTTCCCGCATTTTCGTTTTTCCCGCATTTGCGTTTTTCCCGCTTTTGTGTTTGCGTTTGCGTTTTCCCCACATTTGCGTTTGCGTTTTTCACGCATTTGCGTTTGCGTTTTTCCCGCATTTGCGATTGCGTTTTTCCCGGATATGCGTTTGCGTTTTTCCCGCATTTGCGTTTGCGTTTTTCCTGCATTTGCGTTTTTGCCGCATTTGCGTTTTTCCCGCATTTGCGTTTGCGTTTTTCCCGCATTTGCATTTGCGTTTTTCCCGCATTTGCGTTTTTCCCGCATTTGCGTTTTTCCCGCATTTGCTTTTTTCCCATATTTGCGTTTTTCCCATATGTGCGTTTTCCCCATATGTGGGTTTTTCCCATATTTGCATTTTTCCCATACTTGCGTTTTTCCCATATGTGCGCTTTTCCCATATGTGCGTTTTTCCCATATGTGCGTTTTACCCATATGTGCGTTTTTCCCATATGTGCGTATTTCCCATATGTGCGTTTTTCCCATATGTGCGTTTTTCCCATATGTGCGTTTTTCCCATATGTGCGTTTTTCCCATATGTGCGTTTTTCCCATATGTGCGTTTTTCCCATATGTGCGTTTTTCCCATATGTGCGTTTTTACCATATGTGCGATTTTTCCATATGTGCGTTTTTCCCATATGTGCGTTTTTCCCATATGTGCGTTTTTCCCATATGTGCGTTTTTCCCATATGTGCGTTTTTCCCATATGTGCGTTTTTCCCATAAGTGCGTTTTCCCATATGTGCGTTTTTCCCATATGTGCGTTTTTCCCATATGTGCGTTTTTCCCATATGTGCATTTTCCCATATGTGCGTTTTTCCCATATGTGCGTTTTTCCCATATGTGCGTTTTTCCCATATGTGCGTTTTTCCCATATGTGCGTTTTTCCCATATGTGCGTTTTTCCCATATGTGCTTTTTTCCCATATTTGCGTTTTTCCCATATTTGCGTTTTTCCCACATTTGCGTTTTTCCCACATTTGCGTTTTTCCCACATTTGCGTTTTTCCCACATTTGCGTTTTTCCCACACTCGCTTTTTTCCCACATATGCGTTCTTCCCACAGTTGTGCGTTTTTTCCATATTTGGGCATTTTTCCCATATATGGGCGTTTTTCGGATATTTGGGCGTTTTTCCCATATTTGTGCGTTTCTCCCACATTTTGCGAACCCATAATGCTCCAGACTGTCCTACCAACCGATACTTGCCTCTTGTCAAGTTGTGCCACAAATTTGTCATCTCACATGTTTGCGTTTTACCCATATTTGCGTTTTACCCATATTTGCGTTTTACCCATATTTGCGTTTTTCCCATACTTGCGTTTTTCCCGTACTTACGTTTTTCCCGTACTTGCGTTTTTCCCATATTTGCGTTTTTCCCGTATTTGCGTTTTTCCCGTATTTGCGTTTTTACCGTATTTGCTTTTTTGCCGTATTTGCGTGTTTCCCATATGTGCGTTTTTCCCGCATTTTCCCGTATTTGCGTTTTTCGCATATATGCGTTTTTCGCATATATGCGTTTTTCCCGTATATGCGTTTTTGCCGTATATGCGTTTTTCCCGTATTTGCGTTTTTCCCGTATTTGCGTTTTTCCCGTATTTGCGTTTTTCCCATATTTGCGTTTTTCCCATACTTGCGTTTTTCCCATACTTGCGTTTTTCCCATACTTGGGTTTTTCCCATACTTGGGTTTTTCCCATACTTGGGTTTTTCCCATACTTGGGTTTTTCCCATACTTGGGTTTTTCCCATTCTTGCGTTTTTCCCATTCTTGCGTTTTTCCCATTCTTGCGTTTTTCCCATTCTTGCGTTTTTCCCATTCTTGCGTTTTTCCCATTCTTGCGTTTCTTCCATATTTCGTGAACCCTTGATGCTTCAGACTATGTCTTACCAACTGATTCTTTCCTCTTGTCAAGTTGTGCCACAAATGCCTCTTCTCCCGTATTTGCATTTTTGCCATACTTGTTTATTTCCCACATTTGCGCTTCTCCCACATTTGCGCTTCTCCCACATTTGCGTTTTCACTGCATTTGCGTTTTCGCTGCATTTGCGTTTTGACCGCATTTGAGTTTTCACCGCATTTGCGTTTTTCCCACAATTGCGTATTTACCACATTGCATTTTTCCCACATTACTGTTCTTCCCACATTAGCGTTATACCCACTTTTGCCAATTTCCCACATTCCGTTTCCCCCACATTTGTGTTTCCCCCACATTTGTGTTTCCCCCACATTTGTGTTTCCCCCACATTTGTCTTACCCCCACATTTGTGTTTCCCCCACATTTGGAATTTTCCCACATTTGTAATTTTCCCACATTTGCGATTTTCCCACATTTGCGATTTTCCCACATTTGCGTTTTTCCCACATTTGCGATTTTCCCACATTTGCGATTTTCCCACATTTGCGTTTTTCCCACATTTGCGTTTTTCCCACATTTGCGTTTTTCCCACATTTGCGTTTTTCCCACATTTGCGTTTTTCCCACATTTGCGTTTTTCCCACATTTGCGTTTTTCCCACATTTGCCTTTTTCCCACATTTGCCTTTTTCCCACATTTGCCTTTTTCCCACATTTGCCTTTTTCCCACATTTGGCTTTTTCCCACATTTGCCTTTTTCCCACATTTGCCTTTTTCCCACATTTGCCTTTTTTCCCACATTTGCCTTTTTTCCCACATTTGCCTTTTTTCCCACATTTGCCTTTTTTCCCACATTTGCCTTTTTTCCCACATTTGCCTTTTTTCCCACATTTGCCTTTTTTCCCACATTTGCCTTTTTCCCACATTTGCCTTTTTCCCACATTTGCGTCTGTCGCACATTAGCGTTTTTCCCAATAATTGCGTTTTTCTCATATTTGTGCTTTTCCAATATTTGCTTTTGTCCCATATTTCGTGAATCCTTGATGCTTCAGACTATGTCCTACCTTCCGATTTTTTCCTCTTGTCAAGTTGTGCCACAAGTTTCTCTTCTCCCACGTTTGCGTTTTTCCCACAAATTTCGTTTTTTCCACATTTGTGTTTCTCCCGCATTTTCGTTTTTCCCGCATTTTCGTTTTTCCCGCATTTTCGTTTTTCTCGCAGTTTCGTTTTTCTCGCATTTGCGTTATTCCCGCGTTTGCGTTTTTCCCGCGTTTACGTTTGTCCTGCGTTTGCGTTTGTCCCATGTTTGCGTTTGTCCCATGTTTGCGTTTGTCCCATATTTCGTGATATTTTGATGCGTCAGACTATGTCCTACGATCCGATTCTTTCCTCTTGTCAAGTTGTGCCACAAATTTCTCTTTTCCCATATTTGCATTTTAACCATATTTCCCTTTTCCCATATTTCCGTTTTTCGCACATTTCCGTTTTTCGCACATTTCCATTTTTCGCACATTTCCTTTGCGTTTTTCGCACATTTCCTTTGCGTTTTTCGCACATTTCCTTTGCGTTTTTCGCACATTTTCTTTGCGTTTTTCTGCTGGGAAACTTCATTATTAATTTTGCCCGCAAGGTCACTAATATGCAACATCAATAGCATTGGGTTAAACAATCTTCTCTAACGCGTGCTTCAAGTTACTTCTACATCTGTCTCTTGTGACAGTATAGCTGAGCCTTCGACTCATCCCCATGGGTGTCTGAATGATGCGCATCGATTGGACTGGCTGAAAGAGCGCTCCACATGGGCTCATGGATGTTTAATAAAAGGTGTCACACAATGGATAGCAAATAGGATAGGAGTAGTCCTAACAAACTTGAGATATGGGTTTGGCGTTTCATAAATGATTGCAGTCAAAGTATTCTTCTAACTGTGAAATGAAACAACCGTCCATATTAACTCCTGTTTTCTTCAAACTTCCCTGATAACATACATGCTTAACGAATTATTACAATATCAGTTTGGCACCAGAAATATAGAGAATAAAAAAATAGAGAATTTTTGACAGGGGACTTCATGATCTAACACTTGAATGTCCCCGCAATAGCAATGAGGTGATGGCTTAGGAGAATGGGATAAAAGCACGATCTGCATACGAATTACAGGAAGAGAAATCCCTAGTGGTTACATACTGATTTCCTGAATTCCACAAATGAATAAAATATAACATAATCAAATAACTTTGCTAATGAAGCCATGAATGAGCATTCAGTCATTCGATAAAAACATTAAATAATAAGTGTATCTTGTTTTCACAACTCCCCTACAAACGCGCGATATTTCTCACACCCTGTTCGTGAAGCTGCGATTTCCCAGCAAATTCAGCAGTTGTACCGAGAGTAACGAGCACCATGTTCTGCAGGGGATTGCAACGCACAGCAGCTCTGTACTGGATCTCCAGACTATCTGATATAGCAGGCCCAAGTGCTCCACTCATGATATCCAGATGAAGTGCTGCCCACTATACTGTATTTCCAAGCGAAACGCGCTCTCCAATGACAGAGCACAGAGTATGGTTCAAATGGCTCTGAGCACTATGGGACTCAACTGCTGAGGTCATAAGTCTCCTAGAACTTAGAACTAATTAAACCTAACTAACCTAAGGACAACACACACATCCATGCCCGAGGCAGGATTCGAACCTGCGACCGTAGCGGTCGCGCGGTTCCAGACTGTAGTGCCAGAACCGCTCGGCCACCAGCGGCCGGCTGAGCACAGAGTAAATTCTCATCTCTACAAGTCCGCATATTATGCATGCTCCAGTAAAAAAAAGTGTTAACTAATGATACAATTTTAGAAAGGCAACGTCTCCCTTCCTAATAAGAGCTTTACAACATT
The DNA here is from genome assembly GCF_023898315.1 of Schistocerca nitens. Classification (NCBI taxonomy): domain Eukaryota; kingdom Metazoa; phylum Arthropoda; class Insecta; order Orthoptera; family Acrididae; genus Schistocerca; species Schistocerca nitens. Next base: position 635,649,788 of record NC_064619.1, on the reverse strand, counting down.
AACCAATCGTTAGAAACCTATGCCCAAAGTTCTTAAGCAATCTCAAGTTACCCTCCCACGCCTCCTTTTTCTGCTTCGATTAACACGCTCGCCTAGCCATCTACATTTCTAAGAAACGTGTGTCCATACTTCTCCGACTGTATTACTTTAGTTGAACCAATTGATAGCAGTCTTTCAACATTCTGGGCCACAAGTTATTCTTCCTGAAATAAACGGCGCCGGAAAGGTGCTTCATCGCTTTACAAAGAAAAAATAATCCCTGTACACAGTACAAGTTTTTCACTACTCACGGAATGTCAAGATCATTTTCTACCACTGACTTTCTCGCGGAATGCTGAGATCGTTTGTTATCATTGTCATCCCCATGCCAAGCGTCATCAGAACGTGAGTCATTGGCAAAAACAACCGTACTTTGAAATTTAATTTGGCCAGATGGCACTGCATGTAAAAACTGAGACTCTCCACAAATGCAGGTATTCTTTATGTCGTGTTATAACACTTCTGTGAGTGTTCACTTAGACTCCACATATTTTAGGGCGCATTACACGAAAACCTGCAGGAAAACAACTTAAGATCCCATACACAGACCGACGACTCAGCTGATCCCCTGCAGAGTGGGCCTAGCACGTCTGCCCCACCCATTCTTTTTTGTGTGGGTGATTTTATATCAGTGGGTCTATGATTTGGGTGCACTGGATTGGTAGCAGACATCTACCCAGGTGGCTTGACCGATGCCAGTACCAAACCCACACAGTCACATTTCTTTGGGTCACCTGACCCTTCCCACAGAGCTGGTCACTGACACATCTGACAGTGGGCGCACAGTAATTGCATGGAGAACCCTACCTACCCACACTGATGGAGCGTAGTATGACAGGTAGTGCTTGGGATACACCAAAAGAGGTGCATCAGAAAACCGACACGGCTGGCTACCTGCCCTCAGTGGTCAGCTAGTCTCTCCTCCTGCTGCCCTCTTAAATGTGGGCTGCAATTCACAGGGGCGATGGGTGGGGGGGCTCAGCATGAATACAGTACCAAGTCATTGGCCTGGGCCACTGCACACAGCCTGGCTAATAATGTACCCAGCTAAAGTGCAGACAATTTTATGTGCAAAGCGGCCATAAAGAAAAGGAAGGAAGTAATATAAAAATAGGTGGCTTAACTATGGTTTTCGATGACATTACTGATTACATGCATTAATTAATTTATTAATCAATAAAAACAGAACTCAGGATAGTAATGATGTTAAATCAGTTATGGATACCACATGAAACGTGCAGTTAACTGATGCATGTCACTCTCCATAAAAGATTGTTTGCTGCGTAAACCCTACAAATAGATCCGTAACGCAGTCAAAAATTTCGCTTGACATTCCATACAATCGTACTTTCAATAATAAGCGTAGTTCTCTTGCTGAGTCAATTATTTTTCGGAAATAAAGACATACTGCATCTACTCGACTGCCCTGATCCACTTGTTTAAGAATATCAAGTGAGGAAATAAACTTGTGTTTCGAAATCTATCCCAGTTTGCATGGAGAAGGTATTCCTATTGGAGATACCTCATCACTATATGCATTCAGATCCTACTATAAATCATGTCAACTATATTAGGCGGTTGATTTGTGGATCACTTTTGCTACGTTTCTTGCCGACATATGTCGTCTGTGCTTTCATCCATCTTACGGTCACGGTTACTGCTCGAGGTATGTAAGGCATATTGTTGTTAAAACAACGGATAACACAGCCGCAATTTCTGCACACAACCTAATAGCCATTTGTTTAGTTTCAGCGGTATCCCTAATTACCCTTCGTGATGACTGGGTGTTGTGTGCTGTCCTTAGGTTAGTTAGGTTTACGTAGTTCTAAGTTCTAGGGGACTGATCACCACAGATGTTAAGTCCCATAGTGCTCAGAGCCATTTGAACCATTTGAACCAACCTAATTACTCAGCTAATTATAAATGATTGGATGGAAACGGAGTTCAGCATTCCTCCGTTTGCTTTGCTGTCCTTAGTTTCCATTCCTCTCTTATCCCTGAATGTCTGGAATTCAGTTGTGGTGCCACTGACCGCGAATACATATGACCAGAATATCTTTGGGTTTTGTCAGATTTTTTTTCTTAAATATTCAGCTACGACAGTGACTGAAGCCTTCTAACATTGCTCTTTCATCAGCCAAATGCTATTAATTTATGATCTATGTACATACGGCCATTTGCTTCGTTTCACAGCTACTGAGCAGTAGTCGCTGGTAGTTTAGAAGTTACGCTGCAGAGGCTGTGTACCACTGACGGCCTCTCCAATCACAAACTATTCCACTACGTATGCTTGAATTGAATGCTTGGACAGTTATCCTTCTATACTTCAGTCACAATGTCTCTGATCCTCCTGGCAGGAGCTAAATGTTTCAACTTCCTCACTCAGATATGACAGGTTTCTCTCCATCTTGTTTGCTCAAGTACAGATCTTTCCACTTGTTATAGCTGCCTTTGTACCTATGTAAAAATTGTTGCGAACTATGCCTCGTGGTCACTGACGCCAGAACAGTGAGGACATCAGGGAAATTAAGCCTGTTTTCTTGCCATCAAGAAGTTGATTGCGTAATATCTATTCGAGGTAATTTTCATAGAGAACATTTAGTCTCGTTGGATGTAATGTCAGGCTCACTAATTGCAAAAGTGTAATCATTCCTATCGACTATTTCATGATACAAGGCTCCTCTAACGGTGAGAGTATGTTCTTATGTTCTGGAAAAAATGTGTACAAGTGAGCTCAGGGTTTCCCAGCTGGGGTGGGGAGGGGGCGGTGGGATGGCTGGAGGGGTGAGTCTGGAGGTCAACAGAAAAGTCCAATTATATCTTATTTGTTAATCATTGATTCTGATTCACGCAAAAGAAGTCACAGCTGAGGCTTCATTTTCTGTACCGGACTATATGAATTTCTTCTCTACTGCCAAAAATACAAGTTGCTGGTTCCTCTTCGCATATCCTTTTGATATAAGACACGAATTCCACGAAAAATCTAATTGTTATCTAGTTTTAACTAGATTGCTATACTGAGTGATATGGAACCTCCACGGCATATTAAGATGACTTCATCGCATGGAAATTTTTTGCAAATTCTTTTGGATTTGATGAGCAGAATTTTAATACTCTCACCTATGAGGTTATTTCTTCGGATCTCCTACTATCAGCCCATATTTAGGTAATTCTACGCCCATGGACCCAATAATATTTTCGCTCCCCTCGGCTACAAGTAGTCTAACTTAACCAATTATTAAAAAATTTTAAAGCAAAATTGTAAGCAAATTATCTACAATAGGTATATATTATTTAAGGAAGAAATCTTCGAAAAAAGAAAATATTACACGGGATTACGGTAACTAGTCTTGAGTTCAGAGTAGGAAAACTGGTTACGGTGTGACCAAAACTCAGGATGAGGAGACATCAAACATACATTATTATTAACTACACATATACACACACAATGTGTGACTCTGTAGAAACAAAAACGATTAGCATATCGACAAAGAATATCAGTAGCTCAATGGCTTTCATCTTGCTTTGTTGACGGCAAGCACATTTATCATATTCTCAAAGTCCAGTTTCACAGTCAGACCATTTTCCACTGCTAGTGGCGCCAGCTGACTGAAATTCTTCTGGGTCTGAGAAGCACGCATGTCGTTCTTAACGCTTCCTAGAACTGAGGATAGTAGTCCAGCAAAGCAGTTTGTGATTGGTGTGGTCAAATAAATATTAAGAGCGATTCTGATGTTTGGGTAAATATCATAGATATTTCTCTCTTAGCATTTTATTCAAGACAGGCAAAAAGAAAGGTTCTCATAGCCAGAGCTCAAAAAAAAATTATGAGATGGACACATTCTGTCCCGAGACTCTTCTCTATCTCCTAAGTAAATACGCTGCAGATGTTTTGCAGCGTTATAGCATTCATCATGGTCTATTTTCGTATATGAACGAGAACTATTCAGCAATTTCTTTGTTGACACCTATACATTTAGTAAGTTATGTGGCAAATCTGTCCAAAATGATTAAACAACTGTCTTCAGAATGTCAACATCAGATTCGCAAACCAGTTTTGTTTCTTCACACGTTTTTCTTTAGATTCGTTGACTCGTGCAAGCTGCTGTGTAGTTACCTTGTCTATGAAAGTTAGATGTGGTGTATAAAGTTGCACTACTGTAGATATGTCAACTTCTTCTGACTGTAGTGTTGTACTCACCGCCATGAACGTTCCAAAAGAATTCCCCACATCGAAGCCATGAGTGCAATATTTTTAGGGATAATCTTTTGCAATATCCCCGTTGCTTGTGATCACATCTTACTCCGTTTTCTCTTCAGATATGTGCTTAAGAGCTTTATTGACTGGACACTAAGTAGCATTTATTCCCGTACAGACATCTTCTTGATGTGATTATCTTGTAATGCAGGGAGACTTAAGACTAATCCTACCAGATTCAGGGAACGAGTGGAGCAGTAGGAGAAAAATGCCAAAGAAATAAAGGATTTGATTCGGGCTTGAAGGCTAGAGTAATTTCCTGCCATATTTGCAGCATTATCATAACACTGACCACAGAAATCTCTAATATCAAATTCATATAATTTGATGAACTTAAATACTCAATATTTGTGTTCTTTCCTGGTATACCCAATGTTTCTCATTAACTCTACAAACAGCTCTTGTAGTACACCGTCCTTATTTATATACTATAAAGAAACTTAAGTGTGCAGCTCATGGTCTAGTGGGTAGCATTGCTGCGTCTAGATCGCGGGGTACTGTGTTCGATTCCACGCCGGGTAGGGAATTTTCTTCGTCCAGGGACATGGGCTTGCGTTGTCCTCGTCATTTCATCATCATTCGGAAAACGTGGCGTGGCAGGAGTGTGAAAAGATCGGGAATTCCTACGGGCGCTGATAACTGAGCAATTCAGCGCCCCACAAACCAAATATCATCATTCTCACCATAATGAAACTTAACTGGTCACAGTGTGAAATCATCAGAGGTAGAATCCACAATAATTGCGAAATACTTTGCATTAGATATCTCCTTTACTATCTATTCTGTGACAGTCTTCCACATAATATTTATAATTTCTTCATGAGTGCTAAATAATAAATACGAGGTGTTTCCATATTTAGTTATCTGACCTGATAAAAATGGACCAGATTCAGGTATCAGCTCTAAATACATAATAAACCTACCATTCTTTACGGAAGAAGAAGTTGTTCATCTCTACGAAATGGCAGTCCCCTTGAAGAAATTTTTTCGCCAAAGTCAACAACCCAATGCAGTAATTACTCCAGCACTTTACTTCTTCTTGTAACAAGATAATAAATTTTTCGTCAACTCTACACAGAGTATTTCCGCTACCTTTGAAACTTGCCACACAATCACACTGTACACTGGAATTTTCATGTTCAGTTACCCTTTGATCCATTCACTATAGCCATTTGTACCGAACTGGGGTGAACTCTCGAAACAGTTTGCACGGTTCACGGGACAGCGATCCCTGAGTGGGGGCGTAAATCAAGTAATAGCGTAGCACGATGTCGCCATTCCTCTATTTCCTTTCAAACAAATCCTTCGAAAGAAACCTTAGTGTATCAGGATGTACCCGCTCTGACTACAAAATCACAGCGTCTATTCTGATCAGTCCCGTTTCGTACCCTGTAATCTCCTGTTTTTCATTGGATTTCCAAAGAAGGAATCTTGATCAACTGTAAAGTGTGAAGGGAGTTCCCCACATTTGGTGGGAAATCTTTCGTACGTCGGTTATCAGTTTCAGATTCACTAATGTCTAGCTATGAGCACAACTGCCGCTGCACTGAGAATCATCTGTAGGTTTCAAGTTCTTAGTAGAGGAAGAACTTGCAGCTACGGAACCTAGTCGCTTGATTACGAAAAATGTAAGTTTCGCGTTTGCTCTACATCCGAACGTCACCACATTAAAAAACAGGGTAAATACACACAACAACAATAAAAGCACCAAGTTTGCACTACGGAATGCGGCCGTGCCCAGCCATACAAAAATGTCACAGAGGCAGTGTTGCCAGTTTCATGATGCGTACATTTCCATCCGATTACCAACGATTTCACTCTTACTAATCAGATTTTTCTCAATCATCGCTGCTGTTTTTCTTTTTTCATACATTTTTGCTCAGAAATGAATTTAACACCCAGGGCCCGAGACCACGTGGCCCACGCGCAGAGGAAAGGAGATGCTGTACTAAATTGACTATAGCACTTGGCACTTTTGGGTCGCGGTCAGCAAGTTGCTGAAGGTGGATAGAGGTTGGACTGCTGGAATTGCTGCAGTCTCATTCGAAATATTGTGGAACAGTTCTTGAAGACTATGAGGGTTGTTCCTATACTCATTAAACTTGAGGGCTCCCCACACAAAGTATTCGCACACTGTCAGATGTGATAACCTGGAGGGCCATCTAGGGCCCTGACCAGACAGACCACCGCTAACAGCTCTTCGAGGCGAGAAGACTGTGTAAATTTGCTCCAAGGTTCGGCCGACTGGGCAGTTTCTCCACGTGGTGTACGCGTCACAGTGTGGGTTGTATACATACATTCACGTCCCATCGTATCCACTCGTCCGGGTCACTTTTATTTGCTCCACCATGAGCCGTACATGGCTCGTGTTCCCGCCATCACATATTTTACGCCCTGTTTTTAACGTACTTCCACCTCACTACGTTAATTTAAATTACTACTGTCACTGAGTTGCTGCTTTGCCTGACCGCGAGCGGCGTTAGCAGCGCTCTCGTAGTATCTTTGCTTGACTGCTGTTACTTCCCGGTCGTTGTCTGTCGGAGACCTTTTCACCGACAGTTCGGGTAGCAAGTTCGGGTCTGCAAGTCAGTTGGAACGTATCTGGAGTGTAGTCCTGACCTGCCAGTCAGGGTGTTGCAATGCGACACTTGTGCAGTCGGGTTGGAGCAGCAGTGAGGTGTGCGACGTCATGGCTCGCCCTACGATTGCCACCACGCATCACTTGAGCCGGGCCACGGTCTTGGGGGATCATCGGTCGGTCGTCCTACAGGACGACAGGTTTGGCTCGCCGATCGTTCATGAGTCGTTTGTGTGTGTGTGTGTGTGTGTGTGCATCGACTCCCGATTTGTCTTCGTGTGTGCTTAGTTACTGTTGGGTACCGTTCAGGTGTTTGTGCAAGTGTTTGTCAGGTTGTGTGTGTATTTCGCGTTATTTCCTTTGGCAAGTCATTTTAAATGTTGTCGGCATATTGTCTCTGAGAGGTCGATCGTCTCATCGGGCGACGTGTAACTTGTTCTCTCAGCACTTCTGGGCTCCTTCAGTTACCATATTGTGGAACTTGGGTCGGTCCTTTCCTGGTGCAGGGATGTCGTTTAGCCAGCGGGTGTGTTTCCTCTGCATGGTTGGGTCCGAGCCAGTGTTTCCGCTGTCGTGTGTCTGGAAGTGCGTGGGAGACGCAGCAGCAGTGCAATCGCGACGGAGCAGCAGTCGCGGACGGACCAACAGGCAGTCGGTCGGTTGTTGCGGACGAGGGAAGTTATTTCCGCGCGGTCGGCTGGGACCGCTGGCAGCCCCTGCACAGTGTCGGAGCGTGTGTGGAGCTGTCTGATCGCTACGACCTTCGTGGTTCACCGACCAATGACGTGTAATTTGTGTAGTGGTTTCAAATACTCAAGCCACGTCCATTCATGTTCTGAGGTTCGTTTCGGTGGTTTGCTGTTGGGAAGGTTTTCCTGTGAGCAACACAGTGAGTTCCTACAGCTGAAATTTAGCCGCCATGCGGTGCAATTAACTGTTTCGATTGACTACAATTCGATTGCACCAGTGGAATTTTCTGCCTTGTGGCCATCAGTGTTCTGGTTAGCTACTCTGGCCCCTAACTTAATTTCAGGCAGCGTCCTTTCCTCACCTCTTCTCACTGTCCAACATGATGTGTAATTTTGACAGCTAATACATACGCCATTGTGGATTATCATGTTTGTAACCATTTCTGTTTGAGTTCTTACGTACTGATTGGTGGGAAGCAAGTCGTTGTGTCGGTGGGTCCGTGGCTGTCCCCTGGTTGGGTTCTGACGGATCAAATGTAGTTGGGCTCACCATCTGTCTGGCCTAAGTGAACGGGGGCAGACCGATCTCCCTAGAAGCTTTTGAGTGCCACCGGTGTTTAATTATCTGTTTTCAGCTGCTAAAAATTTAAGCCTTATGGTTATTTTTTCCTTTTTGTTAAAATTTTTGCTAAATTAATTGTTTAATTTATCTTTTAAGCTTAAACATTGCAAGATAATGGTAAAATATTTTAAAATTTTGAAACCTAATTGTGGCCTTCAGCCATTGGTATTGCACCTTGCGTATCTATCTTCTTTGCCTTGGGGCTTTCCATATAATGTTGATATGTTTCCTTATTTTATTTGCTCTTAATTGCATTTTTATCTTGTTGATTTGTAAGATTTCTTGTTTTTAGACTTTGTGGACTTCTGCCTTTAAAAGTCTATGGAAATATATTCTAAAATTTTGAAACTTAATTGTGGCCTTCAGCCATTTGTATTGCGCCTTGCATACGTCTGTTCTATCTACTTTGCTTTGAAGCTTTCCACCTAGCTGTGATAGATGTCAGTTTTATTTGTTTTATTGCTATTTTAATTGGATTTTTATCTTGTTGAATTCTTAAGATTATTTGTATGGAGTCATTCAGCCGTGAAAGAGTTTCATTTGGTAAAGGTTCGGCTACGTACCGCTTTCGTTGTATATGTGTTATTAAATTACAATAAATTACAATTAGAAGGTGAAACTGACTCCAACCTTATTTGGCCCTCTCCACAATCCTAATTACCTATTCTGTACAGCGAGTTTAGCGAGCGTATCAAAAAAATGGTTCAAATGGCTCTGAGCACTATGGGACTTAACAGCTGTGGTCATCAGTCCCCTAGAACTTAGAACTACTTAAACCTAACTTAACCTAAGGACATCACACGCATCCATGCCCGAGGCAGGATTCGAACCTGCGACCGTAGGAGTCGCACGGTTCCGGACTGCGCGCCTAGAACCGCGAGACCACCGCGGCCGGCGCGAGCGTGTCACACTGTGTGTAATTTCTTCAAATAGATGTGGACTTTAATTAGGTGTTATCATTGTTTTCAACGAGAATAAAACTGCGGAACTTGTATAATGCGACAGCATAAATTGAAGCTGATGCTATACCACGAAATACATAATTTGTGGCAATCAGCAGTGGAAAATACATACTATATCACGACACACATACGCTCTCTGACGCAGTCAAGGTGATAAACTCGTTTAAATTCTAGAAACTAGGTTTTCGAAGAGTTTTTCTCGGACATACGTGTCTTTACTCAAACACAAAAGAAATGCCGGGAGTAAGCACATATATCTAAATTAACGAGAAAAATGCTTCTGTGGTACCTTCTACATTAGTATGTTAATTCTGAACACGGTGTCGGTGTATAATACTAAAAACAACGAAATATGCGGAACTGAACAAGGCATGTCGTCGCATTAGGCAGCTAACAATGGGATGTATTCACATTTTAGATGCTGCTGCTGTTGAAAGTCGCATGTGGCAGAGAACGCTTGCTGAAGTCTGTACCTTTCAAACTCAGTGATGCAGTAAGAGCAATAAACTAGTAAATTTTCATGAGTTCCAAACAGCTTCGAAAGGTGTACTCTGCGAACTTGCGATGGCTTTTGGCAGTGAAATGTATGGTAGCAGGTACAGGTATAATCTAAAAGTTTTGCTGATTATATTCAGACTTGTCAGGGATCATTATGCTCAAAAAGGAAATCCGTTTTAACCACTTTCCGAAGGGCAAATGTGGGAAAACACAGATACACCTGTAGCATTCGTAGATTTAGGCAAGGCATTTAGAAATTAGAAACAGAGTAAAGTGGTTTCCATTCCCAGGCATTGTGGATCAGCAAGTTTGACAGGAGGGTAATCCACTCGTTTTGTGTGAAAACAAGACTGGAATAGGAACCAGCTGTGGAAGCCAAAGCTAGGAAAGGTGTAAGTACAGCTACTTCAATGTTTACTAATATTGCAGGTTGGTTACCATTAAACGTTTTACCTACTTGAGCCAGGGTAGACGGAAAACTATTTACAGTGTGGGTTTCCTACTTTGTGGGAAACATATCCAGACTGCGCTGCAGGATTTGCTTTGTGGGTCCTGTCAGGGCTTGCTGTTACCAGCCGGTACCGGTATGGCGACATAAGAGTTGAAACTCAAGCACCAGTGTACGTTTCAGTCGCAGACAGTCAACGTCGGTCTGGACAAGGTGAGCTGGGATTCACTTCTAAATTCATTTCTGTTTTATCAAAAGAACAGCAACGGCGCTGCTGCTCTTTGCCATCATCAACGTCTTAAAGCAATATAGAGATGTCTTCTTTCCGCGGCAGCCGCGCGGGATTAGCCGAGCGGTCTAGGGCGCTGCAGTCATGGACTCTGCGGCTGGTCCCGGCGGAGGTTCGAATCCTCCCTCGGGCGTGGGTGTGTGTGTTTGTCCTTAGGATAATTTAGGTTAAGTAGTGTGTAAGCTTAGGGACTGATGACCTTAGCAGTTAAGTCCCATAAGATTTCACACACATTCTGAACATTTTCCGCGGCGGTGTTGATACATGATTCCGAAGTTCTAATTAATTGACGATTCGGGAGTTGCTCTTTGGAGAATCCGACTGCCAATTGCTCCACAAATTTTTGAGGAAGATAATGTTGTCATATCTGAGAATCCTGGACGCGATATGCGATATTCAAGCAGTGCATGAGTTGTGTCACGACAATTAAGCGTTCCGTAGTCCAGCGTTCGAAAAATGCTACGAACATTTGTGAAACGGTGTGTCTACAGCGATTCAAGGCTGTCTTGGATGTAGATCATCGTCACATCGAGCAACGTTTATAATCTGGAACTTAAACCTTGTACGCAATTAACAAACGTTACCCTCTCATGTGGAAATAAAAATGAGTTTCAGCCAGTGGTACAATTGTCGTTTCCCTTCCGTACAACCTAACAAACATTTTCACGAAGTTTCATTCTCCTACGATCATCCGATTTTAATGGAGGTCCTCTCAAACAGCGAAAGTTTAGTTACAACTACCTTGCACAAGAGTGGTGCAAGGAAGGAAGGAAGTCTATGGTTTAACATTTTGAAAGTAGTAGAGTGTAGGCACACTTTTGAAATCAAATTGATATGCAAATTAATTACATTCTGACACCTGTTTGATTTATGTCCTTAACCTATTGTTCTGCTAAGTGGTTTTTCATATAATTCTCCCCCACCCCCTCCCCTTAACTTATTGATCAGTTAATTGATTTATGATCTCTGGGGATAATCTGTCCTTCTGAAAGAGCTCCCAAACCCTTCCCCACGCTACTCCAATGCCCCCTCCCCTCTGGAAAATCTCCAACTCTCTTCCCCTCGCCAATACAAATCCACATTCAGGCCTTCAGTTACTCGAATAGTCTCCCCTCACCCTGGCAGTTTGGTTCACTAATTACTTAAAACGATGACATTTTGTGTAAACAGTTTCTGGGAGACAGGGTAATGTGTGGAATACCGTTTATTTGAAGAATTTGTGGGATACAAGGCAGTGTATTGAATGCAGTTTATTTATTTTTTTATTTAAGAAATTCGGTGGGAAATCTATTGGAATATTGCTTAAGCAATTTCAGGTAGGCAAGGCAAAGTGTCGAATACTATCTATTTAAACAAATTATGGGATACAAGGCAGTATATGGAACAGAGTTTATTAATTTATTTAAAGAATTAGTGTGGCGACCAGGCAGTATGGAATATTTAAACAACTGCAGCAGAGTTTCGTTCTGATCGCACAAGCAACACCGTCATGAAACACTCACCACACGTAATTAGACTGTCACAGATCGCGCTAAACGTTTCTGCCGGAAAAAAAAGAGTTTCCCATCACGTACTGACTGCCACGTCAATTGCAGCGCACTGCACACGTAATTGGTCAGGCACCGACCACCACAGGTGCTGGGCCGTGATAATCTTCCACAAACAAGGCATCAGGTAGCGGCGTCCCTTTTAAATTTGATATCACTCCCACTTCCTGCTTTTCTCCCTCCCTCACTCCCTCTCTTTCTCTCTGTCTCAAGTGGTTACTTTCGGTTTGTGTGACGCAACGTATGCAAACACACACAAACCAAGATGTTTAGAAGGTGCTGCATCACGTCAAGACTCTCTCAAACAAGTGTTGTTAAGCACAGGCGTCCAGCACTATGTGATAATCAACAGTGCTACCCCAGACGAAAGGAATTGACAGACGTTGGTGTACTGGATTAAACATCGCCGTCTATAGTGCAACAAAGAACATGTGAGGATCAGCTTATGGGAGAGAAGACGTTCTGTGTATTCATTTTGTTACAGCCGTACCGCCTGCATTGTTTGTACCGTGTACAAGAGCTAGCTCGACCCTAGTATTGGCGTGTTGAGCAGCTGTTCAAGAAATGAATCACTCACCCTCTTCTGGTCGGATATATTCTTCAATACATTGAAATCACAATTACCCATGTCAAATCTATGCTCCCCTTAGGACTAGACATACGTAATTTTCTTACATGAATAGTAGTCTCATCACTTTCCACAAAAGTCTTGTGATAATATGGAACATAAGCCACACTAAAATTACGTTCAAGCAGCATATCATTTTCTACTATCATTTTCTCGTATAGCATCCGAAGAAAATGTGATATGTCCACCCTCGCACCCGCTGGATTTCGTTTCGCATTGCCCAATAGGAAGCACCATCGTCTTTGTCACATATTTGTATAGTAATAAATCGTGTAATTAGAATTAAAAAGTCCACCCATCTTTTTTTTCTCCATTTCGTCACTTCCAATAAATCCCTTCGTATTTTTGATACATAGTGGCAACTTATATATTTGGACTACCAACTTGGAGTTTGTGTAAGTGCATTTGTGCATCATGCCATGTTTAAACGCGTAACTGTCGCAGACCTAACACGCACATCATACATATTTCTCGACTGAGTCATTATTACGAGTGCAGTATACTGGAATACGTTCATTTCCCACGGCCAAGCAAACGTGTAGAGAAACGTTCGCATACCATAATGTTATCGCAAAACTGTTCTGTATCGAGTCTAAGCACATTATAAGTTCTTTCTTGTTAAGCACCATATATGTTACCACTATGGCGGTGGAACCCCCCAAGATGGATTTGATGCAGCTGGCCAAAATGAGTTTGTTAGAGAGAAAAAAAAAGAACCTGTTAGAGCATCACACAAAGATTTTGTTTGTTACATGTGTGAAATGTGTGAGAAATGGTGACTCAGGGATATATATTAAATACATACATGTTAAAAGCCTAGAACATGCATTCGGAGGGTCAACTTTCAAAAGGAATATCACGTTATGGAGAAACCTCCTATTGCCTAAATCCAAAGTTTGCTGGCTTCCAAGCGTATAACAGATTTTTCTTTGTCACTGCCTTGCACCAGCTGTATATAATGGAATAACCACTATGAGTCCATCATCATTAAGTTATTCAATTTGAAATATGTGTTGGATGTCTGTGCATAAGGTGATGCTGTTGGAGGTTAGAAAGAGGAACAGTAGCAATGCTTTAATTCTAGTAGTGAATTTAAGCAGTGGTAACTAGTGTATTGTGCAGACTATGGTCATGGATGCTGAGGTTCATGTTATCGTTATCGCTATTTCAGAGCTATTAAAGGATAATAGCTACTGCATTCCTCTGCTTTATTCAAGAAGACATGTTATGAGAGTTAGCCTTGTAGACTTCGGATTTGCTTTGGAAAGAGAATGTTCCTGCTTACAACACGTCTGAGTTAGGGAAACGCGCGTAATGTGCTCTCAGATATTTGCATGAAAATGATTAAGAGTCGTCAGCACTTGAACATTCTTGATTATTACATGTTCCTTTCTCAAGTTATATAATTAGTGTGTGTTATACTCCTCAGATTCAATTTGCCACCAGACATGTTTAAAGGGGATGAACTCAATTTAAAGTATGACTCCTGTCTTTAGTACTCTCACTTGAATGCACGGTGCTGAATTGATGGACCACCAACACTTGTGCTCGATGTGTAGCTGAAATAATCAATTATAAATCATAATGTGTGGTCTGTAGTCATAACAGCCTAATAAGATGTCACTATTTTATTTAGTAGCCTATTGCCTTACATCAGGGTTTCTATGATTAGCAGCGTACACAGTTCATATTGAGTGATATTGCATACATAGAAGATACTGGAAGAATTGAGACATTTTAAGCAAACATTGGATCGCCGAGTTATTTCAAGGATGTGAAGTGCGCTAAAACACAGAGGAGTGCAAAGTGGTTACCATGGAATTCACTGGTATCTCCTGTAAAGCTATGGTGACGTCGCTTAGATATTTGACTATCATTTACGTCAAGGAGTAGGTGAATATCGCGTGAATGCATCGAATCTTCAAGTTTGCTGCTATTCAAGATCCGGAATTCTACACATGTCCTGCTCTCCATCGACTCAAGACGATGTCTGAAAAAAGTTTGGCTGTGTCTGTCTATGAAAATGTGAAATTATTGTTATGTTGGATGAGAAACGATTTAGTTTAAGTCACACTGTGCGTATGATTTCTCTCCACCCTGTTCCGACTTTGATAGTATACAGTTTTACACAGGTACCACATCTGTGATTTTCTTAAAGTAGAGGTGATAATAATTATAGACATGTTTGCTATATGTCTTTGGAATAGGGCACTGCCACATGCCACATCCTCCCATAACCCAATGCATCCAGCACGATATGCGAAATCCCATGCATCCATTCTACACTCCTGGAAATTGAAATAAGAACACCGTGACTTCATTGTCCCAGGAAGGGGAAACTTTATTGACACATTCCTGGGGTCAGATACATCACATGATCACACTGACAGAACCACAGGCACATAGACACAGGCAACAGAGCATGCACAATGTCGGAACTAGTACAGTGTATATCCACCTTTCGCAGCAATGCAGGCTGCTATTCTCCCATGGAGACGATCGTAGAGATGCTGGATGTAGTCCTGTGGAACGGCTTGCCATGCCATTTCCACCTGGCGCCTCAGTTGGACCAGCGTTCGTGCTGGACGTGCAGACCGCGTGAGACGACGCTTCATCCAGTCCCAAACATGCTCAATGGGGGACAGATCCGGAGATCTTGCTGGCCAGGGTAGTTGACTTACACCTTGTAGAGCACGTTGGGTGGCACGGGATACATGCGGACGTGCATTGTCCTGTTGGAACAGCAAGTTCCCTTGCCGGTCTAGGAATGGTAGAACGATGGGTTCGATGACGGTTTGGATGTACCGTGCACTATTCAGTGTCCCCTCGACGATCACCAGTGGTGTACGGCCAGTGTAGGAGATCGCTCCCCACACCATGATGCCGGGTGTTGGCCCTGTGTGCCTCGGTCGTATGCAGTCCTGATTGTGGCGCTCACCTGCACGGCGCCAAACACGCATACGACCATCATTGGCACCAAGGCAGAAGCGACTCTCATCGCTGAAGACGACACGTCTCCATTCGTCCCTCCATTCACGCCTGTCGCGACACCACTGGAGGCGGGCTGCACGATGTTGGGGCGTGAGCGGAAGACGGCCTAACGGTGTGCGGGACCGTAGCCCAGCTTCATGGAGACGGTTGCGAATGGTCCTCGCCGATACCCCAGGAGCAACAGTGTCCCTAATTTGCTGGGAAGTGGCGGTGCGGTCCCCTACGGCACTGCGTAGGATCCTACGGTCTTGGCGTGCATCCGTGCGTCGCTGCGGTCCGGTCCCAGGTCGACGGGCACGTGCACCTTCCGCCGACCACTGGCGACAACATCGATGTACTGTGGAGACCTCACGCCCCACGTGTTGAGCAATTCGGCGGTACGTCCACCCGGCCTCCCGCATGCCCACTATACGCCCTCGCTGAAAGTCCGTCAACTGCACATACGGTTCACGTCCACGCTGTCGCGGCATGCTACCAGTGTTAAAGACTGCGATGGAGCTCCGTATGCCACGGCAAACTGGCTGACACTGACGGCGGCGGTGCACAAATGCTGCGCAGCTAGCGCCATTCGACGGCCAACACCGCGGTTCCTGGTGTGTCCGCTGTGCCGTGCGTGTGATCATTGCTTGTACAGCCCTCTCGCAGTGTCCGGAGCACGTATGGTGGGTCTGACACACCGGTGTCAATGTGTTCTTTTTTCCATTTCCAGGAGTGTATATATATTGTGGTCTTCCATGTTAAGCTTCATGTTCAACCTCCATGTTCAAAGCTAATGTTATTTGTGTCCGCCACATCCACTGTATAGACAGTGCAATATGGGATAGTTTTTTAAAACAATAACAACAAAGACATATGTTGGCATTTTTTTCATTTCTTCAGTTTACACAGATACAGTTTGATTTTTGAGATACAGTTCAGTTCTTGAGGTACAGTATAGTTCTTTACATTACTATTTAGTTCTTGACGTACAGATTAGTTCTCGAGGTACAGTTCAGTGCTTGATCCCAAGCACTGAACTGATTTGACTCTGATATTTGGGTGCAGAGGTACTTTTAACTTGCATGTTATTACCAATAACTAGAAAAAATTAAGGAACCTTCTAACATTATTATTGTTTCAGAATATTTTTACAATTGTTTCCAGAAACACTGGATGAAAATATCTTACAAGTTTTTTCAATCTACGCTAAGAACTAATGTGGAGATCTGTTGCACTACAACTAAATTCCACACTCCCAGTGTCATAGGTTTCACAATAATTCTGATGTACTATGAACTACATACACTTAAACACTAATCAGTCTGAGTCAGCTAGCAGCAGGTGAAACTTACAAATTATTCTATTCTCATGAGACACATGGTGCAAAGATATATTCACACGTGTGAGCACAGTACACGTCCACTGTATGTGAATAAATGATTATCTGGATTATATGCAAGTGTGTGTGTGCGTGTGTGTGTGCGTGTACATAGCACATAGTTCCCTCATTCATAAATAAACACACACACACACACACACACACACACACACACACACACAAACACACACATACTTATACAATGACAAAAGGGTCGTACTATTACACACATACAGAGACACTCATTGTCTCATTCTCTCTCTCTCTCTCTCTCTCTCACTCAATCGGAGTGCCCCACCTTTTCCCTCACTACACGTGAACAGTGTGACTATGGGCGAGTTTCAGTCCTGTCATGACAAATGACACTTTTATCATCAAGAAGCGACTGGACGATTTTAGACTGCAGCACGTTGTACACCTGGTGTTCTCTTGAACAAAAACTAGTCCGTTGTACCATATGCAGTGGCTGCGATGCAGCACCATGAACACTGCTTTACAGACAAAACAAATAATTTTTGATAGAGAGGGCTGTGGATACAATACGACGTATAAACATAGCCTGCCTCTGGGTGGCCCCTTCCAATGTGCGAGCAACGTACATTTTGGATTGAAGACCTAGGAACCCCGCAATCAGTGATCAACTTGCCTCATTTTTCATAAGGTGGACAAACTTGTTGTTCTGTGGAACAATATTGTGACGATTATTGGCCGTGTATGAGGATGTGTCGCATTCGTTAACACGGCACCTTATTATTTCATACTGACTGCTGTTCTTCACCCAGTAGAGGAAGCTGTCTGTCTCCATATTAAGTAACTTAAGATCTGGGAAATGATTTTTCGAGCCGGCCGGGTTGGCCGAGCGGCTCTAGGCGCTACAGTCTGGAACCGCGCGACCGCTACGGTCGTAGGTTCGAATCCTACCTCGTGCTTGGATGTGTGTGCTGTCCTTAGGTTGGTTAGGTTTAAGTAGTTCTAAGTTCTAGGGGAGTGATTGTAGGGAAGCCGCCTACTCACGCCGTATAAAATTCACATCAGTCTTTCCATTGTGTGCCAGCCAGTCCGCTGTAACTAGCTCTGACGTCATAAATGTTGCGCAATACTTTAAAAATCAAATAAATAACCTGAAACGTTTCTAGCATGTCAGGAGTAATACTAAATCACTATGTGTTGAATATCAGTTCAATAACTTTAACCACATTCGAAATTTGGACGTTTTTCTGTAAAAATCTTTGGCGCAACAGAGAAGAGCTAGAAACTTAAAAATTTATATTTAGATTCCTTTTGCATAATAATTTAGTAGAAACAGTATTCTGGATCTCACAAATTAAAATTTTTGTTGAAATTCATGATTTTCTGGTTTTTGTCTTAGAAATTAAGGAAGCGAGATAGATTAAGTAGGTGAATAAATAAAGCTAGGATGTTTAAATGTAAGTAGAAGGGAGATCCGCTATAATCATAAAGATGTGAGAAGTTTCAGTTGAATAACTATAAAACTATAGCGATAGTGTATCTCCAAAGGGCAAGTTCAGAGCTCGTCTACTGCGTGTAGTGTAATTAAATTAATTCTCTCGCCCACAATATTTGACTGAGCCACGTCAGACTTTTATTATGATTACTTACCTGTGTGCTGATTGCAAATTTAAATTGAGAGCTTCATCGGCCATCAGCAAAGGAAGCAATGATTTATTCGATAACATAGTGGTGCATTACTAGCCAGCAGCTAGTCGGGACAGCGGATGTAATCAGGCGTTCCCTTAGCCGTCCGCACCGCGGCTTTACATATAAGAAAGCTGCGCGAGAAAAAAAGACCCCAGTTCTCTACAGACGCTGAATAGCACACCACCTGTGCCGGGAGTCGCGTCGCGTCGGTATCATTGCTATAAACAGCCTCGGATGCCGTAATAAGTTACTCGGGATACGCATAACCATGAATTCGTTTTCGAGTGAAGTGTTAATTCTGGGATGACTTTAATGATCTATCTTCAGTTTGCGTATGTCGTATTTTCACGTGCCGCCGCGGGACAGACATTCTACCACTATTTAGCGTGGCGTTTGATGAACATTATCATCAAATTATGGCGAGCATTCACTTAAACATTTAGTTTGAACAGTTATAGTTGCATCAGTGCATTAGACTCTGAACTGCTCTGGTATTTGGATTGTGTCGATTCATTTGGTCTGTGACTTTCAGAATATAGTGATCATTTTTAGAGAATCGTTTTTGATTATGAATCCCAGACAATCTCCTAATTCCTCAGAGCTATAAGCTGTAGCTATAAGTGTATTTCTCAGATGAAGTGGGCACTAGGAATTCTAATTACAGGCTTCACGTTTTGCTAATCACTTTCTGGTTGCCAATATTGTAGTTAGAGAACCAGTGTTGAGATCCGCAAAAGACAGCATTAATAATAGGAACATTTCAACAACAATAATTCCACCCACCGCCCCACATATGGTGCTAATCGGCGGGGAAATGCATCTTTTCTACATTACAATCTACATTTCAATAACTAAAATTGCACTCGCCGCCCCACATATGGTGCATCGGCCGGGAAAACAAACTGAGTAAAAGTGAAAGTGATTTTTAAATATTCGGATTCGGGAGTGGAATGCGTCACACAACTGAGTAAGAGAACAGTGATAGTGTTACGTGTGCATGTGGACGACGCAATTGGATTAACAACGCATCGGGATTGACGGAGCTGGCACTGAGTCTAGCGGCGCTGCTGGCATCGCGAGAAGCCAGTTTCGCCTCACCGCAGCAACCGGAGCCGCGCTTGCAGTTGCGGGCCACGCAAACTCACAGCAGCCGTCGAAGTGCCGCCTACAGTTCAACGCGCCACGTCGCATCAGTAATCCTGGTACGCCGCGCCGGCAATGCCATACATCGTGCAGAAGGAACTAAGTTAAGTGAAAAGCTGTTAAAAATTTTACTGACCTGCACTAAAAAAACTGTCGGCGATGGAACTGCCAGAAGAAACCGAGGTTAAACTTAAATCAGAACCTATGTCTGTTGAGAGAACTGTAAATCCAGACAACCGTTCAAGTGTAAATATGCATGAAAATATTAATGTTAAAGTGAAATATGAAGTAGTGGCTCCTGACAGTAGTGTGAAAAGGGGCAATGATTCAATAATAGAGACCCCTGTAGTAAAGCAGAAATCAGAAATTGTTAAGTTATTGGATGATAGTTTCTCTGATGAATTAAAAATGAAACAGTCATCAGAGATGGCAGATTTTAAAAAGGAGAAGTTAGATATGACTGATCAATCAGAAGTTTCATTTAGTTTTGATGATTCTGGTGTTGGAGCTAGTTTTTCGTCACCTCAGTGTGATAAGAAACCACCTAGTGAGCAACCCCAAGATACTGGGGCTATTGATTTAAATGTTATATTACAAGCAATAGCTACCAGTAATGCTGAATTAAAGTCTGAAATAACTGAGGTCAAAAGCAGTAATGCAAAATTGTCAGCCAGTAATGCTAAAATGACAGCTGAATTAAAATCTGATATAATTGAGGTAAATAACAGGATTGTGGCCAGCCAAACTAATTTTAATAAACGATTGGAGGTAATGGACAATACCTTCAAGGCTGGTTGCAATAAGTTGAAAGAGGATCTGGACAGGTTGAATTATAAAATTGATTACAATCATGAGGATATTAAGATAAAGGTTGCCCAACAATTTTCTGAAATGTATAAAACAGTAAAATCCGAAGTTGCTGAGGTTCGCAAAGACTTCCAAATGGAAGATGCGAAACTGGAGCACAAGTTAACGGAAAAGATCTAGGCGGAATCTGAACTGTGCTCAGATAGGTTTAAAGATGTTAATATAAAAGTAAATATATGTCAAGCAGAAGTAGACGCAATCAAAACTGATACCACTCATATTGTGCAAAGAGTAGATAATGTTGAAATGAGAGTGGAAAATATTAGTACTAACATTGCTAACATTGAGAGTAAAGTAGCTTCAGTAACTTCTGGTAATGGTAGTATGCAACAAATTGTAGCTGCAAACGCCGCTTTTATCGGGTGTCGGCAATTCTTCTGGTTCGATCCAGATAAAAATATCCACCCGCTAGATTTCTGGAACGATTTTGAAGATGTGATTCCACCAACTTGGTCTGAACGAGAGAAAATCTCATTTATTACAAGCCATTTAGCAGGTGACGCCATGCGTTGGTCAGCTGATGTTATGTTGAAATGTAACACATTAGCGGAATTTAAAACAGCTTTCATTAATGAGTATTGTTCTAATAATAAGCAAAATGAAGTGTTGAGAGAATTTTGGAGTGGAAAACGCTTCAATCCAGGCAAGGAATCTATTAAAGAGTTTGCCAGGTCATGGATCTCACGTTTGTCACATTTGGCGGAAAAGCTGAAACCTGAAATGATAATACTAGGTCTTGAAGCCAAACTGCCATGGTATTGGCAAACTAGAATTATATCTGCCCCCTAGAGACAATTTTGATCGTTTCATTGAATATTTGGAACGTGTAGAGCGTGTGGCTGCCAATGAGGAGCAAGCACGTAATAACAGAAATGCTAATAACACTAGTAGTAATTTTAAGAACGAGCAGAATGGCAATGTAAACATCAGAACAGTAGGTGTTCGCCATCCTAAGAAAGGTAGGAATTGGAGAAATAATTATCAGAACCAACAATGGCATCCAAACGATAGTAATTTTTTTTTCGAACAAAATTGTGCAGGAAACAACAGTGCGGAAAGCAATGCTGTGCCAGTTAACCATAATGGAAATAAAGGAAACAGCAGTAGGCCGAGGCAGGAAAACTAGTTCCCGTCTATGAGGACACTGGCGCTCACCAGGCGGTTATTTTTCCTAAGCCAGTAGTTACAGTAATTGGTAAGACAGATCAGAATACTCAGACTGAACATATGGATGAGGGGTCGGTAGCATCTAAGGATACAGCAGAAATACTAGATCACTCACAGTATTTGATAGATACCGTGTTAGAGACGCTTTCTAAGTGGGAAGAGAAACAGAAGGCGCAGCAGTGTAACGGTAGGGAAGAGCTACAAAATACTGAACTGTCGGGTGAAGAAGCAGAAGAAATTCAGGCTTATATTTACGATGAGGATGATGTGCTCTTATCTAAAGTGCCTGTGTAGGATGTTGATTTTGTACTAATAGATTTAGGACAGGAGGTAAGTGAGAATGTAGAGGATAGCCTGTTGGGGGTCGATGAACCCAGTAGCTGTGACCAGTTGTCACTTGAGAAGGAACCCGACGATAATAGTAAAAGTGGTTTAGCTGTAACTAGTGTTATGCCCGGTCTGGAGGCGCAGAATCGCTCAGACTACAGTAATTTGGGTCATGTTCAGCAAACTAAATGTAATGAAGTCGTGCGGTGTTTCGATTTGAAATTAATAGACCGACTGGAAAAGGCAGTTGAAAATGTAATTCAGGAAACCCCTACACACCTTGACCTAAATGTAATGAAGACAGATGTCGATCACTTTAGTTGGAGACAAATCCAAAAGGAACTATTGGATGAGTTTGAGGAACCACCTGTACAAACTAGAATAAGCCACCCTATAATAATAGTGAATATGTTGGGTATCAATGTATGTTGTCTCTTAGACAGTGGAAGTGAGGTGAGTGCGATATCTCAGTCCTTCTTTGATGCATTACCTAGTAAAGACAAGCTTACAGTAATGAGGGTATCAGGACTAAGAATAATTGGTGCTACTGGCAAGGTGTCAAAAACGGTAAAACAACAAGCTTTGCTGCCTTTTAACATTAATGGTAATTTAATTGATCATCCATGCTTAATTGTAAACAATCTCAGTATTGAGGTTTTAATTGGCATAGATTTCTTGTCAAAATATTAGAGTGTTGTTGACTTTGAAAGAAGCCAGTTAAAAATGGTCTTGCCGATAACCGGAGTAATTACGATACCTTTTATTGATAAACATGTAGTAACTAGTGATGAAACTTGGGAGCTGCGTATACGAGTTCTGAAAAATAGGAGATATTGGGACGAAGGTGTTAATTTTAGGAAAAGTAAGCTAAACACAGAAGAAGAAGAAGAAGCAATACTTTTGGACAAGATAGAAGCTAAATTGCAGGAAATCGATAAAATTTCAGCTAATCAGAAGGAAGAACTGAGACAGGTTTTAAAAAGGCATCATAAGGTATTTTCAAATCGACCTGGCGTGGTCAAAGGTTATGAATGTCAATTAAAGGTGAAACCTGGCCAAGGGTTTTTCAGGAAGCCATACCTAATACATGTAGCTAGGAAGGAGGCGGTTCGAAAGGAGATACAGAGAATGTTAGAGTGGGGTGTGATTGAAAAAGCGGTCAGTGAGTACAATAATCCTCTTGTTGTACCAAAAAGAGACGGGAGTGTCAGATTGGTCTTGGACGCTCGTTGGTTGAATGAAATAGTGGTTAGGGAAAGTGATAGACCGCAGAACATGGACGAGTTATTGCAAAAGTTCCGGGGAGTAAAATTCTTAACCTCTATGGTCATCACGTGATGATATTGGAATTTGCCACTGGCGGAAAGTTCAAGGAAGTACACAGCTTTCTTGTACGAAGGAGTTTGTTACCAATACCGTGCGGTACCTTTCGGACTTAATATCTCTGTTTGTGCCTTCGTACGTGTGATGTGCCATGATTTAGGACCAGCCTTAATTAATAAAATCACAGTCTACGTAGATGATCTGTTAATAGCAACTCCTACCTGGGAAGAACACATAGTTTTATTAGAGGAAGTGTTAGAGGCTATTGAGAGAGGTGGCATGAAACTAAAGATTGAAAAGACAGAGTGCGTTAAAGAGGAAATAGGTTTCTTGGGATATATGATAAGTGGAAAAGGTATTCTGCCTGACCCAGGCAAGCTAGCAGTCATTGAAAAATTTGAGGCTCCCAGAAACAAGAAGCAGTTGAGATCGATGTTCGGTCTTTTCGGCTTCTATAGGCGTTTTGTTAGTGATCAGGCTTTTAATGCGCCCTGTCTTCACCTCCTGCTGAAAGAGAATACCCCTTGGGTTTGGACAGCAGAATGTCAACAGGCGTTCAAGGTGCTTAAACAATCTTTAATTAATAGTCCTATTTTACATCATCCTGATTTTGAAAAACCATTCTGTATGTCTGCTGATGCTAGTGGCTATGGTATAGCTGTGGAGGTATTCCAAGTAGAAATAGAGAACGAACAAGAAGTGCACAAGACTATAGCTTTCGCAAGTCGATCTTTACAGGCAGCAGAGAGAAATGAAGACATCTCAGAACTGGAAGCATTGGCAATTGTATTTGGGGTACAGAAATTTGAGCAGTATCTGTTAGGTCACAAGATAATTGTTTACAGCGACCATAAGGCGTTGACCTTTTTAAAGACCTGTAAGTTGAGGAATGCTCGTTTGGTAAGATGGTCGTTGTATCTCCAGCAGTTTGACCTTGAGGTTAGATATATTCAAGGGAAAGACAATCTGGTAGCTGATGGGTTATCTAGAAGTGCGGAGCTCTGTGATGACGCGGGAATTACAGCAACAGACCCAAGTGAAGTACGAATGTTTGCGTTGCACGAAGTAAACGAAGAAAGTGCATTAAAGAGGGTGATTAAGCACTAGAAACGTGAGCAGAATGCAGATGACCAGCTGAAATTAGTAAAGAGCTATTTGGGAGATGCGAACTATCATAAGGTTTCGCAATACTACTGTCTGCATAAAGGTATTCTGTTTAGGAGGAAAAAGGTAGATGTTTCTGAGTGGAAGCTGTGCTTTCCCACACAACATGTAGACTTACTAATCGGCTATGTACACCTGAGGTATGGGCACTAGGTGCAAAGAAGTGCATTTCAAAATTAAAAGAGAAGGTTGTGTTTGACAACATGTACCGCCGTGTTGCCAAGCGTCTAACAACTTGTGTAGTGTGCCAGAAAGTCCGTGCTGCTAACACCAGAATACAAGGGGATATGCATTCAGTAGAGACAACCGAAACGCTAGAATTGCTGGCTTGTGATTTGGTTGGCCTACTTCCTGCTTCGAGAGGTGGTTGCACCCATGTTTTTGTTGTGGTGGATGGATTTAGTAAATATGTTAAGCTATACCCAATTAAAAGAGCAAATGCAAAAACGTTGGTAGAAAAGTTGGAAAAAGATTTCTTCGTGAATGTTGGTGTTCCGAAGAATTTGCTGTCAGACAATGGGCCTCAATTTACTTCTGGTAGATTTAAATAATGTCTGGATAAGGCCGGAGTGAAACATCTGAAAATATCTGCGTATTTCCCCCAAGGAAATATGAATGAACGTATTATGAGAGAATTGAATAGGCTTTGCAGGACTTATTGTGCTCGGAAACACTCAAGTTGGGCAGAGCACATGAAGTATTTTGAGAATGTAATTAACAACTTAAGGCATGATGCAACTGGTTTTGCGCCTTGTTTGGCCAAGAACCGCACAATGTGATTGCAGATATGGTAGAATTCCCTATTCTAATGCAAATATCCACAGACGAGAAGAAGTTTAAGGCTAGGGCAAATATAAGAAAAAGAGCATCGGAAAGGAAGAAGCGTCATGACGCAAAAGCTGTAACCACCAGTTTTGAAATAGGTCAGTTAGTCCTTGTCAAAACCAAGGAAAAATCAAAGAAAATAAATGTAGAAACAAAGAAATTCATATTCGTATACCAAGGACCATTTAGGATCATAGGAATACCACATGCCAATATATATAGGCTAGAGTATCCTAAAAGTAAAAAGCTATTATGTCTCAGGAACGTGATCGACTTAAAGAAGTTCATAGGTAGTGAATGATTTCTGTAGGGAGGAGGTTGTTCTGTAACCTCTACACAGTGTGGCAGCTGTGCAGTTCCAGCTGTGTGAGATCTTCTTTCCTTTTCAGGTCTCACTCATTCTTCATCTTTCCTATCCATCAAAATTTCGGCTCTTACTCTCAAATACTAAAATCTTCCGTTCTGGTTATCAAGCCAATAATAAACTAATGAATTCTGTAGGGAGGAGGTTGTTCTGTAACCTCTACACAGTGTGGCAGCTGTGCAGTCCCAGCTGTGTGAGATCATCTTTCCCATTTCAGGTCTCACTCATTCTTCATCTTTCCTATCCACAAAAATTTCGGCCTCTACTTTCCTACACATTATATTTTCCGTTATGACTATCAAGCCAGCATTAAACTAATGAATTCTGTAGGGAGGAGGTTGTTCTGTAACCTCTACACAGTGTGGCAGCTGTGCAGTCCCAGCTGTGTGAGATCTTCTTTCCTTTTCAGGTCTCACTCACTCTTCATCTTTCCTGTCCACCAAAGTTTCGACTCCTTCTCTGCAATAAAAAAATTTTCCATCATGGTTATTGTACTGGACTGTTAAGGCAGCCAGTCCACAGTGAAGTAGCCGGAAGGGCACGCGTCAACTCACGCCGTCCGGCGTTAAGTCTGGAACAGGATTCGTAATGAATGTGATAAAGAAAAGAAAGTAGCTACTAGAACACTTAACTTTTATATTGTCCTTTGGTATACAGCATTCTGGATGATACAAGTGAGACTCTATCTTGAGGTACATGCAACGTTACAAATGGTTAATGGCGCCTTGCTAGGTCGTAGCCATTAACTTAGCTGAAGGCTATTCTAACTGTCTCTCGGCTAATGAGAGAAAGGCTTCGTCAGTGTAGTCGCTAGCAACGTCGTCGTACAACTGGGGCGAGTGCTAGTCAGTCTCTCTAGACCTGCCGTGTGGTGGCGCTCGGTCTGCGATCCTGACAGTGGCGACACGCGGGTCCGACATGTACTAATGGACCGCGGCCGATTTAAGCTACCACCTAGCAAGTGTGGTGTCTGGCGGTGACACCACAGTTATCAAGCCATGAGTTCTGTAACCATTATATCCACCGATTGGTGAAGAAAATACCTAATGTGACAACCCTAACAGTGACATAAACAATAGAGAAGTATGACGTAATTAAGAAACAAATGTATTTGAGTAACAAGTATGTATAGATGGTATTATTATAAGTACAAAGTTGTTGTTTTATTGGAAATGGTCCACCAACAGTAATTTAAAAAGATATAAATATTCTTGTACAAGCAGGATCTGAAGTGGCAGTGAAACCTATTGTATGCTGTAGAGCTAACTAATTAATAGTAAAAGAGATTGCTTAGTGTTATGAAAAATATGCGGATAAGTTGTAAGAATGAACTCACCTTGTGTAGCAAGGAATGGCAGTTTAATAGAATTGAACAGTGTTTGTGGTTGAAACGTGAAAGACACGTCCCTGAAATATTTATAAGGTTGGAGCTGGCCATTATTTTGGTGTAGTGTGTGACAGAACACACCTACATGTATTGAGGTTATGAGTTGGAGGCGTGAATGCGACCATAGGTACCCTTATGTTAGATGAGACAGAGCAGCTCATGGTGTCCTATAGGTTTAAGGAATTTAGCATTACGCTCGTACATAATTACTTAATGCACTTTAGTGGTAGGTCGAGAGAGACTACCTGTGGTTTCAGCGTCCGATCGAGTGGAAATGGATTGCCACGTGAGTAAACTGATCAGCTGCAATACACTATAGATATGAAATAAATGTGCTATCCTATGCTTTAAATGTTAATAGAGATATAAATATATAGAGATAAGTGGATTTAGTAGTCAACTAAACGTAGTGTGTTTTGAACACTCAGAACTGTACTATTACCACAAGTTACTCACATGTACAAAGAGGCTGAGAAAACAACTACTAATCAAATATACTCATACTATCTCTAAGAATAAGGTAATCAAAGATGAGTCAGCTAAGTAAATAAAATACAAATGTATCAAGAATGTACCAAGCATTGGTTCAGCGTTCCGGCCCAGAAATGATAAATTGAGATTAAATAGGATTTATGATTGTATGCCTTGAGCATAAATTTTATCTAGTACGTGACTAACGGTGTTTTGAGCCATTTGTTTATCGATTTTATGACAGTTAAGTAACCAAGAGAGTAAAATTGAAAAAGTTCTGTTAACTTTGTTCCAGTAAACATATTGAAAGATAAAATGTATATATCCCCATTTCATTGTGACCCACCCTTAGAAATTAAGTGAACAGAGTCTGAGGCACTCTTTTTGTTTGTTCTACAGGACAAACCAGATAATGGCAGCCTGGTAGCTGCGTGAAAGCGTGGAGTGACTTGGACACAACTCACAGTGACCCCTCCCCTTTCCCCATGTAATTAAGAGTGAACTTGAAGGACGCACACGCTAGCAACTTCCCCTCCTCTACCCTTGTGAATGGAAGTGTAGAACGCTAGCCAAAGCGGCTACAACCACGTGTGTAAAAATGAAATTGTCATGATTTGTGAAATTTTCTTTCAGGTTTACAAAAGACTGCTAAGATATAATTATCTGTTTATGTATCATGAATAACTGTGTTATTTTCTTTGAATTTGTGTATGTAAAAATGTATTTAATGGATTTAAGATTTTCATAATTTTACATATTTTTATGTGTTTGTTTGTCTAAGGCAATATGTGTGCCAAAGTGTTTCATTGATTTTGCTTAAATTTTAAGTAATAATGTTGCTTATTAAGCAGTGAACATCCCAGCAATTTAAATAATTGAAGTAGGTAATAAGTTTGCTTTTAGTATTTCTATATGTTTACATTTAAATTTAAATTTTTCATTGGGAGTTAAGCTGTACTCTTGCTTACCTTTTTGTAATTAATTTTTTTTTTATTTTCATTCAAAAAAAATTAAGTAGAGGGTAATGTAGGGAAGGAACCTACTCACGCCGTATAAAATTCACATCAGTCTTTCCATTGTGTGCCAGCCAGTCCGCTGTAACTAGCTCTGACGTCATAAATGTTGCGCAATACTTTAAAAATCAAATAAATAACCTGAAACGTTTCTAGCATGTCAGGAGTAATACTAAATCACTATGTGTTGAATATCAGTTCAATAACTTTAACCACATTCGAAATTTGGACGTTTTTCTGTAAAAATCATTGGCGCAACAGAAAAGAGCTAGAAACTTAAAAATTTATATTTAGATTCCTTTTGCATAATAATTTAGTAGAAACAGTATTCTGGATCTCACAAATTAAAATTTTTGTTGAAATTCATGATTTTCTGGTTTTTGTCTTAGAAATTAAGGAAGCGAGATAGATTAAGTAGGTGAATAAATAAAGCTAGGATGTTTAAATGTAAGTAGAAGGGAGATCCGCTATAATCATAAAGATGTGAGAAGTTTCAATTGAATAACTATAAAACTATAGCGA
Organism: Schistocerca nitens; assembly: GCF_023898315.1. Classification (NCBI taxonomy): domain Eukaryota; kingdom Metazoa; phylum Arthropoda; class Insecta; order Orthoptera; family Acrididae; genus Schistocerca; species Schistocerca nitens. The sequence goes on along the minus strand of NC_064619.1, from coordinate 635,620,650 downwards.
TAGTGTATCTCCAAAGGGCAAGTTCAGAGCTCGTCTACTGCGTGTAGTGTAATTAAATTAATTCTCTCGCCCACAACATTTGACTGAGCCACGTCAGACTTTTATTATGAGTACTTACCTGTGTGCTGATTGCACATTTAAATTGAGAGCTTCATCGGCCATCAGCAAAGGAAGCAATGATTTATTCGATAACATAGTGGTGCATTACTAGCCAGCAGCTAGTCGGGACAGCGGATGTAATCAGGCGTTCCCTTAGCCGTCCGCACCGCGGCTTTACATATAAGAAAGCTGCGCGAGAAAAAAAGACCCCAGTTCTCTACAGACGCTGAATAGCACACCACCTGTGCCGGGAGTCGCGTCGCGTCGGTATCATTGCTATAAACAGCCTCGGATGCCGTAATAAGTTACTCGGGATACGCATAACCATGAATTCGTTTTCGAGTGAAGTGTTAATTCTGGGATGACTTTAATGATCTATCTTCAGTTTGCGTATGTCGTATTTTCACGTGCCGCCGCGGGACAGACATTCTACCACTATTTAGCGTGGCGTTTGATGAACATTATCATCAAATTATGGCGAGCATTCACTTAAACATTTAGTTTGAACAGTTATAGTTGCATCAGTGCATTAGACTCTGAACTGCTCTGGTAGTTGGATTGTGTCGATTCTTTTGGTCTGTGACTTTCAGAATACAGTGATCATTTTTAGAGAATCGTTTTTGATTATGAATCCCAGACAATCTCCTAATTCCTCAGAGCTATAAGCTGTAGCTATAAGTGTATTTCTCAGATGAAGTGGGCACTAGGAATTCTAATTACAGGCTTCACGTTTTGCTAATCACTTTCTGGTTGCCAATACTGTAGTTAGAGAGCCAGTGTTGAGAACGGCAAAAGACAGCATTTCAACAACAATAATTCCACCCACCGCCCCACATATGGTGCTAATCGGCAGGGAAATGCATCTTTTCTACATTACACTCTACATTTCAATAACAAAAATTGCACCCGCCGCCCCACGTGATGACCTCAGTAGTTAAGTCCCATAGTGCTCATAGCCATTTTGAAAAGGCACCGAAACACCTTAAGCAGATATGCTTTTTACGAATGTAATCCCAAAACTAAGGTCTCCTATTTTTTATAAGTACATAGACCTGTTTATTTCTACAATGGTTCACATCAGTTTACAGCTTTAACATTTAGCTATTTTTCGACATAATCACCATTTCTGTCGACGCATTTTTGTGGACGCTGTGGCAGTTTTTGTATGCCCATGTCATACCAGCTCGCCGCCATACTGTTCAGAAATTTATGAACCTCTCCTTTCACCTCGTCGTCGGAGCTGAATCGCTTTCTGGCCAAATGTTCGTTTAACTTAGAGAACAAGTGATAGTCACTGGGCGCCAAGTCAGGACTATAGGGTGGGTGGGTGGGTGACTATATTCCACTGGAACTGTTGCAGGAAAGCAACGGTTTGGCGAGCGATGTGTGGGAGAGCGTTGTCACGGAGAATTTGTACGCCCTTGCTCAACATACCTATTCTCCCGTTCTGAATTACCCGTTTGAGTTTTTTCAGAGTGTTACAGTACCTGTCAGCGTTAATTGTGGTCCTAATGGGCGTACATTCGACCAACAATACCCCTTTCCGATCCCAAAAAAGTTTACCGGCAACTGTGTTTGTTTCAATTTCCGCGGCTTTGGCGGAAAAGGATGCCGCCTCTGGCGTGACTGTTGCTTGGTCGCAGGTGTAAAGTGGTATGCCCACGTTTCGTCACCCGGGACAATTGAGTCCAGAAAGTTGTCCTGTTCGGTTACGAGGCTGTAAAGAATTGCGCGGGAAGCATCAACTCGTTGCCGCATGTGGTCCTCTGTCGGCATGCGTGGCACCCGTCTTCCGCACACCTTCCGGTAGTTCAGTGCTTCCATTAATATTCGGTGAGTGGTGCTTCGGGAAACCTCAGCAACCAACGTGCACAGATAATCCAGGGTGATCCGCCGATCTTCACGCATACTTTGCTCAACCTTCAACACTGTCTCCCCAGAAACTGACGGTCTCCCGCTCCTTTGTTCGTCGTGAATTTCGGTCCGAAAATGGTTCAAATGGCTCTGAGCACTATGGGACTTAACATCTATGGTCATCAGTCCCCTAGAACTTAGAACTACTTAAACCTAACTAACCTAAGGATAGCACACAACACTCAGTCATCACGGGGCAGAGAAAAATTTCGGTGCGACGAGCTGCAAACTCTCTACACCACTTCTAACATTTTTGACATCCATGCAGGAATTACCATACACTTCCGTCAATTGGCGATGTATTTCAATCGGTGCAGTGCCCTTTGCGTTCAAAAACCGAATAACTGCGCGCAATTCGCATTTGGCGGCAACATCCAACGGAAGCTCCATTCTCAACGGCTGCCAAGTCAAGACTGAGCGCCTCAGCGCGACGTGCGCATTTTTACACACAGCGCGTGAAGAACTCTTGATAACAGTGTGACCAACTGCCACACAAACAGAGTTCTGTACTTATAAAAAAATACGAGATCTTACTTTTGGGATTACCCTCGCATGCTAATGTTTACTCAACTGAGTGAATGGTAGTCGCAGGCCGCGGTGGTCTAACGGTTCTAGGCGCTCAGTCAGGAACCGCGCGACTGCTACAGTCGCAGGTTCGAATCCTGCCTCGGGCATGGATATGTGTGATGTCCTTAGGTTAGTTAGGTTTAAGTAGTTCTAAGTTCTAGGTGACTGATGACCACAGATGTTAAGTCCCATAGTGCTCAGAGCCATTTGAACAATTGTTTTGAATGGTAGTCAGAACATATCTTTAATCCAAACATAACGATAGTTGCCTTTCTGCTTATTTTTCTCATTGGAGAATAAAAGCCTGTTTACATGCATCTTACACAACTGGCTAATTTTGCGAAATGGATGAGGCAGACGACTATAAGCTCGCTCTGCTCATCTGATCTGCTTTTTTTTTTTTCCTTCGGGCCATAGGTGTGAACCGATATTCCAGTATTCTGTACCTCAAATTTAGATATCTCCTAGATTTTAACGGGGAATTCGATACTATCAAAGCTATAACACATACGAACGTCAGTACCTATGCCATATAGCGATATGCGCTGCGAACTTTTCTCGTAATTTCTTTCGGAACCCAGCATTGACCAAGCAAAAGAAAGGTGGTCCTCTTAATTTTTGACATTAATGTATGCCTTCTAGTCTGCTATATCTTGAGACAGCTGTATATAGCTACACCTGCCATTTACAGCATCCTAGACATGTGCGTGGATTTCCAGGTGTAATATTCAGATGAGACCATTAGCTGACCCCGTAACTTCCATCTTGGATAACTGGGCCAGTATAGCTCTCAAGACGGATTCACGAAACCACTCGGTGATAGATGTGGCCCATGATATCACGCCATCATCCCCCCTCCCTTCCAAAGATAATGAGGACTTGTCTCTTCATCTCCAGAGGCAACTTTAAGGACGGGGGGAGAGGGGTGTGACAGTTCAGTTCACAGCACTACACCGCATTACATGGCGAGATACCGCTGATCATTTACAACCTCATGGCGCAAAACCCAACAGGGTCGTCACACCTTCCTGCTGGATTCTCATTTTTAGCGAACGAAATTTTTCGGAAATTTGTGGTAAGGCCTTATGGGACCAAATTGCTGAGGTCATCGGTCCGTGAGCTTACGCACTACTTAATCTAACTTAAACTGACTTAGGTTAAGGACAACACACAAACCCTTGCACGAGGGAGTAGTCAAACCTCCACCGGAGGGTGCCGCGCGGACCGTGACAAGACGCCTTAGACCGCGCGGCTTACCGAACGAGATCCGTTTCTCAAAGGCGTCTGCAGTAACCAAACATTCTAACTGGCGTTTGGTGTCACCTATCTGAAGCTGCTTGTGGTGAGATGCCCAGGGGTATATGCCATTCTTTGCATGATAGGAGAGGACAAGAAGGTGGAGTTGGACGAGACATTGCAGTATCACACCATTGATAGCAACCTGGCTGTGGCTGCAGCAGCTGCGGCCCTGAACCACTTGCATGAGGGACGATGGCCCAAGGACCCCAGAGCGGTACTGGGGCAGTGGCAGTGGGGGTGGCGGTGGTGGGTGTGGCAGTGGTGATGGTGCCGGCTGCTGCAGCATCCTGCACGGCGACAAGGTCAGTGTTACATGGTGGAGTGTGACTCACCAGACCCAACTTTGGCGCAGCAGGCTTCGTCGCCCCTGGCACCTGCGACACGGTGTACTGCCCCTGACAGAACCACTGTAGAAAATAGAGCGAATACCGAATATTAAGTACAATATTCCAGACACCGCCAGGAAGAAAGAACAATAATGATTACTATTTGTAAGTAGAGTAAGTAAATTTACATAAACTACCTATTTCGCTCTAGCTCGTTGGCAATGCCTCAGGTCATTCAACACCTCCTCACATTGACGAGGGTCTCTCTCCATCTCCCCCACCCACTGTGGCGTTTCATCCTCGCCTGAACTGGGGAAGAGCCATCTGTGCATCTCACTGATATCACCTAAACCACATATTATATTTTTTAAATAATGAACCATATACACACGCAAAAAAACTGAGAGAGTAAACAATATTTTTTTTAGAATACGTAGTTACAATAGATCTGCAATGGCTCCTGCTTATTGTCGACATATATCCCTCCCTTTTCCGCTTCTTGTACCAGGAAATCGTCAACAGGAACAAAAAAAAATAAAATAATTTGCAACACAATACATATATGATGAAGGTTTTATAAAACATAAACGTATTGCTTACACACAAAACTATGGCGAAGATAAATGCTTGTACTACATACAGTGCTGTTACTGCTGCTGTAGCTGCTACTCAGCATCCAGCTGGTCAGTTATCCACTGGATAAATGCTCAAACAACAAGACGATATGTACACTACTGGCCATCAAAATTGCTACATCACGAAGATGACGTGCTACAGACGCGAAATTTAGTCGACAGGAAGACGATGCTGTGATATACAAATGATTAGCTTTTCAGAGCAATCACACAAGGTCGGCGCCGGTGGCGACACCTACAACGTGCTGACATGAGGAACGTTTCCAACCGATTTCTCATACACAAACACCAGTTGACCGGCGTTGCCTGGTGAAACGTTGTTGTGATGCCTCGTGTAAGGAGGAGAAATGCGTTCCATCACGTTTCAGACTTAGATAAAGGTCGGATTGTAGCCTGCCGCGATTGCGGTTTATCGTATCGTGACTTTGCTGCTCGCGTTGGTCGAGATCCAATGACTGTTAGCAGAATATGGAATCGGTGGGTTGAGGAGGGTAATACGGAACGCCGTTTTGGATCCCAACGGTCTCATATCACTAGCAGTCGAGATGACAGGCATCTTATCCGCATGGCTGTAACGGATCGTGCAGAGCCGGCCGAAGTGGCCGCGCGGTTCTGGCGCTGCAGTCTGGAACCGCGAGACCGCTACGGTCGCAGGTTCGAATCCTGCCTCGGGCATGGATGTTTGTGATGTCCTTAGGTTAGTTAGGTTTAACTAGTTCTAAGTTCTAGGGGACTAATGACCTCAGCAGTTGAGTCCCATAGTGCTCAGAGCCATTTGAACCATTTTTTTGGATCGTGCAGCCACGTCTCGATCCATGGGTCAACAGATGGGGACGTTTGCAAAACAACAATGATCTGCACGAACAGTTCGACAACGTTTGCAACAGCATGGACTATCAGCTCGTGACGCTGCAACACAGACAAGAGCACCTGCGATGGTGTACTCAACGATGAACCTGGGTGCAACAATGGCAAAACGTCATTTTCTCAGATGAATCCAGGTTCTGTATACAGCATAATGATGGTCGCATCCGTGTTTGGCGACATCGCAGTGACCGCACTTTGGAAGCGTGTATTCGTCATCGCCATACTGGAGTATCACCCGGCGTGATGGTATCGGGTGCCATTGGTTACACGGCTCGGTCACCTCTTGTTCGCATTGACGGCGCTTTGAACAGTGGACGTTACATTTCAGATGTGTTATGACCCCTGGCTCTACCCTTCATCCGATCCCTGCGAAACCCTACATTTCAGCAGGATAATGCACGACCGCATGTTGCAGGTGTTGTACGGGCCTTTCTGGATACAGAAAATGTTCGACTGCTGCCCAGGCCAGCACATCCTATGGATCTCTCACCAATTGAAAACGTCTGGTCAATAGTTGCCGAGCAACTGGCTCGTCACAATACGCCAGTCACTACTCTTGATGAACTGTGGTATCGTGTTGAAGCTGCATGGGCAGCTGTACCTGTACACGCCATCCAAGCTCTGTTTGACTCAATGCGCAGGCGTAACAAGGCCGTTATTACGGCCAGAGGTGGTTATTCTAGGTACTGATTTCTCAGGACCTATGCACCCAGACTGCATGAAAATGTAATCACATGTCAGTTATAGTATAATATATTTGCCCAATGAATAACCATTTATCATCTGCATTTCTTCTTGGTGTAGCAATTTTAATGGCCAGTAGTGTATTCAGTATTACTACAAAATCGTTAGTGAAAACAGTTATCACTTTTGACCTTCGACATCATTTACATTAGCACAGAATATGTAACATAGTACGTATATGATGAAATTTTAGAAAGAAATTACATATAACTAAGAAGAGAAAGAAACATTTTATGTATACTTAAGATGATATTGCTGCTGATGCTGTTCCTTCTCAGCATCCAGATCATCAATTATCTGCTGGACAAGTGCTGAAACTACGACATGTATACAATACTAAGAAATTCTTAATGAAACAGTTACATTTATGGATTCTGAGCCTTCGAAATCATTTACAACAACCTCTGACACGTTTGTCATAACGTATTATGCATACTACGAAGAGCAAGAAGAATATATACAACTGCTGCTTCTGCTGTTGCTGCAAGTGATGCATCTGCCTCTGCTGTTACTGGCGCTGATCCATCGCAGCACTTCGTTCATCACGGATTCAGTGGATACACGATGAAACAATAAGACGACCTGTATTCAGTACTTCTAAATTCTTAATGAAAAAAAAAAGTAGCAGTTTTCGGTTTCAATCTCCTTCTCTAACGGCCTCTGCTTCTTGCCGTCACTGGCACTGCTGCTGCTTGATGCTGCTGAACGCTTCATGCTAGCTGGGGGACAAACCAAACTATGGATTGACGCACACCAGCGAGAACAGAACAATCGACCTCACACAACGGCGTTGTAGAGAGGCAGAAAAACAGGGTCGGTCAAACTACGCAAAATACTCACTTCACTGCAATTATCAGTTCTTCATTTGATGAAAATATCTTCTCAGCAAGCAAAGTTACAAGTCAGGAAAAAGGAATAAGTTATGTACGGCTACGTCTGGTGAAGATGGTTGATGGTTGGTGAGAAGCCAATTCAAAGCCATGTTCATGTACTTTCGCCATTACTATCGCTGTTGTGTAGTATAGTGCATTATCCTAGTGAAAGAGTACATTTTTGAATTACACCCTTGGTCATTTTCTAGCCAATGCAGTTTTCATACGATCCAACAATGTAGCATAATAAGGTCCAATTATGGTTCTGCAATTTTACAAGTAAACTATGAGGACTTCCCAGGAGGCCGCACGTAAGGCCTCCCCAGTTAGTGTGACAAACACGATCCAAGTGCTGCTTGTGGCTGACACTGTCGCTCAGCCAGATGCAGTCGCCTGTCCTGTTTCAGAGGAAACTTCTCAGCTTGCAAGAACCAGGCAGTCTCATAGGATGCGATTACTGATCGCTAGGAACCCCAACGTTAGGTGCGTTGTGGGGCCCATTAGGGACATGGCTCCCAACAAGGAGAAGAAAGCCAATGTGCGCTCCGTGTGCATACCGGGTGGAGTCATTCCAGGTGTTGAGCGGGTCCTTCCAGATGCCATGAAGAGCACAGGGTGCAGATAACTGCAGGTGGTAATTCACGCCGGTACCAATGATGTCGTGAGGCAATACTGACCTTACGACTTAGAAGAAAGATTAAGGAAAGGCAAACCTACGTTTCTAGCATTTGTAGACTTAGAGAAAGCTTTTGACAAAGTTGACTGGAATACTCTCTTTCAAATTCTAAAGGTGGCAGAGATAAAATACATGGAGCGAAAGGATATTTACAATTTGTACAGAAACCAGATGGCAGTTATAAGAGTCGAGGGACGTGAAAGGGAAGCAGTGGTTGGGAAGGGAGTAAGACAGGGTTGTAGCCTCTCCCCGGTGTTATTCAATCTGTATATTGAGCAAGCAGTAAAGGAAACAAAAGAAAAATTCGGAGTAGGTATTAAAATTCATGGAGAAGAAATAAAAACTTTGAGGTTCGCCAATGACATTGTAATTCTGTCAGAGACAGCAAAGGACTTGGAAGAGCAGTTGAATGGAATGGACAGTGTCTTGAAAGGAGGATATAAGATGAACATCAACAAAAGCAAAACGAGGATAATGGAATGTAGTCGAATTAAGTCGGGTGATGCTGAGGGAATTAGATTAGGAAATGAGACACTTAAAGTAGTAAAGGAGTTTTGCTATTTGGGGAGCAAAATAACTGATGATGGTCGAAGTAGAGAGGATATAAAATGTACACTGGCAATGGCAAGGAAAGCGTTTCTGAAGAAGAGAAATTTGTTAACATCGAGTATAGATTTAAGTGTCAGGAAGTCATTTCTGAAAGTATTTGTATGGAGTGTAGCCATGTATGGAAGTGAAACATGGACGATAAATAGTTTGGACAAGAAGAGAATAGAAGCTTTCGAAATGTGGTGCTACAGAAGAATGCTGAAGATTAGATGGGTAGATCACATAACTAATGAGGAAGTACTGAATAGGATTGGGGAGAAGAGAAGTTTGTGGCACAACTTGACCAGAAGACGGGATCGGTTGGTAGGACATGTTCTGAGGCATCAAGGGATCACCAATTTAGTATTGGAGGGCAGCGTGGAGGGTAAAAATCGTAGAGGGAGACCAAGAGATGAATACACTAAGCAGATTCAGAAGGATGTAGGTTGCAGTAGGTACTGGGAGATGAAGAAGCTTGCACAGGATAGAGTAGCATGGAGAGCTGCATCAAACCAGTCTCAGGACTGAAGACCACAACAACAACAACACCAATGATGATTGATACTCTGGGTCGGAAGAGATTCTCTCTGCTTCTGAGCGGCTAACAGGAGTGGTAAAGGCTTCCAGTATCGCTCGACAGGACAGATGGCGGACCTCTGGTACAGAACCGAGTGGAGGGTCGAAAACAGAAGCTCAGACGGTTCTGTGACAGTGTAGGCTGCAGATTCCTCGATTTGTACAATAGGGTTGTTGGGTTTCGGGTTCCGCTGAATAGGTCAGGTGTCCTCTTAACGCAGGAGACGTGGAATGCAAGATTTTTTTTTCGGTTGTAGGGTCTCATTATACACAAGAGGGGCTTTAATCAGAAATAGTGCAGTCCGAATACAGAAACAACGTAGATACAGGAACCATCGGCATAACGCAAATTATCGTAGTGTTGGGAAAGTACCAGAGCTCCAAGCGCCAATAGAAATCCCTGATTCTCAGATCGTTATAGGCACTTAAACCTGCCTAGGGGCTTACAGTCTGGAACCGCACGACCGCTACGGTCGCAGGTTCGAATCCTGCCTCGGGCATGGATGTTTGTGATGTCCTTAGGTTAGTTAGGTTTAAATAGTTCTAAGTTCTAGGGGACTGATGACCTCAGAAGTTATGTCCCATAGTGCTCAGAGCCATTTGAACCAAACCTGCCTAAAGACGGAGGTAAGTTCAGTTGAAATTTTTGCGAAGAACCTAACGGTGTTCAGAAAGTATAGGCTAAACACAGTTCGCCGTGGCGCGTTTGATGCTGGTAGTAGTAGTTTACCTTGTCTCGAAATTGAAGCAGATAGTTACTGTGAGTTAGTACGCGCAGAGATCATTCTCTTGCACACCGGAACAAAATAATAATGGGATACTTTCACCGTCCTCCCAACTCAATTGCAATACAATTACTGAAAAGTTCGAATTACACTTAATTTTGATTTCAGACACGTACTTGACTCATACAGTTATAGCTGGCGGTGGTTTTAATTTACTCTCGTTATGTTCGCGCAAATACATGTTTACATCCGGGAATAAGCATAAAACATCACCCGGAATTGTGCTAAACGCTCTCTCTGAAAATTATTTCAAGCTGTTACTTCATGAGCTCACGCGAATAGTAACGGTTGTGAAAACACACTTGAATTCTTAGGAACAAATAATCCAGTGCTAATACCGAGCATCAAAACGGATACAGGAATAAGTAAACACAGGGTTGTCATAGCGAGACAATGTAAGTCCTCCATAAATAAACGAAAAAAAAACATTTAGAAAAGCAGTTAAAGATTCACATGGCGCCTTCCTGAGAGACAAACGTCACTCCATCCAAATTAAAATGTAAGTGCAGACCAGATATGGATTGAATTCAAAAAAATAGTATCGGCGGCAATTGAGAGATTTATACCAAATAAATTAATAAACGACGGAGCTGATCCTCTTTGGTACACAAAACGGGTCAGAACACTGTTGGAGAAACAACGAAAAAAAATGTGGTGTCACCGCCAGACACCACACTTGCTAGGTGGTAGCCTTTAAATCGGCCGCGGTCCAGTAGTATACGTCGGACCCGCGTGTCGCCACTGTCAGTGATAGCAGACCGAGCGCCACCACACGGCAGGTCTAGAGAGACGTCCTGGCACTCGCCCCAGTTGTATAGCCGACTTTGCAAGGAAAGGTTCACTGACAAATACGCTCTCATTTGCCGAGACGATAGTTAGCATAGCCTTCAGCTACATTTGCTACGACCTAACAAGGCACCGTATTCAATTGATATTGAGATTCTATTAATGTATCATCAAGAGCGATGTTCTACAAATGTGGATTAAAGTTAAGTATTCCAGAAGCTACGTACTTTTCTTTATGGCATTGATTACGTATCCTGTTTCAGACCTCGCGCCAGCCTGCGTGAGTTTAAGCGCGTGCCTTTCGGCTTCCTCTCATTGTGTCTAGGCTGTCTTGTCTAGACACAACAAAAAACATACCAAATTTAAACACACCCTAAATCCCCAAGACTGGCAGTCTTTAACAGAAGCACGAAATTAGCGCGGACTTCACTGCGAGATGCTTATAATAGTTTCCACAACGACACTTTGTGTCGAAACCAGACAGAAAAACGAAAGAGATTAAGAGATTCTGGTCGTTTGTGAAGTATATACTAGCTGCAAGACACAATTAATGCCTTCTCTGTGCGATAGCAATGGAGATACTATGGATGACAGTGCTGCCAAAACGGTGTTACTGCAGACAGCCTTCCGAAATCACTATGGAAGACGAAGTGAATATTCAAGAATTCGAATCAGGAATAGCTGCCAACATATGTAGCGTAGAAGTAGATATCCTTGGATTAGTGAAATAACTTAAATGGCTTAACAAAATCAAGTATTCCGGTCCAGATTGTATACCAGTTAGGTTCCTTTCAGAGTATGGTAATACAGTAGCTCCATACTTAACAATCATATACAACCATTGGCTCAACGAAAGATTCATACCCAAAGACTGGAAAATTTTATAGGTCGCATCAATATTCAAGAAAGGTAGTAGCAGTAATCCACTAAATTGCAGGCCCATAACATTAACATCGATATGCAGCAGGATTCTGGAACATATAATGTGTTTGATCGTTATGAATTACCTCGAAGAGATTGGTCTATTGATACACAGTCAACAATGATTTACAAAACATCGTTCTTGTGAAAAACAAGAAGTGTTGAGTGCTATTGACAAGGGATTTCAAATTGCTTCCGTATTTCAGGATTTCCGGAAGGCTTTTGACACTGTACCTCAAAAGCGGCTTGTAGTGAAAGTGCGTGCTTATGGAATAATGTCTCAGTTATATGGCTGAATTCATAATTTACTGTCGGAAAGGTCACAGTTAGTAGAAATTGACGGTAAGACATCGAGTAAAACTGAAGTGATTTCTGTCGTTCCCCAAGGCAGTGTTATAGACCCTTAACTGTCCCTTATCTATATAAACGATCTAGGAGACAATCTGAACAGCCGTCTTAGCTTATTTGTAGATGACGCTGTCGTTTATTGACTAGAAAAGTCATTGGAAGATCAAAACAAATTGTAAAACAATTTAGAAAAGATATCTGTATGGTGCGAAAACTGGAAAATGACTCTCAGTAACGAAAAGTGTGAGGTCATCCATATGAGTCCTAAAAAGGAATGCGTTAAACTTCGGTTACACGATAAATCAGTCAAATCTAAAGGCCGTACCTTCAACTAAATACCATTACCAACAACTTAAATCGGAAAGAATACAAATACAAAATATTGTGGGGAAGGCTAACCAAAGAATGCGTTTTGTTGGCAGGACACTTAGAAAATGTAATAATCCTACTAAAGGGACTGTCTACACTACGCTTGTCCGTCCTCTTTTAGAACATTGCTGCGCTGTGTGGGGTTCTTAACAGATAGCATTGACGGAGTACATGGAGAAAGTTCAGAGGAAGGGCAGCACGTTTGTATTATCGCGAATTACGGGAGAGAGTGTCTCTGAAATGATGCAGAATTTAGGGTGGACAAATTGTATGCTGATTGCATGAAAAACGTTGATATACATACATACTTCTACTAAATAATTCATGGGAAAAATGTTGTACAACAATAAAAAAGAATAAGAGCCAAAGCCTCTCTCAAAACAATAACCCCTCACCAATACTCGAAAAGCAAGTTTACGTACATGAGCGGCCGCATACAGTACGGAGCGCTGCGAGGGAAAGTATTCGCGTTCGACCTTGGCTGGTGACAGCTACAAGGAAGGAAAACTTCACCTGGCACATGGATAGTGTTGATAGTATATCCGACTGCAGGTACTGTATATCCCTAGAGGATTCAAACACATTCACACCCACATCAATTTGGCCGCAAGCAATGCTGCCATGCGCACACCGGAGGGTCAAACCCAACGAGCTCTTTACTCACATGGAGTGTTGGGTTCTATCGACAGAGGATTTCAAATTTATTCCTTTTTTTCAGTTTCCAGAACTGATACCGTGCCTCACAAGTGCCTTGCAATCAAATTGCGTACTTATGGAATATCGTCTCAGGTATGCGACTGGGTTCGTGATTCCCTATCGGAGAGGCCATAGTTCGTAGTAACTGACGGAAAGTCAACGAGTAAAACGTAAGTGATTTCTGGCATTCCCCAAGGTGGTGTTATAGGCCCTTTTATGTTCCTTACCAATATAAACAATTTAGTAGACAATGTGAGCAGCAGTCTTACGTTCCTTAACCGGCTAGTAAAGTCATCAGAAGACCTATAAAACTTGCAAAACGACTTAGAAAAAATATCTCAAACGCGGAAAAATTGGCAATTGATCCTACATAATGAAACGTGTGAGCTGATCTATATGATGTGGTAAAAGTAATCCGTTAAACTTCGGCTACCTGTGAAATCAAATAAATAAAAAGACGGTAAATTCAAGAAAATACTTAGAAATTACAATTGTGAACAACTTGGATTGGAAAGAACACACAGAAAATGTTGTGGAGAAGGCGAACCAAAGTATGTGTTTTTTGGGGAGAACACTTAGAAGATGCAGCACGTCTACTAAAGAGACTGCCTACACTACGCTTGTCCATCGTCTTTTGCAGTAGTGCTGCCCGTGTGGGATCCATACCAGTTAACCGAGTACATCGAGAAAGTTCAAAGAGGGCAGCATGTTTTCTACTATCGAGAAATAGAGGAGCGACTGTCATGGACAAGATACAGGATTCGAGTGGACATCATTGAAACAAAGGCGTGTCTCGTCACCACGGGATCTTTTCGCGAAATCTCAATCAACTTTCTCCTCCGAATGCGAAAGTATTTTCTTGACGCCGACCTACCTACATCTTTATCTACATCTACATTTATACTCCGCAAGCCACCCAACGGTGTGTGGCGGATGGCAATTTACGTGCCACTGTCCTTGCCTCCCTTTTCTGTTCCAGTCGCGTATGGTTCGGGGGAAGAGCGACTGTCTGAAAGCCTCCGTGCGCGCTCGAATCTCTCTAATTTTACATTCGTGATCTCCTCGGGAGGTATAAGTAGGGGGAAGCAATATATTCGATACCTCATCCAGAAACACACCCTCTCGAAACCTGGCGAGCAAGCTACACCGCGATGCAGAGCGCCTCTCTTGCAGAGTCTGCCACTTGAGTTTGCTAAACATCTCCGTAACGCTATCACGGTTATCAAATAAGCCTGTGACGAAACGCGCAGCTCTTCTTTGGATCTTCTCAATCTCCTCCGTCAACCCGATCTAGTACGGATCCCGCACTGATGAGCAATACTCAAGTATAGGTCGAACGAGTGTTTTGTAACCCACCTCCTTTGTTGATGGACTACATTTTCTAAGGACTCTCCCAATGAATCTCAACCTGGTACCCGCCCTACCAACAATTAATTTTATGTGATCATTCCACTTCAAATCGTTCCGCACGCATACTCCCAGATATTTTACAGAAGTAACTGCTACCAGTGTTTGTTCCGCTATCATATAATCATACAATAAAGGATCCTTCTTTCTATGTATTCGCAATACTTTACATTTGTCTATGTTAAGGGTCAGTTGCCACTCCCTGCACCAAGTGCCTATCCGCTGCAGATCTTCCTGCATTTCGCTGCAATTCTCTAATGCTGCAACTTCTCTGTATACTACAGCATCATCCGCGAAAATCCGCATGGAACTTCCGACACTATCTACTAGGTCATTTATATATATTGTGAAAAGCAATGGACCCATAACACTCTCCTGTGGCACGCCAGAATATACCTTAACGTCTGTAGACGTCTCTCCATTGATAACAACATGCTGTGTTCTGTTTGCTAAAAACTCTTCAATCTAGTCACACAGCTGGTCTGATATTCCGTAGGCTCTTACTTTGTTTATCAGGCGACAGTGCGGAACTGTATCGAACGCCTTCCGGAAGTCAAGGAAAATAGCATCTACCTGAGAGCCTGTATCTAATATTTTCTGGGTCTCATGAACAAATAAAGTGAGTTGGGTCTCACACGATCGCTGTTTCCGGAATCCATATTGATTCCTACAGAGTAGATTCTGGGTTTCCAAAAACGACACGATACGCGAGCGAAAAACATGTTCTAAAATTCTACAACAGATCGACGTCAGAGATATACCTAGGGAGAAATGATCATCATAATAACATAAGGGAAATCACACCTCGCAAGAAAAGACATAGCTTCTTCATTTGTTTGGCTACTTTGTCTGTAGTTGCTTTAACATTATCGAGGGAATTTTTGTTCTGTCGTTGCAACTACAAATATGCATGTTTTTTCTCCTGACGCATTTCCGTTTATTGAGGTAAAGCATCATCAGTGGTCTGTAATTAAGTTATTTACATTTTGATTTGCTTTAAGATCGAAAAACAGTTCGTTAACAATACGTTGATTTGTACTTACGGTGATTTCCGCTTGAATTGTCGCTTACATCGGGAAATACCGTATGGTAGCACATCGTTCCTGTTTCTCTTCTTTAGACACTGGTATCTGTGGTCTAATTTCCTGCAACTCACACTCCATCACACTACTGTAAATTAAAGTCCACTCATCATGTTTTCTCCCTCCACCACCCAAAAAAAAGAAAAAATAAATTATAATACTCTATCACTATGCCTTCCCTACTCTTACACATTCCATAAATACACAGCAACATAATTAAATAGAATTACACACATACAATAATCCAAAAGAGAAAAATAATTGTAGGTCAAAGACAAACTAGTGCAAAGCTATTCTGGCAGCACTACAAAACACAAACTACAACACGTAGTTAGAAGTATAAAAACAAACAGTAATTAGTGGTGTGCGAAAAATTGTGGTGCGAAAAACATGAGAAATGCTTGGTGTTGCAGAACAATTAAAAATTAATCCACAAATACCAGTGTCTAAAGAAGAAAACCAGGAACTATGTGTTAGCAGACGGCATATCTCGATGTGAGCGAGGAATCAAGCGGAAATCACCGTAAGTACAAATCAACATATTGTTAACAAACTGTTTTTCGATCTTAAAGCAAATCAAAATGTAAATAACTTAATTACAGACCACTGATAATGCTTTACCTCAATAAACCGAAATGCGTCAGGAGAATAAACATGCATTTTTGTAATTGCAACGACAGAACAAAAATATCCTTAGGAAAGATATAGGTGTTCATGCTTTCCAAGCACTGTTCGTGTTTGGAATAATAAAAAACTGTTGTGAACGTGGTTTGATGAAGCCAAGCCAGACACTTAAGTGTGATTTGCAGAGTATTAATGTCGATGTAGATGTAGATGAACAGTGGTCTGTGTTATTTCCGTGCAAAAATCCGCACATGTCTGGTAGCGTCATGAGACTGTAGCGTGCTGTAGCTGGACTAAAACAAGTGCTCGAGTAGCTGCAGTACGAATGTGTCTCTTAGAGTGTTCGTATACGGGTTACTGTGTAAACAGTGTACAGTGATATGAACAGAATAAATCGTACGAATGTTGTCCAGATATTACGGACATAGTCGCGTGGGGCTGAATGTGGAAATGAAACCGGGTTCGAAGATACAAAGTTCGTAGATATATTATATAACATAATAATTCAGAAATATAATTTTGATAACACAGAAATACATGATGTTACGCTGGATTGATACAGTGATTTTGAAGGTCAGGATGAACCTGAACCTAAAGGTGGCTGTTCAAGGAGTACACAATGTTCATCTCTGCAGGAACAGGAACAGTCAAGCCGAAGTTAGTACGAGTTACCTCCACCCAAACAGAGTATCAGAAGATACTGATGACAAATTACTACAGAACATTTATGATGCCTTTCACAATCGTGGCTTCAAGAACTGCCGCAAACCAATGAGGTGCTATGCGTGCATTGGAAGTAAATGAAATTGGATATTCAAATGGTTCAAATAGCTCTGAGCACTATCGGACTTAACATCTCAGGTCATCAGTCCCCTAAAACTTAGAACTACTTAAATCTAACTAACCTAAGGATATCACACATCCATGCCCGAGCCATGATTCGAACCTGCGACCGTAGTGCTCTCGTGCTCCCAGACAGAAGCGCCTGCAACCGAATTGCATATTAATTCTAAATTATATGTCTAGCAAAAGATGAGCTGGTGTTCGTTTCAAAGGAAAAATACTGTTGCAATTACAAATTATAAATAGTATGTAATATCGCAATCTGATAGAGAAATGTCGTATGTGTCTACAGTTCAGTATTGGCATCTGCAAATGTGTTCGCTAGAAGCGTCCGGAATGTTTGACTTGGACAACTTCAGTGCTTC
Organism: Schistocerca nitens; assembly: GCF_023898315.1. Taxonomy (NCBI): domain Eukaryota; kingdom Metazoa; phylum Arthropoda; class Insecta; order Orthoptera; family Acrididae; genus Schistocerca; species Schistocerca nitens. The sequence continues at coordinate 635,603,261 of NC_064619.1, read as the reverse complement.
GATTTCCTTTATTGGCCATCATTGGGCCAAATATTGCATTTCATCCAGCCATATTATTTCATTTGTTATATGTAATGACACTGAAGACGATAATAATATACGCCAGAAGCCATCACAGGTTGTGGAGTAATTAACAAGTTTATGGAAGAAAAGGGTCTGACGAAAGGAGAGGGGTGGGGTTGGGCTGTTTGGGGGAAGAGACCAAACAGCGAGGTCATCGGTCTCATAGGATTAGGGAAGGAAGGGGAAGGAAGTCGGCCGTGCCCATTCAAAGGAACCATCCCATCATTTGCCTGGAGCGATTTAGGGAAATCACGGAAAACCTAAATCAGGATAGCCGGACGCGGGATTGAACCGTCTTCCTCCCGAATGCGAGTCCAGTGTGCTACCAAAGGGCCACCTCGCTCGGTACGAAAGGAGATGTTTGAAACAGCGACCAGTGTGAGTTCCAATATGAAATGCCTTTATCAACACTGTCTCGCAGAGTAGAGAGAACTACAGCTAGAGTGTTGCAGCCTGTTCATAGCTCTACCCACAGCTACACAACTGATGTGGACAAGCAGACCAGCAAAAACATGTTTATCTGTTTTCAAAAGGCCCAAGGCACATTCGGCACAAATGTTAAAAATAAGAACTAGAAATAACCTTCCGATGTAGCATTCATGTAGAGGCACGGAAAAGTGAAAAAAAGACTAAACAACACGTGAAACGTTTTGTAACTTCAGCCCTGAGCGAACGTGTAACAAGTTATTCCGTTGTGACACGAAGAATGGCAACGAAACAATATAAATTGAACAAATGTTAATACCAGTTACGAAAATAACGCGATCTTGTAAGTCAGTCACTCACCGCCTATGAAGATTCAACCCAACTTTCTTAGAAGTATTCACAGGAAGCAGTGCGTTACACACTAACTTAGACTGGCACTTCGTTTCCGCAGTACGGTACAACACGAGCGTTGGTGGTGAAAGCCGGCGGCGCTGCGGCCGGGCTCCCTGGCTGTCTGCTCGCGGCCCACTTTCGCACCACGGGGCGTGATTTCCCAGAGGGACCGGAGTTTGCGCCGAGTTTACGCGCTGTTATTGGTTGTTCAGCGTGCCGCAGCAGTCTTTCCTCCCCCCATCGACAACTGCCCTCTCCATCCTCAGATGGAAGAAGCACGGTAGTCGCTGTTTTCCTCGAAAACCTCTGAGGCACTTCATCTGTATATTACTACTGCAGGAGAATGCTGCTCCAGTCAAGTAAATGATAGTGTTTTATGCGATCGTCTATCCATTTAGTACCACAGCGTACGGTTGATATTTATGGGTTTCTTCAAATAATGCCTTAGTCATATGAACAAACTGAATACCATGGCCTAATATGCTGCAGTCTTTCTTATAGAAATAATCTTCAATTTTCCCTCTGTGATTTATTTAGTAACTATATAACAGATTTAAAGTGCAGAATGGAGAGCTTAGTGGAAAAGTATTGCCATATTAACAATATTCCAAGGACCTTGAAGAAGAAATTTTAGGTATGATAGGAAAAGAATCCAGTAATGTATGCCCGTGTGGAGTACTTCACTCTCACTTCTAAAATATGCACGCATGTTAACATTTATAACGGTGCTAATTAGACTCCTAGTTTTCAATTTTGCCTTACGTAGTTTCTTTTCATAAAGCTCACCTTCACTTTGTTCATGAAGATCTCATCCATTGTTTATGTCTGGTTTCCAATAAAACAAGGGGAGATATGTCAGAACTCAATCCAAAAAAAAAAAAAAAAGCAGCTTTGAGGCAGTGTCTACTACTTTTAAACCAATGTACAGCGTGTTCTTAATCCACCTCACATCTGCCTCAGAAAGTAGTAATTATGAACATCAGAACGCATTATCTGCATCTTCCCAAGCACGTTAAAAGTTTAAGGACATCTGCAACTTCCGAATATGTCGCCGCACAAAAACTATGGTATGCAGAGAAGACCCAGAGCAAAGGTCCGTCACAGCCATGAAAACTTACAACAGCCCGTAGCCTAGAAGGAGTGGCCCAGGAAGGAACAACTATTTTAAGCTCACCTAAATGAATTAAGTGGCTTCGTTTTTGTTCGTGGTGATGCAGACTCAGCTCAACAGCGAATTCCGAAATTCAGGCAGTTACTTCGATACACTGGAGGACACCGCATATTGGAATCTCTTTCTATAAGGAGTCCTGTCCAGTCTGTGAACAGTATTTTAATCAAGACTGGTTTCTTTTTCTGTCAACATCCCTAACGTTGCTTAGATGCTGCTCTCCATCCTTCCTGTTGGTCACTTATTCTCTTCACTTCTGTCTCCATTGTGGAGTGTTGTCCACTCGTCACTCATAGGGTGCATAAGGGATGCAGCGTTCTCGTAATGCTGTACAATTCAAGCAAATAACATTAGTAGTTTTATTTCTAAAAAGCAACTGACAATATTTAACTTTAATCACAGTAAATGTCGCTAGCGAGGCGCGACATGAAAAGAGTAAAGTTATTGCTATACACAAAGTCCAAGAAAGCACTTGCACGGAACACGGCAATCTGATAGTGTTGCACTAATCCCGTTGCAGACTGGGCCGATCTGAGCGGCCGAGGCTAACAGGAGCGCCTCTTATATTCACTTCTTGCACGTGTCGCTTTTAGCGCGGCGCGGTCCAGTTCTGCGCACCTTTGGCCGTCGTTTCCTCTCCGCCTTCCCTGCTCTTACGTGCCGCATCTTCGTTCCGGCGCTTGCAGTTACGTCAGAACATCCATACTCTGCAAACTACTGTGAAGCTTTTAGCAGAGGGTGCTTCCCTCTTTATCAGTATTAGGGCTTGATCTTGTTTCATTATCGTATAAGTTGCGCCAATAGTGATTGCCCAAACACCTGAGTGCACCCTGCCGTTAGTCCAATCTTGCCTTTGTGATTCCCATAAGAGCGAAACATATTGTGTATTTCTAGATTTACCATTTACAGTTTGTCCTTCAAACTTTGCAGGCAGGCTTTCAATGGATAGTTTGCATCTACCTCCATGCGCTTGTAAGTTTGCTTACTGGCCGTCTTTGTGGTGCCCATCCATGGAGTCAAGCAAACCTATGACCATTCCTGGTATTCTCGTTGCTATACCTTCAATATCTCCTGATGGTACGGCTCACATTCCCTTATTTTAGCAGTATCTAGGTTGGGTCTCAAGAATGTTTAGCATGTAATCTTCTTTGTGCAGTGATTGCAATTCCCTAGTATCATAGCAGTTACTCGAAGTATACGCCTTGCTTCATCTACGGCTGCAACTATGTGATCGCTCCATTTTAATCCCTACGAACTGCTGCACATTGTAACATTTACTGGGTGTAAAAAATAAAACTAGGACAGGACATAATTAAAGATTGGCATTTTATTAACAGTATAATGCATTGTACCGCTGCTTGGAACGCGGCAGGCATTTGTCTTGGTTTCAAGAGCCAAATGCATTAGTTACATCCGTCAGACGAATGGTAGCTTTCATTACCGCAGCAACCCGCATTAAGGCACATCGTTTTCCTCTGAGTTGACACTGCTACTTATTAGAAGCGATTTATTTTAAATATCCTCTTTGCTCTTTCGTTTAAATTTCTGGTGTTTGCATGTGTATGTGTCTTTATCGATCACAGTTCCACGTTTCCCAAATGTCTAGACTGTAATTTCGACGTCTTTAGTATCGACAGGAATTCGGATGAAAGCTCAGTACGTGACTATTCTTTCACAGCTCCTTGTGTTGCTGGCTTTGGTCATGTAGCTAGAAGGCTGCTGTCGGTGGGTATCACTACTGGGAGGGTATACGTAGGAATCAAAGGGCTGTCCATCGCGTCCGACATGTACCCCAACTGGTCCACTACTGTGGCCACCCCTGGTACTGCCTGTCGTAAGGTTGACCTCTCGCCTGTTATCCAGTTCAAGGTCGTTCCAAGATGAGGCAGATAGCGAGAAACTTTCTGGAGGCCTCCACAATTCGTCTGATAAATGAATTTGGGCGCTATCTGTGGCTGACAAACACCCAGAGCCAGATGCAGTCGTTCACCCTGTTCCACAGGAAGTTTCTGGGCCCACAATCTCTGGGCATTCACAGAGTGTGGGATTTCTGATAGTTAGGAGCTCTAACGTTAGGTATGTAATGAGGCCTCTGAGGGATATGGTTGTCACGGATGGCAAGGAATCCAGTGTTCACTCTTTGTGCATAGATGGAAGAGTCATTCGATATGCCGACTGGACTCATTTGGATGCCATGAAGAGCATAGGGTGCACCCAGCTGGAGGTGGTGGCTCAGTTCAGTACTAACAATGCGTGTCACTTTGTATTGGAAGAGATTCTCACTGGCTTTCGGCTGCTACCTGAAATGCTTGGTTGAGAGATGAAGTCGGAGTTCACTACCTGTAAGGTGGTCAACGGAATCGAATGGTCCCTTGGTACAGAGCTGAGTGCAGGGTCTGAATCAGTAGCTCAGACAGTTCTGCGATTACGTAGACTGCAGGATCCTCGACGTCAGCCATACAGTGGTGAGTTTCTGGGTTCCTCTTTATACGTCAGGGGTCCACTACACACAGGAAGCAGATACAGAGGTAATTGGGAGCTGTATGGAGGGGATTGGGTAGTTTTGTAGATGAGACGAAGGGAGACCTCGCAACAGTCTGTGTTGTAGTTGTGAACTGTCGTAGCTGGACTAATAAAGAATCAGAGCCCCAAACACTAACAGAATGCAGTGAAGGTCAAATGGTCATAGGTACAGAAAACTGGATGTAGTGACACAATAGTTGATTCCAAAATTTTACGAAGGATCCAACCGTTTTCAGACAGAATAGGTCAATTACAGTTGGTGATGTGTTTATTGGTGTCGGAAGTACACTACTAGCCATTAAACTTGCTACACCACGAAGATGACGTGCTACAGACGTGATATTTAACCGACAGGAAGAAAATGCTGTGATATACAAATGATTACCTCTTCAGAGAACTCACACAAGGTTGGCGCCGGTGGCGACACCTACAACGTGCTGCCATGAGGAAAGTTTCCAACCGATTTCTCATACACAAACACCAGTTGACCGGCGTTGCCTGGTGAATCGTTGTTGTGATGCCTCGTGTAAGGAGGAGAAATGCGTACCATCGCGTTTCCGACTTTGTTACAGGTCGGAATGTAGCCTATTGCGATTGTGATTTATCGTATCGCAACTTTGCTGCTCGCGTTGGTCGAGATCCAATGACAGTTAGCAGAATATGGAATCGGTGGGTTCAGGAGGGTAATACGGAACGCCGTGCTGGATCCCAACGGCCAAGTACCACTAGCAGTCAAGATGACAGGCATCTTATCCGCATGGCTGTAACGGATCGTGCAGCCACGTCTCGATCCCTGAGTCAACAGATGGGGACGTTTGCATGACAACAACCATCTGCACGAACAGTTCGACGACGCTTGTAGCAGCATGGACTATCAGCTCGGAGACCATGGCTGCTGTTACCCTTGACGCTGTATGACAGACAGGAGCGCCTGCGGAGGTGTACTCAACAACGAAGCTGGGTGCACGAATGGCAAAAAGTCATTTTTTCGGATGAATCCAGGTTCTGTTTACAGCATCATGATGGTCGCACCCGTGTTTGGAGACATAGCGGTGAACGCACATTGGAAGCGTGTATTCGTCATCGCCAAACTGGTGTATCACCCGGCGTGATGGTATGGGGTGCCATTGGTTACACGTCTCGGTCAACTCTTGTTCGCATTGACGGCACTTTGAACAGTGGACGTTACGTTTCAGATGTGTTAAAATCCGTGCCTCTACCTTCATTCGATCCCTGCGAAACCCTAGATTTCAGCAGCAAAATGCACGGCCGAATGGGCTTTTCTGGATACAGAAAATGTTCGACTGCTGCCCTGGCCAGCACATTCTCCAGATCTCTCACCAACTGAAAACGTTTGGTCAATGGTGGCCGAGCAACTGGCTCGTCACAATACGCCAGTCGCTACTCATGATGAACTGTGGTATCGTGTTGAAGCTGCATGGGCACGTGTACCAGGACACGCCATCCAAGCTCTGTTTGACTCAATGCCCAGGTGTATCAAGTCCGTTATTACGGCCAGAGGCGGTTGTTCTGGGTACTGATTTATCAGGATCTAGGCACCCTAATTGCGTGAAAATGCAATCACATGGCAGTTCTAGTATACACATATCTGTCCAATGAATACCCGTTTATCATCTGCATTTCTTCTTGGTGTAGCAATTTAAATGGCCAGTAGTGTAGTTTACGGTATAGTGAATTTGACGCAGATAGATCTTGTGAGCTTTTATGGTAGGGGCTACAGTTCAAATGGTTCAAATGGCTCTGAGCACTATAGGACTGAACTTCTGAGGTCATCAGTCCCCTAGAACTTAGAACTACTTAAACCTAACTAACCTAAGGACATCACACACATCCATGCCCGAGGCAGGATTCGAACCTGCGACCGTAGCGGTCGCTCGGTTCCAGACTGTAGCGCCTAGAACCGCTCAGTCACCCCGGCCGGCTAGAGGCTACAGTTGATAGCCAGTATAAACTAATGACTTGTTTCTTTGCTAACCCTCTGACTCAGATTATACAGTTTTTGAACAGTTCAGAGATGAAACTTCCTAGCAGATTAAAACTGTGTGCCCGACCGAGACTCGAACTCGGGACCTTTGCCTTTCGCGGGCAAGTGCTCTACCATCTGAGCTACGGAAGCACGACTCACGCCCGGTCTCACAGCTTTACTTCTCTCAGTATCTCGTCTCCTACCTTCCAAACTTTACAGAAGCTCTCCTGCGAACCTGGGAACATCCCCCAGGCTGTGGCTAAGCCATGTCTCCGCAATTTCCTTTCTTTCAGGAGTGCTAGTTCTGCAAGGTTCGCAGGAGAGCTTCTGTAAAGTTTGGAAGGTAGGAGACGAGATACTGGCAGAAGTAAAGCTGTGAGACCGGGCGTGAGTCGTGCTTCGGTAGCTCAGATGGTAGAGCACTTGGCCGCGAAAGGCAAAGGTCCCGAGTTCGAGTCTCGATCGGGCACACAGATTTAATCTGCCAGGAAGTTTCATGTCAGCGCACACTCCGCTGCAGAGTGAAAATCTCATTCTGGAGTTGTGAGATAACTTGGAACTTACTTCAAATGGACATATCTGTCATATAATTACAGTTATTGTTGATTTCGATTTACTGTGGATATGTTAGCGAAAATTTAATTTTAATGTCAGTTTTAGCAATAAAACTTCGTCCGAAATCGTTCTGAATACTTTCTCAGAAAATTATTTTAACAGTTAGTTCTGCAGTCCACGCAAAGTGTAAATTGATGTCAGAACATACTTGATCTCTTACCAACAAATAATGCTGAGGAAATAGGGAGCACCATGACGGATACAAGGATTAGTAACCGCTAGGTTGTTGTAGCGACACTGAATATCGTAACATCTGTATCCACCAAAAATGAACGCAAGATACATTTACACTGCTGGAAAGAAATTAATACACCTGGAAATACGACGTCGATTTTTATCCGATGACGGCATATGCCTTCTGGGGGATAGTAAATCGGCCGCTCCCGCCGGAGGTTCGAGTCCTCGCTCTGGCATGGGTGTGTGTTGTTCTTACCATTTGTTAAAGTTAATGTAGTATCTAAGTCTAGGGACCGATGACCTCAGCAGTTTTGTCCCTTAAGAATTCATACACATTTGACATTTCGACAGTAGATGTACCGATAATGGTTTCAAGGTCGTCCGCCTACAGATAGAGTAGAGCTACCCTTTAATAGCGAACGCTCGCAGCCACAAGGCTCAGTTTGGTGCAAACGTGTGAAGCAAGCAGGCAACCATACCACGGAAACTCTTCCTACACCCAACTGAGCGAGTTTGAAAGGTGCCCAAATATGCCTTTACAGTGAAGGGACGGTTCTTTCGGAGAACTGCCGCATAAATTGTACGTGTTGCGTCAGATGTGCAGCGTTGCTGGTACCAGTGGTCACGTGAATGTTCTCACATCCGTAGGCCAAGCTCTCGCAGCACAGATACCCGCCGGCATCGTCGTGTTGTAGGAACAGTAGTGACGTATCGTACAGTTACCACAACACAGACTAGAGGACTTGTGAGCACAGACACGTCATTACAAACTGTTGTGAACCGATTATTAGCAGTGGGACTCAGGGCACACACACCGTTTGTTCGTCTTCCAGTCACGGCACAGCACCGACGTGCACGGCTCGACTGGTGACGTCGGACGATCTCTTGGAACATGGAATGGTGCTCTGTGGTCTTCATAGATTAATGCAGATTCTGCCTGCTTGCAAGTGACCGTCACATGCACGTGCGACTTAGACCGGATGAGCGGTGTCCTGTAGAGGCCATCGTCCAACGCACACTACACTACCCCAGGCCTTATAGTACGATTTGCGACTAGCTACAAATCTCGCACACATCTGGTGTTTGTAGAAGGAACGCTAAGAAGTACCTTCAGAATCTCGTTGGATCCGTTCTTTTGCCTTTCTTACAACAAGAAGGTGATGTGTTGTTCCAACGGGATAGTGCTCGTTCACACACTGTCCGTGAAACTCGACGTGCGGTGCAAGACGTGCAGCATCTTCCCTAGCCAGCACTGTCTCAACACTTGTCTCCAATTTAGAACGAGTGGGATATAATGGAACAACCAACACCTCTTACAGATCTGCACGAACAGTTCGAACAGGCGTGGTGTAGCGTAACCCAGGGCAGTATTCGCAGTCTCTGCGATCGACTGGACGCCAGAGTCAGCGCCTACATTACCACCTGTGGTGGCTACACCACATACTAATATGGGTGCTGCAGCAGGGTCGATACCTGGTACCTCAGAACCGCTATGGTGGAAATTGAATCATTTCATGTACTCCATATGCACTGTTGCAACAATAAATCTTGAGCGAATTAGAAACTTCTCAAAGAGTGTACTACTTTTTTCCGGCGGTGTATTTAAAAAAGGAGATATATATTCGTTTGATGCCTTCCTAAGAGACAGACTCCACTACTTCCTGTCTGACTACGCAAGCGTAGACCAGATATGGTTTACATTCAAAGAAATAATATCGACGCCAACTGAGAGACATATATGAATTAATAAGATATGTTAGTGATCCCCCATGGTACACAAAACAGATTACAACACTTGCAAAAGGTGCGATAAAAGCATGCAAAATTCAAAAGAATGCAAAATTCCCAACACTCGCAAAGTTTAATAGAAGCGGAAAATTTAGCGCGAATCCGAAATGCGGGATGCTTTTAATAGCCTCCACAACGAAACTCTGTTTCTAAATCTGGCAGAACCACGGAAGAGATTCTGGTCGTATGTAAGAAACACCACCGGCAAGATGCAGTCAGTATCTTTACTGCACAATAACAATGGTACTGTTACTGATGGCAGCGCCTCAAAAGCAGAGTTACTACACACGGTTTTCCAAAATAACATTACCAAAGAAGACGAAGTGAGTTTTCCATAATTCTAATCAAGAACTACTGCTAACGTATGTAGCTTAGAAGTAGATACTCTCGGTGTAGTGAAGCAGCCTAAATCACTTAATAAAGGCAAGACTTCCGCTCCAAACTGTATACTAGTCAGATTCCTTTCAGAGTATACTGATACAGTACCTCATTACTTGGGAGAGGACAATACGAACTTCTTGTCACCGATTTCATTCAGATCGATAGAGTATCAAGGACACGCCTAGGACTTTAGGAGGAAGATGTAACTGTCAAACGTTTGTGAGAAAATTGAGTTCAAAGAGCGTAGGCGTGCTATTTCTGTGCACTTGGTAGAGCCCATACTGTTCACCGAGACCGCAGTCGAACAAGAGAGTCTTTTGTTTCTTAAAAGCAAAGTTTCAGGACCGAGTGTCGCACTGAAGCCCTTTTTTTCCATTCCAATGTAATTCAAAATGCCGAAATGTGTGTGAAATCTTATGGGACTTGACTATTAAGGTCATCGTCAGTCCCTAAGCTTACACACTACTTAAGCTAAATTATCCTAAGGACAAACACACACACACCCATGCCCGAGGGAGGACTTGAACCTCCGCCGGGACCAGCCACACAGACCATGACTGCAGCGCCTAAGACCGCTCAGCTAATCCCGCGCGAGCCAATGTAATTCCAGAAACAGATTTATTATGACTGTGCAAAGAATCAATATTCATTTATTACTTTCCTAGTCTGCAACGTGAAAAAAGTAGAAGGACCATTTTGTTAAAGAGACTGTGAATGAAGGAAGAATACACGAAAACTTTCATCCAAATCAGTATATCATTTTATTTCCTTTATTGTATCTACATTTGTGACAAGTATAACTCATAACCTATGCAGCACTGTGGGAATCAGGATGATACTGATTGTAGGAACATATCGCGACGCCAGCTTTTTGCATGTCCATAGATGTTTTCAGTGTTTCTATTGCAAAGAAAACTTGGTTTACAGCCACAAACTATTCTCCGTCGTTACACAATATAGAGGCATACCACCGAATATTGATGCAGGTAACTCACAAAAAGTAGTGCCTGCAGCGAGATTTGATCCAGAGACCCCGCTGTTATGAAACTAAGTGCATATTCGCTTTTTTATTATCAGAGTGACATGGTACTTTCATGAACATTCAATGACCATAGTCGAAGTCATCATGTAATATTGTTATTGTGGTCTTGTCTGGAGACAGACTTGATGCCGCTTTCCTTGCTACTCTATTCTGTGCAAGCCTCTTCATCTCCGAAGAATTACTGTAACTTACATCCTTCTGAATCTGCTTACTGTATTCATCTCTTGGTTTCCCTCTACGATTTTTTCCACCCATGCTTCCCTCCAATACTAAAGTGGTGATCCTCTGATGTCTTAGAATGTGAACTACCAACCAATTCCTTCTTGTAGTCACGCTGAGCCCTAAATTTCTTTTTTCCCCATTTCCATTCAGTACCTCCTCATTGGTTACGTGATCTACGAATCTACTTTTTAGCGTTTTCCTGTAGTAACACAGTTCAAAAGCTCCTATTCACTTCTTGTCTAAACTTTGTTTCACTTCCATTCATGGCTACACTCCATACAAATACTTTCAGAAAAGACTTTCTGTCACTAAAATCTGTACTCGATGTTAAAAAATTTCTCACCTTCAGAAAAACATTTCTTGCCATTGCCCATCTACATTTTATATCCTTCCTACTTCGAACATTTTCAGGGCCCTCATAATGGGCCTAACATTTGAACTCCGAAGTACCAACAATCCCACCCTATGTGACTGCCCAGATCTTGCAGGCAGAGAGGTTTCGGCTGGAACAGTACAGGCAACTGCATCTGTGTGAGGGACTGTGTGAACGGCACCTCGAATCTGTTTGTCAGACTATATGGGGAGACTTTACATTCAGGCACCTGGGAAGTGTTTCGCCATATAGCACACTTCGAGGCGACCTCCCACTCGAGCATGGCTTCAGAAGTCAACCTCAGTGGGAACAGTAACTGGGATAGCCACTGCTGCGGACCGATTGGTGGACTCATGGGTCGTGCCAGAAGTCCATTGGATCACCATGGCCGACCTACAGTGATGCCCATTCATTGTATCTTCAAGCTGTGTAATCAAATCCAACACAGCATGGAGCTTAGAGCGAAGTTTCAGCTATTTGGCTCGCATCTGCATACAACAGTCACAGTCTCTGTGCGCACTGATGACCGTGGAAAACTACGCAACAAAGACAGACTACTATCGCCATGCACTGCAAAACACTACTGGAGTTACTGACGAAAACCAAAGAACTGTGTCGAATAAATTAAATTTCCACGTGAAGATTCAGAAATGAAGTACCAAAGCACACAGCTAAGACTAAATAATTCACTCTTGATTAGGAACTTGTAATATGTCAACAAATCGGTTACTTCGCGATACAAGCAAAGACGCGATAACAGTATCTTGTAAATGTTAAAGTAGCACGCACAATTTCAAATACTAAACTACCAAAGCACACAGATGAAACTACACAATTCGCTCATGGTTAGGATTTCGTCAGATGTCTCCATTGCCCCCCCCCCCCCCTGGCTTGGTTGACGCCTGCCGCCTGACTGTTGTTTTTATGACTGAGTGTTAGTGTAAGCATGGTTTCCTGCGCTTCTCAGCGTTCAAGGTCAAAAATGTTCCTCTTTAAAGTGAACACTCAAAGATGCACCTGTCGTAGTGGAAACGTCAGGTTTGGTAGGAGGCTCCTCTCACTTAGGGATGATCTCTATTGTGGCCACCTTTTTTAAATTATTTTCGAAGTAAATTCACTGGTTAGGAATTAGATTTCCAAAGAGCACATTCAGCACATTTCCATCCAGCGGTATGAACTTAATCCTGTGGTAATTTCAGTACAGTGAATGTTGCATTGATTTTCCTCGAATTGTGTGTATTACTTTTTGTTAACATTTGTGCCGAATTTTTATCTTTTCCTGCTTGTGATATGTGCCCCACCCACTGTTTATCTGTCAGTCATGCGATCACAATCGTGATACCAAAGACACTGTACTTACTCGTATTGGTTTCAACTTAGGAACATAACCAAGTGAATAGTAAGATACCTCTGCCTGTGGCCTCTTTCACCGAACTCACATCGCCAGTGGCCCAAGTGAGCGCCTGAGAAGTGGGCACTAGAGCCATTCTGCAGCTGTACTGGGGGTAGGCGGGAGGACGCTCTCACGTCGCTTAAGTATAGACATGTTGCGAAGTGCCTGGTGGATAGAGAGAAACAGGCCGAAAACTGATAGACTGCTGTGGCTATTACGATGAAACGCCAAGAACGCACATGTGAAAGAATGTAAGTTCTTCTGGACCGTCATCAGTCGTTTTACCTGCCTTAGAAAGCAAGAACGTGTCGACCGTTACAGCACCCATAGGCGCTGGGAGAAACGTACACAAAGCGAGAGGAAATCGCACAGGGAGAAGTATGAAAGAAGTCAGCCATCTTAAAAAGATTATTTCTGGACAGTAAGGACGTCCCATATAAATTACCGATGCCAGCACACTGTGGGGTGAAGGCCGAGCATGAATCTCTCCAGGCCTTACACTGAGATAATGGCTACAAAGAAATGCTGTGTGGCTGCTCTCACAACAACTTCGCAATGTAGAAAATCATCATAAGAATGAGCCACCAACGCAAGTGAAATCGTGAAAAACGCTCCAATTCCCCAGTCACACACCAGGCCATGAAAGATAGAAAATTTCGACACCGCCTCGAGAGGCGTAGTCATGAAACGACGATCAGTCATTGGGTGGCATTGCAAATTGAGTCCGCCAGTGATGAGAAAATTTCGAGGAACGTTGAGAAATCGAAGACGGATGAATAAGGGATACTCAGTGAGACAGATCAGGAACAAGAAGATATTCGGGTTCGTCCACCCATCGCCGGCATCCAGCTTTCGACCTCGTGATATCGCAGCTTTGGCGACGCAACCCAGAACCGACAGGCAACGCAGAGATCGTACCTGGACCCTCGTAGCAGAGCTGTCATTGCCGATGAGAGCAGCCGATTCGCACCGCACAGCTCCGAGGAACGCACAACACTGATGCAGCCCCTGCTGCCGACGACCCTACACCATGAATGATCGTGAATAATTATCAGATAATCCGTCCCTCTCTCCTCCTCCTTACCAACTGAGCTGTGTCCATGCCCAGTCATATTGGTCTTCAGATTTGCCATTTTACTTTGTTTTGTGTAAACACTACTGAGATAAATACATTTTATTCATGTTATAATGATCTAACCAATCGGTTCCATTTATTCATAAATTTTTGATGTATCAATTAATTGTTGGCTCCCAGCATGGGGCGATCTCAATGGCAATTTTCATTTTGTGGTGTCACAAAAAATCTCTCGAGTTCAGTACACTTTGGGACTCAATGCAGGGTGATCTCACCGGTAATTTTCGTGTTATATCACGAATGAGGACTACTCTTGTCCACTACATTTTGGCCCCAAACGTGGGGCTTAAATTTGATTCCGTTCTACCCGTTTTACTAGCGTGAAACTTCTAAATGTTCCGACGTGACTCAGAAAGAATTAACTTCCCATTCCTTTTTTAAGGGAATTTTGAGCTCTTTGTGTGTGATGTCAGGCGCACAGTTGATGTGACTGTGTGCGTTGAATGCGTTGAATTGTACAATGTTAGATATATATAATAGTAGCTAGTATATTTATTTTCGGTTCCCACAGCCGCTCACTATTTTGAGATATATTTTTGTAACTTGTAGTCTGCTGGTGTGAGTATTGTGTGCCACGTTTCCATTGTTCTGCTTGCGGCTATCATCGTTGTCACCAGCGCTGTATTGTCTCTGTTCGTCCTGTAGAATGCCTTTAATTTCTTGTTCCCTTTTTTTATGCAATTGCGATCTGGGAGATTGATAAAGATGAAAACATTCAGGCAATGACGGAGATTTCGTCTGTGAGTAAGGAAACGACGGTTACGTCTGTCGGAGTACACAAAATCAGATTGCATTAGAAACAGTGAGGAAAACTGAGGAAAGTTCGAGGGTGAGAGAGGACCCCCCAAGTTGCGTCTATGGGGGACACACGGAGTCTACTGGACCGAATTCTCGAGGTATTAGAAAACCACACATCGCTGTTAACCGTCATGAGGGGGGAGAATAAAGCACAATCTGAAAGACTGGATCCGAGCTAAAATCTCACAATCAAGCGAGTGATTGGCGGGTCGCTGAAGTTAAGCACAAACTGGAGACAGAAACCAAACGGATAAGGACGGAGGTCACTAATATTCTGGACAATGTGACAGAAGAGTGTGGAACCAAGGTTGAAACATAGAAACTCAGGTAAATACGAAGACGACTCACATATCTGCGTGCACAGATATCGAAAGCAGACAAACATGTGTCAGCCCTCAAGCAAGAAGTGCGCGCAGGGCGACAGGGTAATGTCCTTGTAACCCAGGTCACACCACCGAATTTGCAGGCTGCATATCCGATGCACAGGGAGGGCATACATATCCCCAAGTTCGGTCGAACGCGCAGTGCCCATCCGAAGGTATACCTAAAGAAGTTCACGTATATCTGAATGCGAAAGGAGTAGTGGAATATAATGCTTAGATCGTTTACAGTACACGCTCGACCAGGAGGAGGCTGCCTGGCTTGACGTAGCAATTTTCGAGAACAGTAGTTACAAGGGCTTCTGCACAAAGTCTCTCGCAAAATACTGGAAGCTGGCGGCACAGGCAAGTGAAATAATGAGAACATATGGAGGACAGTATGTGCCACAGTCACTTCAATCCGCAAACGCTGCTCCCTTTGTCGTTGTATGGGGGTACTTTGACGACAAAATAACAGATGAGTAATGGTGTAGCGCGATGGGCTCACATTTTCCTGCTCACGTAAAGCAAGCACTCGTTGGGCCACTCTCGAGTGAACACTTCCTCTATATTTTAAGGTTCCTGGACGATATCGGAGGGGAGACGAAGCAAAGGACAGCACACGCTAGAGGAATGAGGACAGAAAACAGGGCGCCACAAGTGTTTGATCGGCGCAGTTACAGGCAGAATTGCATTACTTTTGGAACGATTATTGTGTTCCGACATGTGCAAAGGAAATGACTGTCCAGTCGTCAGGAAGGTATGGATTTGGCGTGAAATACTGTGATAGCAAAGGGAAGTGTATGTCAAGTCATAAGAATGATACAGATGTTTCTATTTCCAGAGCCACAGCCGTAAGCAATGTGTATTTCCGATACTTCACTCATTGTCAAATGTTATTCAACTGAAACCGCAATCGTAAAATTTAATTGTAAGTATAATGATCAGATATATATATGACCTGTTTTCCTAGGATGATGATACTATGCGTGCTTGGCTTGCAGCGCTGGTGGCCTTTGGCGGGAATGATTCACGTTTACCGTTAACGGCAGGCGCCGTCCGAATTGGAAGGCCTATTAGAGTGTAGGAATGTAGCTGACGTAACCTCTAGATGGCCAAATACAGAACTAATACTTCGTACGTGTTGGGCGGCTCTCGTGATAGCATGCATATTTGAGACAATTTAATAGGGACGTGTGTTTCTGCTGGACTATTATTCCCTCCCACGTAAATTGTCCGACTGACTGCTTATACGCATTTCGCGCCTTTATTTGGTTGAGAGCACATCGAGTGTGGTGTGTGAATCTAGCAGGTGAAAGTCAGGTGGAAGACACGTTTGCTGGTCATCTAGACATGAGAAACAGTGGACTTTGTAAATTATAGGGATGATTTGGAATCTGTTATATGACCGAAATTTGTATTCACAAGAGGAAATATCAGTTTCCTCTACTTTTTTTTCGAGTTTTCGCGTAAAGGTCTTCCCAGATGTGATAAGTTTCTAGTTACTCAGTGGTTTAGAGCACGCTCCACCTCGCTAATGTTTCTGGCTTCTAGAAAAATAATTTTCAGAGTATGTCTTCATAATTATGTTGCCATGAGTGATACTGCTATGCAAGCGGTATTGCTATGTGCTTGATATCGAGAAGTACTGTGAAAATTGTATGATATTCTGGCAAACCATGTGAAATTACATAGGTTCTTATAATCCTAGAGTCTGGAGATGTGTGCAGAAAACAGGCAAGAAAGCAGGTTCCAAACAGAAACAGTAACGCATTTGTGCCGAGGGGAAAAGAGCCCGTCTTTGCACAACAGTTCAGAGAGCAGCTTCGGTCCACTGAGGGTGCTCTGGTCATGCGTCAGGAATGGATGACTGTCTGATCTCGTGGGGAAATATCTAGTGCAGTGAGGAGTATACCTATGGTGCATGTGCTTATGCAGTCTGTCTTTGCAGTCTATGTACGAGTGTCTGGCGGCCGGTAGCTATACAAATTGTCTAAAAGGGGCGATTTTTTTATGGCGCTGAGTACGAATTATGTTTACTACATCGACACTGTATGCAGGTCGGTTTTGAGCTCTAATATTCAAGCTCCAGCCCTCAGTGGCAGAGTGGTGTGATTGAGTACGTCTTTCCGTATTTGACGCTCTGTAGGTCACTTTGTAGGGTTTAATTGTCAGTGCAATATGGTGATCTGTAAAAAAAAGTATTGTTTGCCGCTGAAAGTCTCGTCTGCAGAAAGAAAAAACAGGTGGATGTTGCCTCCAAACTGACATCATCAGTAATTCTGCTGGTGAATTCAATAAGAGCCAATCACAATGCTCCATTAACTCACAAGACATCCTTTGTGCAGGGACACAGAAGTCTCTACATAGCTGTGAGAACGTTTGTGTACGTTGAAAGTCTGAAGGGTAACAAGTGAGGGACAGGGTGCGACGTTAGGACCAGGAGGAAGAATGCATTCGGCGTTATTCTGTGCTATTTCTTTTTCAGAAACAGGTTCTGTTAGGGCAAGAATTTCAGTGCAAACGATCTGAGACGTCACGAAAGCTCCTCGAAAAGCCACCATTAACTATTTCTGGGGACACTATACAATTTCCGAGAGGTCGAATTGGCTCTTATTTTACACAGCCATGTGGCATCAATATAACATTGAGACACCTTTGTATGGTGAGTCACCATGCACACATCTCATGGAGATGTGTCAGCCATGCTGGGCACGTAAGCATGTGTGCATGGCTAGATGCAGCTCACATGTCCCATTAGGATCAATAGGTGGAAAGCAGTTTGTGCTATTCTGGGAAGCAATGAAACAGATTTCTGCAGCGCCTGTGTGGGTGAGTCGCTCCGCAATTATGTCTTTGCTAGATCACAGGTAGAGAGAGGAATCATACCAGCAGTGGTGAACACACTCACTAAGTGTTTGTGCACTGGATTATTTTCAGCTGTTTAAATGCTGTGTGTGTTACACGTGCATTAACGTTTGGTATCAGTTGCATTATTTTGTGAACAGCTGCGCAGTGCATAATTTCGACAGTTGATGATTAGCAAGCATGTTTGCAGAGTCCTTTAGATGCATTGTTTTGGCAATTTTCGAGTTGTTTGCCTCTCTGCACATCGATGTGCAGCGTTATTTTGGTGATTTGCGAGTAGTTTGCAGGTCTGTAGGCTGTCCAATGCATTATTTTCGAGTTGCTTGCCTCTCTGGACATCAATGTACAGCGTTATTTTGATGATTTGCGAGTAATTTGCACATCTGTAGGCTGTGCAATGCATTATTTCGACAGTTTAAAATTAGCAATAGTGTCTGCAGAGCGTTTTACATGCAATATTTCGGCTACCTATAAGTAGTTTGCAGGTCTGTAGGGTGTGCTATGCACTATTTTGATAGTTTACAATTAGAGAGCATGTCAGCAGATCATGATACATTATTTCGGTGATCTACGAGTAGTTTACAATGCATTATTTCGGTAATTACGAGTTGTTTGCATATCTGTGCATAAGTGTGTTGAATTATTTAGGTGTTTCAAAGTAGTCTGAAGCTCTGTGCCCTGCGTAGTGTGCCCCAAGCATGTCAGAGCAAGTGTTTTGTATTGTGTTATACATATGCTATGTCAACACCATTGCTAAATAAATTGAACCAAAATAAATACACTCCTTCCTCCCTCCAGCAGCTCAACACTGGCTGAGTTCTTTTCCCGCCATTGTCCCCCAGACTGCCATCTTCAATTACATCATAGAAGGGGCGACTGTGCCCTCAGGTGGCAGCACTGTGTACTAGTTTAGTTGGACTCCAGACCTCATGGTGGACACACGGGATGGAGGTACTGCCTGTAACTGTTGGGTGACTTAGGTTAGTGGAGGTAGCCCAAGTTCGCTTATTTCCACAATTTTCTTAGCTTAGTAGAGGTAGCTATGGTGTGTTGCATTGTTTCAATGGAATTTTAACTTCCCAAAATTTTCTGGTGAATTGGAGGTGGGGGTTAGATTAATGGAGGTAGGCCAGTTAACCTAACTTCCCACGAAAATTTGAACTTCCTCTCATGATGTCATTGCGACATTGCCATATCTATACGCACCATCTAGGATCCGCCATTTCCAATAATTTGGCAGGAATGGAGAGTGGGGTGACGCCGCCCTTGTTCTATTACTCTCGTCCATCTGCACATTCACCTCATATAGGTGGTGGGGGAAAATACCCATTGCAAACTAGGTGCATGTGTCTCGCCAAATTGGACTTAGACCCAATTTGAGTAACTAGTGTGTGTTGTTTTAGTACTGGCTCTCTTAAGGTTAGGTTGTAATACAAAGATATGACTTGGGTCACACTGGAGCTCCATCCCCGTTTTAATTTAGATACACATGCATGCAGGAAAACTGTATCAGGGAAAAGTATAAATAAATGAACACAGATGCGTTCTGGTTTCACCAAAGGCGAAGTTTGAATGTGTCAGTATGATGACACACACGTTGCTCTAAGTATTGGTGAAAGAGCTCTACTGACCTGCAGTGCTAACTGATCCATGTATTGAATTACACTTTCATAAAGATTTCTATTTAGTTTTATATCTATGTTTTTGATCCCACTTCTGTACAGTTTTCAATACCATTGTAATCGAACTGTTCATTTATTTCTGAGGAGGCTAGTTACGCCAATGTGCTCATACAGTCACGCTACCTTGAAGAGTATTCTGGTAGTCAGGTTTTGTATTGGCGACTATCATCTGCTTAACCTAGATAGGGATGACGTATGCTGGTGATGCCATATTTCGTATGAAGACTATTCTATTTCGTATTATCTTTTCACTTTGCTAGCATTTTTGTAATATCTTCCATGTCTTTACTTTACTAATTCTGTAAGTTATACTCGTGTTTACGTTTTTGTGGTGTCTTTGGAATATATTCTGAAGTTCGTCTGCTCTCGAAATGCATCAATATGACAATTGTTGAACAAGTAAACAGTTTATGTCCAGTGACCCATTACTGCTGACACAATAAATGCTCCCAAGTTAAATTAAATACCCAGACAATAAGCAATGGTTGATATTTTTAAATTCTTTTGGCATGTCTTTATTTTAAAATATTTACTCATGACTGTTTCTTGGTCTCTCTTTGTTTATTAACTAATTATTGATGGTTGGCTCATTCTTTAATGTTTCTGTAAAGTTTTATATTTATGTTTTGTGTATATTGATATGCTGATTTGAATATAATTAGATATTATATTGGTGTTGGTTATTTTTTAGTTTAATTTTGAGTTTTTGGATTTGTATATTAATAACTGTTGCTAGATTATTATTGTTTTTGTTTTAATAATTATACTTTATTGTTCATTTGCTAGATTAATATGACAAAACTGAACATTTCTTTGCTTCTGGCTTCGGTACTAAAGTTTGAATCTGTATACTACCTGAAAGTTTCAATGTTGTGAATTGGCAGGAGCCAATTCACAGGGTTTGGAGGAAGCCGAAAGGCACATGTTTAAGCTCATGCAGACTGGCGTGAGGTCTGGAACATTTAAAGGAGTTATAGTAGCCAAAAATAGTACATAGCTTCTGGAATACTTAACTTTAATCCATAATTGGAGAACATCGCTCTTGATGATACATAATTACAATCTCAATATAAACTGGTAATGGTGCCTTGCTAGGTCATAGCAAATGACGTAGCTGAAGGCTATGCTAACTATCGTCTCGGCAAATGAGAGCGTATTTGTCATTGATCCATCGCTAGCAAAGGCTGCTGTACAACTGGGGAGAGTGCTAGGAAGTCTCTCTAGACCTGCCGTGTGGCGGCGCTCGGTCTGCAATCACTGACAGTGGCGACACGCGGGTCCGACGTATACTAACGGACCGCGGCCGATTTAAAGGCTACCACATAGCAAGTGTGGTGTCTGGCGGTGACACCACATTCCTCCCCCGCAAATCGGCGTACGGTTGTGTTATAAGGCTTCCGCCTGCCGTGGGGAGGATCCCATGTTGACGTATGCGACGAGGTGGGGAGCCTAACAACAGGCGAGGCTGTGGCACCCGCACCCTGCCATTCGGTCCGAGGGGAGCTAGGAAACGCCTGAAAACCTAGTCCAGGGTGCACGCCAACATGCAGTGTATGCGCCCGTAGAGAGGCAGGAGGGGCCGAAGGGTCGACCTCCATCGTGTTGGGGCACCCGACGGGCGAAGACGCCATGAGGTCCGGAGCGGGCAAGAGGTCCATGTCGGAGGACAGCTGGTCACGGGAAGCGATCGGCGGTGCGTGACCCAGAGAGGCGCTTGGCGGCTGCAGCGAAGCGTCCACTGCGGGCGTCGCCGGCGGGAGAACAGGCGGCGGCGGCGGCGCGTCACCATGGGGCAAAATGGGGCAGCGTCGGTAACATCTGGGGATGAGGCGAGCCAGTAGATGGGTCCCCAGGGTGCTGACCAGACGGCACCGTCGCTGAAGGCAGACGGGGAGCGGCAGAACCCAGGCGACGACAGAGGCGCAGCTGATTGAGATGCCGACGCACCTCACCAGGGTCCCCAAAACCAGATACATAGCGCGGCCGAGGCAGCGAAGAATGCGCCCTTCGAGCCAACGCCGTGAACCTCGATAGTTACGACAGTATACAGCGTCGCCCGGAGCAAAAGCAGGTGGCTGCCGCTGCACAGGAACCTGATGTGGCATACATAGCGCGTCTGAGGCAGCGAAGAATGCGCCCTGCGAGCGAACGCCGTGAACCTCGATAGTTGCGATAGTATACAACGTCGCCTGGAGCAAAATCAGGCGTCTGCCGCTGCACAGGAACCTGCTGCGGCATATGTAGCAAAGATATCAAGGTTCGATGAGGACAACCGTGGAGCAACTCAGCCGGCGAGCGACCATCTCGGGGCTGAGAGCGACTCTTTGAACTTCAACATCTGTGACTTGAAAGTCCGGACCATTCGTTCAGCGGCACCGTTTGACTGAGGCGAAAACGGCGCGGATGGTAGATGTTGAATACCATAGGCCTTGCAGAATGACTGAAATTCTGCGGACGTGCATTGTGGGCCATTGGCGGAAACAATAGTCTGTGGAAGATCTTCAATGCAAAAGATAGTGGATAACGCTTGGTTGGTGGCAGATGACGTCGTGGAAGACATCTTGACAACAAAAGGAAAAGTACTGAAAGAATCGACCACAACCAACCATCGAGCATTCCAGAATGGACCAGCAAAATCGATGTGTAAGCGTTGCCAAGGGGAAGTGGCTTTTGGCCATGCAAAGAATTTCCGCGGCGGTGCGGATTGTTGTTCGGCACACGCCATGCAAGAAGAGCACATATTCGTAATCGCAGCATCGATTCCGAACCAAGTACAGTGCTGACGAGCAAGTTGTTTCGTTCGCACTATACCCCAATGTCCTTGGTGGAGAAGCCGTAAGACAGAGGACTGTAACGAACGAGGGACCACGACCCTGGACTGATCATTATCAGAACGCAACAGCAAAACACCACGTCACCACGTCGTACAAAAAGTCTCTCCTTGTGAGCAAAAAATCGGCGAACCAACGGATCCTCGATCCGTGACTTCGACAAGGGCCATTGCGTAGCAACAAAACGCAAAACTGTAGCAAGGACAGGGTCAGCAGCTGTGGCCGTAGCTACACGACGAAAATCAATCGGAAACGATTCGACCACGTCATCGGTTTCCGCATCAATGAACATGCAAGCAAGTTCGGAGGAATCGAATGCTCTATCCCCAGCAACAGGCAAACGGGACAACGCATCGGCGTTTCCGTGCTTAGAAGTGGACCGATACAAGATATCGTAGCTGTACTGCGAGAGGAAAATAGACCAGCGAATGAATTTCTGCGCTGTACGTGGAGGTACAGGCTTGTTCGGATGAAAAAGCGATGTCAAAGGTTTGTGGTCTGTGATGATGGTAAAGTGACGACCATACAAGAAATCATGAAACTTTGTAACACCAAATACGAGAGCCAAGGCTTCTTTCTCGATCTGTGAATAATTTCTTTGCGCAGACGAGAGCAATTTGGACGCAAAGGCAATTGGGCGATCATGCGACCCATCTTTGTGCGCAAGCACAGCACCTATCCCGAAATCCGATGCATCTGCCATCAACAAAAGGGGTTTCTGGGGATCGAATGGCGTAAGGCAAGTAGTGGAAAGCAACGCCGATTTCAACTGGCGAAAGGCGCTTTCGCATTCCGTCGTCCAGACGAACGGAACACCTTTACGGCGTAAGCGATGAAGCGGAGCTGAAATGGAAGAGGCGTGGCGCACATATCTGTTATAGTAATTGATTTTTCCCAGCACACTCTGTAGCTGCTTCGAATTCTGCGGCGAAGGCAAGTCCTGTATGGCACGGAGGTGCTCTGGACTCGGATGTATGCCTTGGGCATTGATTACATGTCCCAGACAGGGTAAGTCACGAGCAAAAAACACACATTTGTCCTTCCGCAAGCGAAGACCATTTTGTCGCAAGACCTGAAATAATGTTCTGAGATTGGCTAAATGTTCTTCTTCCGTCTTTCCGGAGATCACAATATCGTCCAGATAGTTTGCTGCTGTAGGGACCGACGCACAAACAGTTTGCAGATATTGCTGAAACAATACAGGGGCGGATGCACACCCGACACCCGAATGGCAGTCTTTTGAATCGATACAAACCCAGATGCGTGTTAACCACCAAAACGCGCTGGGAGTCTTCGTCCACCGGTATTTGCAAGTACGCATCTGCGAGGTCCAACTTCGAAAAATATTTACCCGGGCACAGTTTGTCAAAAAGATCTTTCGGGTGGGGTAAAGGAAAAGTTGCAATCACTAGTTGTGGATTCACTGTGGCCTTGAAGTCCACACAAAGTCTCAATTTTCCGGAAGGTTTTGGCAAAATTACTAAGGGTGAGCCCAGAGAGAAGCCAGCACACGTTCAATTACACCTGGTGATTCCAAATCGTGTAATGTTTTTGCGACCTCATCACACAATGCGTGGGGAACATTGCGCGCTCTGTAAAATTTCGGTAGCGTGTTTACTTTCAGTTACAAATGTGCTTCATAGTTCTGAGCGCAACCAAGGCCCGGTGCAAAAATGTCTGCAAATTCTGCACATAGACGAGAAACACTGTCTGAAGGCACAGTCTGGTTCACCGAGAGGACCTGATTGACTATAGACAAGTTAAACAACTGAAATAAATCTAACCCAAAAAAGTTCACTGCAGAAGAAGAAAGAATGACGTAAAAAGACACAAGTTTTGTTTGTCCCTTGTATGTTGCAAGAAGGCTGCACTGTCCTAACACAGGGATATCCTGACCGGAATAGCTAGTTAACCTAACATTTGCGGCACGCAATGGGGCTGTGCCCAGCTGTTTGTACGTGTCGTGATTGATCAGAGAAACTGCAGCTTCGGTATCGAGCTGGAATGGTATCACGTTGCCAAGAATGTCCAAATCTACAAACAGGTTATTGTCCTGCTGACGACAAGAGCAACTGTCTCGTGCAACGTGAACAGACACTGGTACAGAAGCACTTGCGACTTGACGCGATTTCCGGCGATGTCGACGCACACTATTTTTGGGACGAACACAGTCACTGTTAGAAAGAGCGGCACTGGGCGGAGTGGAATGAACTACATGAATGTCCATGGGCGAAGGTTCACGAGCCTGAGTATTCTGAGTTCGATTCCGATTCCGGCGCGAAGTAAAGGGCCTGGAATGGTTGGTGTGTCCGATCTGAGCTTTTTCTGGCAAACACTCTGAACATGTCCTTTTTTATTACAGAAAAAGCAAATAGCCTGGCGTGACGGGCAATTCTCACGCGAATGTCTAGTAGCACACCGCGGGCATGATTTTAGCACTGCATTTGCTTGCTGGCGCGGCACACTGGTTTCAAAATCTGTTCCCTTATACGAACATCAGAAACGTTCTGTGCAATTGCATCACGTACCATAGTATCTGAATAAGGGAGTCCACATTCACACGCAAAAGCACAATCCCTAGTAAGGCCTTGCAAAGTTGCAACCCACTCCCGATTAGTCTGACCTGCCGCACGTTTTGTACGAAAGAACGTATACCGTTTTGCAACTACATTGACTAATTCTTTGAAATATGCATCTAATGCAGACAAAATTTCTTCATAGGGCAGAGTTGCTACGTCGCGTCGGGGAAATAATTTCACTATCACACGGTACGTCTGGACGCCTAAGGCGGAAAGAAGAAAAGGCTGCCGCTCATTACCTTGAATTCTGTAGGCGGCGAGATGGAATCCAAATTGGCGTGACCACTCCGTCCAGCTTTCCAGTGCCGCATCAAAAGGACGAAAAGGTGGTGCAACAGCATGTTGTGGCTGCGGTAGCGGTGGAGCGGCGGCTGCTGCATCGTTTTCCACTGCATGTTGACCCTGGACGAGCTGTCCAAGGGCATCCAATAAGGCCTGCGTCTGCTGATTCTGCAAGCGATAAAATTCGGACAGTACATCTGGAGATTGTGGCGAAGCCATGACACAAGCAATTTAAGCAAGTATAAACAAGAAGACCGTTTTTACACTCGTCGCCATATGTTGTGAATTGGCAGTAGCCAATTCACGGGGTTTGGAGGAAGCCGAAAGGCACGCGTTTAAGCTCACACAGACTGGCGTGAGGTCTGGAACAATTAAAGGAGTTATAGTAGCCAAAAATAGTACATAGCTTCTGGAATACTTAACTTTAATCCATAATTGGAGAACGTCGCTCTTGATGATACATAATTACAATCTCAATATAAACTGGTAATGGCGCCTTGCTAGGTCGTAGCAAATGACGTAGCTGAAGGCTATGCTAACTATCGTCTCGGCAAATGAGAGCGTATTTGTCATTGATACATCGCTAGCAAAGGCTGCTGTACAACTGGGGAGGGTGCTAGGAAGTCTCTCTAGACCAGCCGTGTGGCGGCGCTCGGTCTGCAATCACTGACAGTGGCGACACGCGGGTCCGACGTATACTAACGGACCGCGGCCGATTTAAAGGCTACCACATAGCAAGTGTGGTGTCTGGCGGTGACACCACATTCAATTTTCTAAGAGAAAGGGATTTTCTAAGAAAAAGGGATTCTGTAAATATCAGAGAATAACTACTGAAATCAAGCGAAAACTACAGCCCTAATACTTACTGCATGGTTAAACAATGATGACAGCTCCTTGGTTAGAATATTCCAGAGGTAAAACAGTCCCCCCACGCCGATTCTGACATACACGAAGCCCATACTCATCACAGTAGGGCTTGTGTGTATGCCATGTAGATCCGCAGGTGGTGACAATATCGAGGAAATGTATGGTGTGTTAAAAGAAATTATTGAGATATACGGTAGGGAATTAATGATATGAGACCTGGATCATTTGGAAGAATCGGAGGTTGTTGAGAGCTTCAGTGGCACCACTTGGCAACGACTGACGAGAGCAGGGGAGCAGAATACAGTTAAAAATGAATGGATGATTTGGAGAGATGAAGTAGTGAAGGCAATAGACGATAAAGAATGACAGCACTGCAAGACCTAAGCCGATACAAGGCCTCGGGAGTTAAAGACATTCTGTCAGAACTATTGATTGCCTTACGAGGGACAAGGCATGACAAAACTCCTCCATGTGATGCGCAAGGTGTATGAATCAGGTGAAATACTCTCAGACTTCCAGAAGAATATAATAATTCCACTTCGAAGGAAAACAGGTGATGACAGGTGTGAATATTACCGAACTGTGAGTTTAATAAATAATGGCTGCAAAATAATAACACGAATTTTTTACAGAAAAATGGAAAAACTGCTACAAGCCAAACTCGGGGAGGAGAAATGTAGGAACATATGAGGCAATATTGACCCCACAACTTATCTTAGAAAATAGGCTAAGAAAAGCAAACCTACGTTTATAGCTTTTGTAAACTTAGAGAAAACGTTTGACCATTTTGGCTGCAAGACTCTTTATGAAATTCGGAATGTAGTGGGTAAACTAAAGAGAGGGTGAGACTATCTACAACGTGTACAGAAAACATACGGCATATGCTATAGTTGAGGTGCATGAAAGCGAAGCTGTGGTTAACAGTCAGCGAGACTGTGATGTAGGCTATTCCCAATGTTATTCAGTTTGTATATTGAGCAAGCAGTGACGGAAACGAAAAAACAATTGGAGGGCGAATTAAAGTCCAAGGAGAAAAAATAAAAATTTGAGGTTTGCAGATGACACTGTAATTCTGTTAGAGACAATGGAGGCCTAGGAAGAGAAGCTGAACATAGCGCATAGTGTTTTGAAAAGAGTATATGATGAACATCAACAAAAGCAAAACAAGAATAGTGGAATACAGTAAAATTAAATCAAATGATGCCGAAGGAATTGCGTTACGAAATTAGGCACTGGAAGCAAGTGATGAGCAAAATCGATAATCGAAGTAGAGAGGATGTAAGATGTAGATTGGAGCTGGCAAGCAAAGCGTTTCTGAAGAAGAGAAATTTGTTGATATTCAATGTAGTTTCAATGTTAGGAAATTTCTTCTCAAAATAATTGTTTGGGGTGTAGTCATGCATGGAACGACACATATGTGATGAACAGGAAGTGGACACAGGCTTTTAAAATGTGGTTCTACAGAAGAATGATAAAGATTAGATGAATAAATCAAGTAACTAATGAGGAGCTACTGAATAGTACTGGAAAGCAACTTGCCTAGAAAAAGGGACCGGTTTATGAGACACATTCTGAAACATCAAGAGGCGACCAGTTTAGTACTGGATGAAAGTGTGAGAGGTAAAAATCGTAGAGCGAAGCCAAGAAAAGGATACAGCAAGCATATTCAGAAGAACTTTGTTTGCAGTTTTTATTTTGAGATGAAGAGGTTTGCAGAGGATACAGTAGAATGGAGAGCTGCATCAAAGAAGTCTTCAGACTGAAGACCACAACAACAACAACAACAACGACTGACTGTCACTTTTCATAACATAAATATTTTTAGCACACCTACAAACTCTCAGCTTATTACACTCCAAATATGGAATCAGTCTGGAGTTACCTTCAGTTGAACAGATGCAGCTAAATATCGGAACGGATATAAATGCTGTAAAGTATTTTCACTTATATTCCAATAAACAGATATAACAAGTAGTGAGTCGTATTTTCCCTCACTCACAACACTCCAAATTGTATAATATTCAACAATGAACAAGAATATTGACTTGGTAGGGATTAAAATGAATATTTTATTCAGTTAACGACGCACGGCACGACTGACTGGATATTAATTTGGAATACGTTGTGTGCTCAGCAGCAGAGGCTTCCCACAGTCCTTTGGCCACCGGTGAATTGCTGCCCCACAGTTGTTTCTCAAGCAGCAAAGCGTCAGGTAATTTCTTTTTTCTCCACCACCACCGGATACATCATTGCTCGTTGCCATATATAGCTTTCTGCAAAGGTTTTTACAAACGGTGGTATAACATAGATCCCCCGCTTGTAGTTTCGCCTCACTGCACAAAAATATTGATCGATATAAGCGCCAAATTTCTTATATATACGGCGATTAAAATTATGTACTGGTGGTCATCACTGACGAACCCTCACACCAATGATACAGACGGAAACGAAATCATAGCTACCATTCATAATTTCACTAGGCCCTAAGGAGGCGATGTAAAGACACAGTCTGTTTAACTTGTAATATAGGCAACAACAACATCTGAATATACACTATGACACTATTCAACGTAAACAGTGGCATTCGCGGGTGCCCATAATAGCTGCAGGGGATGTGCACTACCTCTGTGGCGTAGTTGCTGTCCGTCGGCAGAAGACGGTTAGTGAATCTCGTTAGGGTCGATTATACCCTGTGTGTTGAGCACTTTCGTGCAACTGGTGCCGCAGCCAACGCTGCACTCTCGTTGGCGAGATCAGGTGCCCGTACTCACTGAGGGCAGAGACCAACACGCAGTCTCTGCCATCACCTGAGAATAATTCAGTTTGACATTTTTACCTTTCCTGTATGGTTACCAGAGCACAGGTCTCCGTCGCGCCACCTGAGCTGTTTGAGACGGTGAGTTGCTTTCGTTCCAATATTTTTGAGTATGCAAACTAATAAGTCAGATCCACAGTCACGCATGGCGGAGAGCGGTTTCCCAATCAGTGAGACACTCATACGTGCCAGTATCAAACAGCCGTTTGTTAAGACCGTTTTGTATGCATGTAGTCAGAAATTCGTGTTGTGTTTACGTGTAATAAGTGATATTTTCGTTCGTCTCATTGGCAACAGCACTGAGTCGTTTGTTGTAAGGGGAGTTGAAATGCCCTATCCCGACAATGTTAAATTTGGTGACTTGGCTTCCCTATATTTCGGGAACCACTGTAGCCATTGACATGAAACTTATACAAAACATTATAATGTGTGTTTTGAGTCTACTCAACTGCAATAATTGCAATTCAGCCACTACTTTCGGCAATACAGTTTTTAATTACATGGTTAAATTTTTGTTTACTTTTTTGGACGTTATCCTAAATAATTTTAATTATACGTAACATTATGTTCTTCTTTTAGTTCATTAGACTCAGGATATGTATGTTATTACTCTCTGAAAATCTGAATACTCTACTCGAAGTGGTTTTCGAGATTTATGGAAAAATGCAACAGAAAATTTAAATTTTCAGGAACGGCTTCTAAAGTTGCAAAAGACTGTAACACACTTAATGTATGCTTCTTTTTTTATTTTTAGTCACTCGGAAGCACCCTGTACCATACTGTATATCACCGTCTTGATCTTCCTCCAAGTTTTTTCTTCTTCTCTTCTTTCTGGGCTCCTTAGTGGTTAACTGTGCTGCATACTCTGCTTCATGAATGTGAACCTTGTCCATCCGTTCAAGTTCTCTGATGCAGTTTGCTCCAGGATTAATTCCCGTATACTATAGCACTTTCACACTTCAGTGTTGCCATTATTAGAAGCAATAGCAGCATCACTGACCCCCCCCCTCCCCCATTCATTCCAACAAAAACATTTTTTGGTAAGCGAGTCCATGCAAGATTATTGAACGACTCACCGGGATTTTGAGTATGACCGTGCAGACACTTCTTCAGTAATTCAGGATTTGCCAGGTATCTGTAAACAGGTTTTATAATATCCATGACTGCTACTGCGATGGAAAGATTATGGCTGTATGAACTGTTTGAGTACTGCACATTGCGGTAATTGCACATTGAATGAGGTCCAGGAGAGCAAAGGTACTGTACAGGCTTTTCACCAGTTGACAGTTTGTGGTAGAAGGTAACCCATACTGCCTGCTATATTTTCAATAAATCTTCAGCATTATTTCTAATGGCTATCCCATAATGCTGCTGTAGTTCAACAATCATTTTGTCTGTCAGCCTATCTCTTATGGTTTTACCATCAGAAAGATTCTTGTCTCTCAAACTTGGTTTCAACTTCCTCAACCTGGTGCCCATCCTCTTCTGGACATGACCAATACAAACACGTAGTTTAGCCATCTATATAAAAAAATTAACGATTTTATTAAATATTGAAGTTAGGCTCGTAAAAATTTTAATATTTTCAACTGGTGTACATTATATTCACAAAAATAATATTAATTCTTCTCATGTGGGTTTATAAGTGGTAATATATATATATATATATGCAATTTTTATGAGATAAAAATCTGAAAATATGAAAAAGTTCCGTTCTAACTCTCCTTAAGTAGCACCTTTTTTTTGTTTTGAAAATTGGGAGTTTTAGTAGGGAAGGAAATTTCAGGTCAATTCATCTTCTGGTCGCTCTTTCACAGTAACTGGTGCACCCTAGCTGAATTATGGGGTAATGTAAGTGTCGCAGTTGTGGTAGCATAATCCGTTTTCACAACGGCTTCGAGCTTGCCTGTTCTTGTATGCAAATTGTTTACCTGTTTCATTATAGTTTTTACCGTATTTTGTCTCGTTAACTTTGAATTCAAGAGCTGCTCAGATGAGAGAGTCTTCCCATGTTTTCTTAATAGTCTTACATAAAATGTTCTATACCCTCCCATCCCCTGCAGTGTTCCCGTTATTCATGTAATTTCTACTGTGATTTTAGAGAACATTGCACTGTGTCAGTTTTATGTCAAATGAGTGCGTAATAAGTATTAAATAAAAATCTGTTACACTAAGATCTGACTTAGATTTCAAGACTACCTATTTTCCTAAATCTTTGCTTTTATCTGGCGACACATTAATAAGAAGTATAGCGTACACTATATGTAACATGTTGTTCTCACCCTGATAGTCTGTTCGTTATGTACCGTGGGCAATTACGTTAATTTGGCATGTTGAGCAATAATACAAAGTCTCTTTAACTCAAGCATTTGATATCGCTCGATGTGCTAACTGAGGTGAACGGTAATAAGCGATGGAATATTGTGAAATTCGTTATTTATTCACGTGATATGAATGCTGTACCTACCATTTCATTTGTTTATTGTTTTTCGTATTACTTCGCTGAGTTTGCAGATCGTGAATTGGTATGTCGTTTGCACGTACGCTATAGGGCAAATTAGGTTGGAAACCGTAAATACAATTTATAAGAAGTACTTTCTTCAAACAAAAATTCAATTCGTGTGGTATATGGTTAAAAGAATTATAAGAAATTAAAATGACTGTACTCATAAGGAGTGATTAAGATTGCCTGAACAATTACCTTAATGTTCAGTTTTCCCCCAAAACTGATAAACTGGAAAGAAGTCGTGATCAATGACGTATTGTTTCACTTTCATTTTAAACGTACATAAGTTAGACGTCCTTTTCGAAAAGAATGTCTGATAGTTATACGTTATAAGACAGCTGCACTTGAGAATATTTTCTTCTTTTAATGTGATTATCCCGTGTAGGTTGGTGTCTTGCAGATCTATGGATAAACAAATCTGAGGAAATACATGGAGATTTTTAAATATTCATCTACAAGAGTATCTGTACATATGTACATAGCTTGTTGTACGCTATGTCCATGTCGATCTGTCTCTGGCAATCCTCTGGGGACAGTGGGACAGCAGCTTCCAAACGCATTTCTAAAAGAGTGTGAAAACTAACGTGGGCGAAGTTTTTATATTAGGCCCCCACTAGTAGTTGATGGAATCCATCCTCCCCCAAAGCTATTAGTTTACTGGGATAAGAGGAGGCACAGCCTTTTTGTATATGCTAGTAAATCTGGTGATAAGACATAAAAGAGAGACCAAACAGGAAGACTCTAACCATGTGAAGAAACAAGATAAAAATGAAAACTGTCATTACGAAACGGACGGATAGTTCCATGGAAATAAGTGCATTGTCCGTAAGCTGCTGTTATGCTGCATCGGAACTGCATCGGAATGAAATGTTACTTAGAATGTAGCTTACGACGAACAAAAAAGTTTTTATTCAAATAAGTATTTTTGGATTAGATCTATAGTTCACAATCTACACTCCTGGAAATGGAAAAAAGAACACATTGACACCGGTGTGTCAGACCCACCATACTTGCTCCGGACACTGCGAGAGGGCTGTACAAGCAATGATCACACGCACGGCACAGCGGACACACCAGGAACCGCGGTGTTGGCCGTCGAATGGCGCTAGCTGCGCAGCATTTGTGCACCGCCGCAGTCAGTGTCAGCCAGTTTGCCGTGGCATACGGAGCTCCATCGCAGTCTTTAGCGCTGGTAGCATGCCGTGACAGCGTGGACGTGAACCGTATGTGCAGTTGACGGACTTTGAGCGAGGGCGTATAGTGGGCATGCGAGAGGCCGGGTGGACGTACCGCCGAATTGCTCAACACGTGGGGCGTGAGGTCTCCACAATACATCGATGTTGTCGCCAGTGGTCGGCGGAAGGTGCACGTGCCCGTCGACCTGGGACCGGACCGCAGCGACGCACGGATGCACGCCAAGACTGTAGGATCCTACGCAGTGCCGTAGGGGACCGCACCGCCACTTCCCAGCAAATTAGGGACACTGTTGCTCCTGGGGTATCGGCGAGGACCATTCGCAACCGTCTCCATGAAGCTGGGCTACGGTCCCGCACACCGTTAGGCCGTCTTCCGCTCACGCCCCGACATCGTGCAGCCCGCCTCCAGTGGTGTCGCGACAGGCGTGAATGGAGGGACGAATGGAGACGTGTCGTCTTCAGCGATGAGAGTCGCTTCTGCCTTGGTGCCAATGATGGTCGTATGCGTGTTTGGCGCCGTGCAGGTGAGCGCCACAATCAGGACTGCATACGACCGAGGCACACAGGGCCAACACCCGGCATCATGGTGTGGGGAGCGATCTCCTACACTGGCCGTACACCACTGGTGATCGTCGAGGGGACACTGAATAGTGCACGGTACATCCAAACCGTCATCGAACCCATCGTTCTACCATTCCTAGACCGGCAAGGGAACTTGCTGTTCCAACAGGACAATGCACGTCCGCATGTATCCCGTGCCACCCAACGTGCTCTAGAAGGTGTAAGTCAACTACCCTGGCCAGCAAGATCACCGGATCTGTCCCCCATTGAGCATGTTTGGGACTGGATGAAGCGTCGTCTCACGCGGTCTGCACGTCCAGCACGAACGCTGGTCCAACTGAGGCGCCAGGTGGAAATGGCATGGCAAGCCGTTCCACAGGACTACATCCAGCATCTCTACGATCGTCTCCATGGGAGAATAGCAGCCTGCATTGCTGCGAAAGGTGGATATACACTGTACTAGTGCCGACATTGTGCATGCTCTGTTGCCTGTGTCTATGTGCCTGTGGTTCTGTCAGTGTGATCATGTGATGTATCTGACCCCAGGAATGTGTCAATAAAGTTTGCTCTTCCTGGGACAATGAATTCACGGTGTTCTTATTTCAATTTCCAGGAGTGTATGTCAGATTTATGAAATGTGCAGCAATATATTTGCATAAGATGGCACGTAGCCTGTTCTGCTGGGTTATCACCTAGAGAGGCACCAAGTTTAGTTACTGTCCCAATCGAAGAGAAAGAGACACATGCACTCACTCCGTGAGACATCATGTAAAGGTTTCTGGAGGAATTAGGTGATCAAGGAGTAGATGGGACCATTCATTCTCTATTTGACGCTCAAACAATGATTTTTAAAATTTGTTTTCTTCCACTATCAGATGGATTAACTACGAATCGAGCGCCTGGGTACCGGGTGGTCATAATTGAAGTGCAATAACTCAGAGGTGTCCTGTGTTGGATGTAACTATGGTGTGGCTGCGAAGTTTGGTAGATATTCTAATGCATTAGCGCGGAACCGAATTGCACTGAAAAAAATTAAGCCCAATTTCCGCCAACAGCCACAAATGTGGCTCTGCGAACGCAATAAAGGCGTACATAAATGTTTCCTTATGGGATGGATTAGGAAAGGGACGTGGGCAGAAAGGTCAATTTCTATGTAAAACATGTACTTTGTAATAACATCAAAAGTACCATCATGTGCATCAGATCAGTATCTACTGGGCATAACTAAATCACAGCCCAAACGATGAAGTTTATTATTCATCCACAAACGCTCACTATGACAGATATCCTTAACCACTCCTTGAACACAGGTGTTTTCTCTGAGTCATGGAAACAGGGACCAGTTGAGACACTACCTAGAACGAGGTCCATGATGAACTAACAGTCTACAAATAACCCAGTAGCCGAATACCAATAACCCTTCCGTAAACTTCGCAACACGACATCTCCCGTAATAAAGGTAACAGATGAACTGAAATTTGCTATGGCTGCACAAGAGGGAAGCATCATGTGCATCTTAGCCTCTTTGACACTGTCGACTTCAACAATTTACTTGCCAAACTGAGCAGCCTAAACTTTGTGCTGATGGTTCCGTTCAACCCTAACGTCTCGCCAGGAATGCGACATATCCCACACCCCAGTGCTCAGTGTAAGTTTCTATACTCTTTTCATTGTACATAGGTGACGTGTCAACAGTTTTGTCCTACTGGGAAAACCACATTTACTCTGATGACCTCAAGTTGCATCTAACAATAAGTGCACACCCAACAAATCTGCAAGTAGCTATCGAGAATCTCTGAACCGATCTGCGTAAATTATCAAAATGAAAGCAGGATATGGGGTTAAAGCTCAACCCAGCCAAAATCCAGGCAGTTACCGGTTGCTTATTCCGTGCTCATCATATCGGTAATCCCTGCCATACTTAACAATAAACGGGGCAAATAAAGACTTCTTTCCTTCGCCAACGATTCTAGGAGTAATAATACATGAAAATCTAAACTGGTCTCACCATGTAAAGGCAATCTGCAAGAAGTCATCACCATGCTCTGAAAAAAAAGAAGAAAAAGAAAAAAAACACGTGAATAGCTGTCCCTTCTTGACCTGAAAACTATACCTGTACAAACAGTTATACTTTCAGTTATTGATTACAGCGATGTTATCCTGTAAGAAATCTTGCGGAGCCTATAACTGGTCATAAATGCCTGCATTCGTTATATCTGCGATGTCACACTCTTTCATCCTATTTATCAATTATATACACAGCTATGCTGGCTGCGTGCAGGTAAGCGCAAAGATTTCCATACACTCTGCCTTCTCTAGTATGTTATCAACGAACAATGTCCGTCATATTTCTCCTCGAACTTAAGGCCCTTATCTGAAAAAAATGGCAGAAACACTCTTTCCCTCAGACGAAAATCCTTTCTGTCCCACGTCATCGTTCAGCCACATCGCTGAAGTTCTTATCAGTCCCAGGAACCCGGCTCCGGAATATCCACCTTCATTAACTTAGAGAACTAGATAAATCTCCTGCTGTAGAAAGAAGTTAATAGCTAAAAACATACCAATAAAAGCAAAAATAACGGTGACCATTACCCATGTACGCTCTCCTTAGCCCTATTCTTCTTTCCAACCAAATCTGCCTCATTTCCCTCGTGCTCTTAGCACGAGCAGTCTCATTAAATTTCCTTTTCCCAGAATTCGCTATATCATAAAAATATATCCTGCACATCAAAGAATTTATTTTATATTTGCCATAATCACCATTGTTATTATTGCTATTATAGCTGTAATTATTATAATTATGATTATTATTATAATTATTACAGTTATCACTATTAGCGGCAGCTGCCACAGTAGTATGAGTACTGCCAACATTAACTTTACTATTTCATTGGCAGTTTAATTTATTCACATTGCCACTTCAGACTTTCAAATAATTTTACTACTGTTTGTCATATTAAAACTGTCATTTCTTTAGGAAACTGTGACGTAAAAATGTATGACGTAAAACTGTACTTTATATGTGAACACCTGGTCCGATGTAAGGGAGGGCCTAGTGGCTCTAATCAGATGAGGCCAACCAAATAAATTAATAACTAAAAAATTCTTATCTATACATTCTGAAATTGATACTGGTTCCACCTTAGCAGTATAAAGAGACTTTTCGCCCTGTGTCCGGAACAGATATCAAGGCTGCTACGAAGTTACGTACAACAGCTTTTCGTTGGGGCGAATTTGTGTTAGCGATATCATGCATACTGCCTGTTCAGTGCACAAATGATTATCTACAATGTCCCTTGTATTTGTCATAGAATTACCAGTGTTTGTTTCTGTTATCACAATATAGTCACCTGCACATTTCCTTGTTTTTTTATTTCATTTTACCGTAACCTACTTCCGCCCCCGTAGCGTAGCTGTAGCGTTACCGCCTGTCACGCAGGGTCCCGGGTTCGATTCCCGGAAGCGGACTGGGTGTTGTGTGTTCTTCATCATCGTTATCATCATCATTGACTCGCAAGTCGCCGAAGTGGCGTCAACTAAAAAGGACTTGCAATACGGCGGCCGAACTTCCCCGTATGGGGCCTCCCGGCCGACAATGCCATACGATCACACACACACCGTAACCTACACAGCATCTTCACAAATCGAGAATCACATGATAGTCGAGACATGAATCTTGTTTATTATAGGACGCTGAGTACGTCCGAGAGGACTGTGGGTAGGCACGTGGGAGACTGCTCTGAGTGCTTCTGCTGTGTTTTGTTTCCAGTCACTCAGAGCAGTTGCACCGCCGTTCCACGTCCCGTCAGCCAGTATCGCTTAAGGGCGCTGCTCTTTGGAAAAGTCTTGCATTTAGATAGCCCTCTTCCTATAATGGAAATTCCGGTCAGCCACCGGCCTCCCCAACCAAAGCCGATAGCTGGTATCAGCACCAAAGGCCGAATTGAAAATCGCTGCTCTCGAGTGGACGCATGGAGAACTGCTTGAATACATGCAGTGGGAGCGACCACGAGCTGAGCTCTTACATAAGCCAGCCAATTCATTCTGACGTCCCGTTTGTGAAATCCGTTGTTCCGGCGTAGTGTGCAGTATATGTGGTAAAGCCGACGGTGAAATAGACCAGGCGAGCCGGCCGGGGTGGCCGAGCGGTTCTAGGCACTACAGTCTGGAACCGCACGACCGCTACGGTCGCAGGTTAGAATTCTGCCTCGGGCATGGATGTGTGTGATGTCCTTAGCTTAGTTATGTTTAAGTAGTTCTAAGTTCTAGGGGGCTGATGACCTCAGAAGTGAAGTCCCATAGTGCTCAGAGCCATTTGAATTTTGAGACCAGGCGAGTCGTGATAAACTCAACAAGCAGCGCTTTTCCTCTTTCAATATCAGACCATTATTGGCGAGAGATTTAGAATGGCCTCACTTTTGTCGAAAGCTAATCGTTTAAACAATAACATTACCACCCCTATCACCTGTAAAATATGTAATTAATTGTGCTGTGCCAATCGAAATCACTATGATACCTTTACTAGCACTTATCGCTTACATTGTGGATTAGTGTGCCATCGACGCTCGTTACACTGTTTTTTACCGAAAAATAAACACTAACGAAAAACACTATGGAAAAATAAACACTAACGAAATTTTTGGAAATCTGGTAATAGCAATATATAACGACATTAAGTACACACATGTAGGTGTGTTTTAATCTGTAGCTTAGTGTCACGGTTTTAAAAACTCATATGTTAATATTCAGGCATTGTATAGGAGTTAATGTCAATAAAAATATTGAAACGAACGCTGTTATTGTCTTTATGAAAAGCATTGTCAGCGTTTCCTGAACCAATATTTAAGTCTACAGTAGAGTATGCTCTGTGTTCAAATATCATGAGAAATAAGAACAAAAAGCCATAACGTTATTTAGTGCTATAACCGACTGTCGCATCCAGACATAACTCATGACTTGTCCTTATAGATTCACTTCTGCCATACATAGCTATCATTTGCAGTAATAATGGAACTTTTCCTCAGCGGCAGGTGAAACCTGATATTGGAAGTGCGCTTGAATCACCAGAGTGAAACGTGAGATACACTCACATATACATTAACAATCCTCTCGCTAAATGCAACCCAATCATCCATGCTAACAGTAAACACTGCTATATCTAATCATTACCGATGTATGCAATTGTCTCGTGGGGGAATGTAACAAACAGCAGGCTACGCTTATACCACAGAAGAAAATAGTACTTCAATAATAATTATTGAAACCAACTGCTGTATTGTACTCCCACGTCGGTTATTCAAAACGTGCTACCGGTTTCGCAGCTGAAATGTGTCATGTCCAGGCCAGTCTATATGGAAACATTCATAGCATGATAGTGAAGCATAAAATTGCCAACAGCAAAAAATCACAGTTCGTGACTAAGAGGGAGATAAATCACATAATACCCGTATTATTAATAAAAATACTCTATCGTTAACCATAGAAGTGATTTGGTTACTTTTTGATATGTTGTATTTAGTGTCTTTTACAAGCACAAATTACATATTTCCTACGATTGTGTTCTTGGACCTTAGAGATACGACTGGGTTGCTGTATAGTAATGTCAATGGAGCATGTGTTTGTAGTTTTTTATATTTTAACGCTATTTGTATATTAGGTTGTAGATTGTGATTTACATTGTTTATGTATTAGAAGTCATTAGACTATATATTATTGCCCGCAGCTCGTGGTCGTGCGGTAGCGTTCTCGCTTCCCACGCCCGGGTTCTCGGGTTCGATTCCCGGCGGGGTACGGGATTTTCTCTGCGTCGTGATGGCGTGGTGTTGTGTGATGTCCTTAGGTTAGTTAGGTTTAAGTAGTTCTAAGTTCTATGGGACTGATGACCATAGATGTTAAGTCCCATAGTGCTCAGAGCCATTTGAACTATATATTATTATTTCGGTGCCTTTGCATTATCCAGTGAATGGTTATTCTTTGTGTTTTTGTTGCATTTGTTTACTCAAGTCGTTTGGCATTGTGTTATTAGGTTGTTTCGTTTTATCATTGGCATATCTCATAATCCTTGGTGTTCTGCTTAGGAATATATGTAACTACAGTTGCTTAGCTGGAGTTTAAGTTATCGTGGAGTTTCGGTTATCCTGATTCACGTTTTTCATGCTAGCTGTCGTCCCACTGTCCTCAATGCATTGCCAGAGACAGATGAAGATGGTCATAACATATAACAATCTAAATACAGATACACTTGTACATGAATACTCAAAAATCTCCATGTTTTGGCTCAGCTTAGTTTATACATCTGTACACATGGGCCCCCTTAGATACATTATGTCATTGTGGACTGTGAATATAGGATTACTTATAAAAGAGAAAAAATAATTAACCAATATAATGCAATGCTGAATATTAATTTTATGGGCAACGATAGCATATATTTTTATTGCATTATTTTATGATGTGATTTATACCTGTTTAGTTCCAAGCTGTGACTTTTGTTGTCAGTACTCTTATATTTTTCTATCATGCTACGTATGTTTCCATAAACAGGGGCCTGAAGACGTATTTTGAATAAATTACGTTAGATTATAATATAGCTGTTAGTTTCGGTTATCCTGATTCATGTGCTTCACGTCTAGCTGCCATCCCACTGTCCTCAATGGATTGCCAGAGACAGAAGTAGATGGTCATAACAAAAAACAATCTAAATACAGATACACTTGTAGGTGGATACTCAAAAATCTCCATATATTGGCTCAGCTTTGTTTGTACATCTGCGCAACACCAAGCATCACAAAGTGACAAAATTAAGAAAAGATTTCCTCAAGTGTAACTGTCTTACGACAGATAACCATAAATCACTCTTTTGATAAAGGATACCTCATTTATATAAGTTTAAAATGGAAGTGAACAATACATCTTTGATCATGAGTTCTTTTCTGTTTCTCAATTTATGGGGAACAATAAGCATTGGGTTAATTGCTGAGACAATCAATCTTCTTCATTTCAGTCATGTTAATTTCTCATAATTATTTTGCCTATATATCACATGAATTGAATTTTTTTAATAAAGTACTTGTTGTAAATAGTATTTACGGTTTCCAAACTAATTTGCCTTTTGGCGTACGTGCAAACGGCATACCGTGTCACGATCTGCAGATCCAATGAAATAATACACAAAACATTAAAGAAGTAAAATGGAAGGTTTAACAATCATAGCACGTGAATAAATATCTAGTTTCACAGCATGTCATCGGTTATTACCGTTCACCTCAGCTTGCACATCAAGCAATATCTAATGCTTGAGTAAGGGCTAAGAGACTTTGTATCATTATGAAACACTCCACATTAACGTAATTACGAAATAACTGTTGAAACTCGATTATGTCTCCCTTTAACTTGAAACAGTGGTGTTTGCCTATGTCACAGAACGAACACACTATCACGATGAGAACAACAAGTTACGTGTAGTATACGCTATACTTGTTATCAATGGGTCACCTAATCGAAACGAAGATTTAGGTGATTAGGGAATGCTGAAATCTAAGTCAGCTCTTAGCATAACGGATTTTCATCTGCCGCTTACTATGCACACAGTTGACATAAAATTGACATAGAGCAATGTCCTCTAAAATTTCTGTAGAAATTGAGTGAATAATTCTAACAGTGTTGGGGATGCGAGAGTACAGAAAATTTTATGGAAGATTGTATGAAGAAAACACAGAAAGATTGTGTCTCATCTGGGCAGCTCTAGAATTAAAATTGAGACAAAATACAGCAAGAATTATAGTGAAACAGGCACATAATTTGCATGCCGGAACAGATAAGGTGACGAGAACATGGGTTGTGCTACCACAACTGCGACACTTACATTTTCCTAGAAATCTACTAGGATGCACCAATCATTGTCAGACAGCGGCCAAAAGATGTATTCCCCTGGATCGCCCTAAAAAAAAAAAAAAAAATGCTACATAAAGCAGACGCCTCAGTGCCGTTGCCAATGTGGCGAACGAAATTATCGCTTATGACACGTATGAGTGTCTCAGTGATTGGGCAACCTCTATCAGCCATACTCTATTGCGGATGTGACTCATTCGTCTGCATACACAAAAATTTTCGAACGGAAGCAACTCACCCTCTCACATGGCTCAGGTGGCGCCACGGAAACATGTTCTCTGGTAACCGTAAATAAAAGGTAAAAATGTCAAGCTGAATTATTCTGTGGTGATGGCAGTGGCTGCACGTTGGTCTCTGCACTCAGTGCGGCCGCACATCCACGCAAGTGGTCAAGTCCCTGGGTATAATCGACCCTCCTAACGAGTATCACAGCAACTACCGACAAACAGGAACCACAGCAACAGAGGTAATGCACATCGCCTGCTACTACTTATGTTAAATAGTGTCATAGTGTATATTCAGATGTTGTCATTGCCTACATTGAAAGCTAAGAATGCTGTGTCGTTACTGTGCCTCCGTTGGGTGTGGTGTGCGTACTGTAAGACCTTCGGTACACACACCATCAGATTATTTGACTTGTCGCTCTAACGAAGTAGGCGAGTGTCAGCAATATGTCTCGTGGTCTTATCGAGGCGTGTTTATATTCTGCCGTTAGGTCAGACGATAGAAATGCCACTTGCACGCTTAGAGTAGCAGATTGACGGTGACCAGCTTTAAACAGAACTTGATTAATTTTCACACACATCTATTAAAATAATAACAAGCATAAAAATAACTTAACTTGGTTCTAGATGCTCTTTATAATGGACAATCTGAAGTTCCTTTGGTCTTGGTACGTCAGTCTTATTCTCACATATCTCTGATACTTGACAAAGTGTCTATACATTTATCTTCATGGCTATGTACAGGAATATGCCAATCTTACTAGGCGCAGACTGAAACTTGACTGCAGACTGGTGCAGACAAATGCAGACTGACTAATCGGAGGTCTGTACACTCGTTATAATACCTCGCGCGCTCACGTATCACTGCGCGAGTGTGATCCGCGAGGAGAAAAGATTCTACATTAGCAGCAATCTCATTGGCTGCGTTACATATTAATACGCGGATCGGCGGAAGCAGAATTTGGTCCGTCTCTTAAGACAGCGCCATCTCGTAGTGCGGAGACGGACGAGCGCTGCGCCTGCGCTGTTGGGCTTAGCGGGGCGCGCTCTACTGGGCAAGTCGTGTACGCGCTGACTAC
Organism: Schistocerca nitens; assembly: GCF_023898315.1. NCBI lineage: Eukaryota > Metazoa > Arthropoda > Insecta > Orthoptera > Acrididae > Schistocerca > Schistocerca nitens. The sequence goes on along the minus strand of NC_064619.1, from coordinate 635,561,038 downwards.
GTGGAACTACACTCCTGGAAATTGAAATAAGAACACCGTGAATTCATTGTCCCAGGAAGGGGAAACTTTATTGACACATTCCTGGGGTCAGATACATCACATGATCACACTGACAGAACCACAGGCACATAGACACAGGCAACAGAGCATGCACAATGTCGGCACTAGTACAGTGTATATCCACCTTTCGCAGCAATGCAGGCTGCTATTCTCCCATGGAGACGATCGTAGAGATGCTGGATGTAGTCCTGTGGAACGGCTTGCCATGCCATTTCCACCTGGCGCCTCAGTTGGACCAGCGTTCGTGCTGGACGTGCAGACCGCGTGAGACGACGCTTCATCCAGTCCCAAACATGCTCAATGGGGGACAGTTTCGGAGATCTTGCTGGCCAGGGTAGTTGACTTACACCTTCTACAGCACGTTGGGTGGCACGGGATACATGCGGACGTGCATTGTCCTGCTGGAACAGCACGTTCCCTTGCCGGTCTAGGAATGGTAGAACGATGGGTTCGATGACGGTTTGGATGTACCGTGCACTATTCAGTGTCCCCTCGACGATCAACAGTGGTGTACGGCCAGTGTAGGAGATCGCTCCCCACACCATGATGCCGGGTGTTGGCCCTGTGTGCCTCGGTCGTATGCAGTCCTGATTGTGGCGCTCACCTGCACGGCGCCAAACACGCATACGACCATCATTGGCACCAAGGCAGAAGCGACTCTCATCGCTGAAGACGACACGTCTCCATTCGTCCCTCCATTCACGCCTGTCGCGACACCACTGGAGGCGGGCTGCACGATGTTGGGGCGTGAGCGGAAGACGGCCTAACGGTGTGCGGGACCGTAGCCCAGCTTCATGGAGACGGTTGCGAATGGTCCTCGCCGATGCCCCAGGAGCAACAGTGTCCCTAATTTGCTGGCAAGTGGCGGTGCGGTCCCCTACGGCACTGCGTAGGATCCTACGGTCTTGGCGTGCATCCGTGCGTCGCTGCGGTCCGGTCCCAGGTCGACGGGCACGTGCACCTTCCGCCGACCACTGGCGACAACATCGATGTACTGTGGAGACCTCACGCCCCACGTGTTGAGCAATTCGGCGGTACGTCCACCCGGCCTCCCGCATGCCCACTATACGCCCTCGCTCAAAGTCCGTCAACTGCACATACGGTTCACGTCCACGCTGTCGCGGCATGCTACCAGTGTTAAAGACTGCGATGGAGCTCCGTATGCCACGGCAAACTGGCTGACACTGACGGCGGCGGTGCACAAATGCTGCGCAGCTAGCGCCATTCGACGGCCAACACCGCGGTTCCTGGTGTGTCCGCTGTGCCGTGCGTGTGATCATTGCTTGTACAGCCCTCTCGCAGTGTCCGGAGCAAGTATGGTGAGTCTGACACACCGGTGTCAATGTGTTCTTTTTTCCATTTCCAGGAGTGTATGTACACGACATTGGGTACAGCGAAATTAGCAATGGTGACTATGGTTTCTTTTCCGTCTGTATCATTGGTGCGAAGGTTCACCAGTGATGAGCATCAGTGTGTAATTTTAATCCTCGTCTATATAAAAATATATAGGAAATTGCGTCGAGTAATATTATTTAGCGGTGAGGAGAAACTACAAGTGGGGGACGTATGTGATGCTGCTGTTTGTGCAAAAATTGTTGAAGAACGCTGTATATGGCAACGAGCCATGTCGTATTCGGTGGTTGCGGAGAAAAAGAAATAACCTGGCGCTGTGCTGCGTGAGCATGGACAGTGGGGCAATAATTCACCGGCGGCCGAAGGAATTTGAGACACTACCTCTCCTTAGCATACAATATTTTTCAAATAGTATACCGTCAGTCGTTCCCGTGTGTCCTTGACTGACTGACATATTCATTTTAATCTGTGGCAAGTCAAGATTCCTGTTTATCGTTGAAAATAATATAATTTGAAGTGATATGAGTGAGGGAAAAACGACTCTTTACTTGTAATATGTGTTATTGAAATTTAAATTAAAATATGTTTCAACATATATATACGTTCCGATTTGAAGCTGCAAGTTGCTCAATTGAAGGTAATTGCATACTGATTTCATACTTAGAGCCTAATAATCTGAGCAGTTTGTATGGGTGACAGTCAGTTGTTGTTGTTCTCGTTGGATCTTCAGTCCGAAGGTTGGTTTGATGCAGCTCTCCGTGCAGTTCTACCCTGTGCAAGCCTCTTCATCTTAGAATAACTACTGGAACCTAAATACTTTTGAATCTGCATACTGTATTCATTTCACGGCCTCGCTCTACGATTTTTATTTCTTACACTTTTATCCAGTGCTAAACTGGGGAACCCTTGATATCACAGAGTGCGTGCTATCAACCGATCCCTTCTTGTAAGCAAATTCCTCCCTAGTTCTGTTCAGTACCTCCTCATTAGTTTCGTGATTCATTCATCTTATCATCATCATTCTTCTATCGCATCACATTTCAAAAACTTCTGTCCTCTTCTTGTCTAAACTGTTTATCATCCATATTTCCCTTCCATGTGTGGCTGCACTCCATACAAATATTTTCAGGAAAAGTTTCCTACACCGAAATCTATATTCAGCGCCAAGAAATTTCTCTTTTTCAGAATCACTTTGCTTGCCGTTGCCAGTGTATATTTTATATCCTCTCAACTTCGTTCATCAGTTTTTTTGCAGTAAAAATACCATAACTTACCCACTAATTTATCTGTCTAGTTTCCCAATCTAATTTCCTCGGTATCACGTGACTGAGTTCGACTATATTTCATTATTCCCAAGATCGGTTTGTGCCAGTTCTTCCCGTTAGGCTTTCTAGTGTCAAATTGTTCTCGCAGAAATCAATCTGTCATCTGATCTTCATCTACGTACTCTTCCATTTCTAATATTGCCCTTGAGTACACCTCCCTTGTTATACACCGTCTATACACTTCATCCACATTTCAGCTTCCCTTCGTTTTCCTCATTTGCCTGATTCAGCTACCGCGTATCTATATTTTCCTATTTTATCAGTTAAATTCAATGTCTCCTGTGTTGTCCATGGGTTTCTGCTAGGCCTTGTCTTTTTACTTATCTGATCGTTTGTTGCCTTCACTATTTCCTCTCTTAAGACTAGCCACTCATCTTCTACTGTATTCCTTTCCCCTGTTCTTGTCGCTCGTTGCCTATTGGTCTCACTGAAACTCTCAACAACCTCTGGTTCTTTCAACTTATCCATACTCCATGTCATTAATTCACTAACTTTTGCAATTTGCATCTATAGCTCGTAACCAATCAATCATGATATGAGTCCACATCTGACCTTGGAAATGTTACATTTTAAAATCTGGTTCCGAAATCTCTATCTTTAGATTATATAATCAATTTGAAATCTCCTCGTTCCTCCAGGTCTTTTCCACGGTTGCAACCTTCTTCCATGATTCCTAAACCAAGTGTTATCGATGATTAAATTGTGCTCTGCACAATATTCTGCATGACAATTTCTTCTTTCACTCCCTCCCCTCAGTCGAAATATCCCTTCTATTTTTCTTTCTCTCTCTGATCCTGCTGTCGAATTCCAATCCCTCTTGCCTATTATATTTTCGTATCCCTTAACTATCTGAATAATTTCTTTTGACGCACCATATATTTCTCAGATATCTTCATCATCTGTGGACCTAGGTGGTATACATACTAGCCCCACTGTGATGAGTGTGGGCTTCGTGTGTGTTCGAATCTGAATGGGGTGGGAGAGACTGATTTACCTCTAGCATAGTTTAACCAAGGGGATGTCATCATCATTTAACCACACGGTAGAGTTCCATGCCCTTGTTAAGTATTACGGCTGTAGTTTTCTCTTGCTTTCAGTAGTTATTCTCTTGTATTTAGAGAATTCCTTTCTCTGGATTTTACGGAGGATCTTAGAGAATTTAAACTTTCAGACAGACGAACTTTAGTTTACCGAAGCCAGATGTAAATAAATATTCAGTGCTGTCATATTAACTAAGCATTGCTTATTCCATGGGGATTTAATTTATCTTTGGAGCACTTATTGTTTCAGTGGTTTTGAGTTGCTGGAAATGAACTGCCCACTTCTTCAAAAATTGTTATATTGACACACTTCGAGTGTACATGAAGTTCAGAACGGATTTCTAAGACGATACAAAATCTTAAGCAGAACCATAACTTACAAACAGTGTAAAGTATAGACATGGAAGGTATTAAAAAAATAGTTGCAAAATAAACAAATCACAGGAAACAGAATACCCTTCATACAAGGTGTGGCATCGTATGCATCTCTCATCACCATCTAGGCTTAGTTACAAAGCGTAACCACCACAATACCCTTCAAGATAGAGAGATTGTATGAGCACAATGGCTGTTACTTGCCTCCACAGGAATAAATGAACGGCTTGATAATAATAGCGTTGATAATTGTTTGGAAGTGGGATCAAAACGTAGATATAAAACTAAATAGAAAATTTATAGAAGTATAAACAACAGCGTATACTGAATACGTGGCTCAGTTGCCGCTGGAGGTCAATAAGACATCTTTCATCAATATTAAGCGCAACTTCGGTGTTAACGCTGACGAGGACTAACTCCCTTGTTTGTATGTTTCGCCAACACATTCAGACGTAGCTTTCGATGAAGCGAGAGTGCATTTGTATTTACTTGTATTTTTCCTTCCCGTACCGCCTATAAGAGGTGAATGTGCAGCCAGAAAAGAACGAGTTCGTGAGCCCCGCTGTGGATTGGTAAGTGATGGAAGTGCTTCTCCTAGCACTGCTGTAATGCCACAAACAAAACATACGATTATAACGGTTCGGTTTCAGTTCAAATTTAATTTAGTATAGCTGTTTATTGAGGTAACGCAAAGTAATCGCAGGTTTTGTCAATTCTAAATATTTTTCGGGGTAAATTAGTAATTTTTTTGCTGTTTCATGGCTACTACTGTATCATCATTTGTCTTTAAACGATGAAAGATAAGCTTATAGCTTCATACTCTTAGTGATACCGCAGAGTAAAGTGCGGTATAGCACTTACAATGTGTTTCCATGTTCTTACTGTGGACTTATGGAATGTATCTGTTGAGTTTTTCTTATGTTTAAAGCATTTACGTTTCTGAATGTTTGACTGCATTTTGACCACTAGCCAGTCATTTGCGTCTCATTCCAAGGTTATCATTCTATGGCTATGTTAAAACATTAGATCTCAGTGTACTGAGTTTAACTGTGGTCACGAACCAAAATTCTACAATGCCTAGAGTTGATGCTATCAAAATTTAAAGCTGGAACACTCTTTTATGGACATCCTGTGTAATAGATCATGGTAATTACTCTTATATTTGTACAGTATATATGATGACAGTTAGTGATAGTTTAAAGAGTCAATATTTTACAGAGAATAGAAAACAACTAGTGCTTTGTCGCTTTGAGTTATTGTGAATACTAGAAAAAAATAATCAATAACTGTGAACACTGTTCCATACATATCGTAAGTGGATTCGTCTCTGGACACTGCCCCGCATATAGTGCATGATGAATCCCCTTCAAAATGTGTATTTAGATGAATAAAAATCACCAACATGTCTCCCTGATTTTGAAATTAAATTTGATTATCATTATCATAAATTCTCTTTCTTAGCATTGTAGCAACTGGTAATTTATAACAACGTTATTCTGTAAAGAAATCACCCAATTTATTCCGAAATATATATCATTCTAGAAAAATGATCCGTAACTCTGAACGCTATTCCATACATTTCATGGGTAGATCCGCCTCTGGTCAATTTCCTATACATAGTGCATAATGGATCCACTTTCAAATCCTAATCTGGACATGACATGTGGTGGATTCACCGTCAAATCTTGCTCCAGACATAAAGCATTGTGTGTTCACCTTCGAATCCTGACCTGGGAGTAATGTGTGGTGGGTTCACCTTCGAACCCAATCCTTGATGTAACACGTGGAAGATTCACATTCGAGTTCTATCCTGAACATAATGCATGGCAGATCACCTTCAAACAGTATCCCAGGCTTAGGCTGGACCGTGGGGACCATCTGTCACAAACCACTATACACACATACAGATAACAGTGCAGTTGGGCTATGTATTTACAACTGGATTACATCTGGAAAAAGATGTAGGGATCGTAACTAGAAGTGACAGCATGATCATGTGACTGAAAAGGTGATCATCTTCGATCTTTAGAATACATATAACAAGCTTGCACAGCATGCCTGTCTCTCTCTCTCTCTCTCTCCAACACTGTATTTGTCTGGGGTGTTGGGAAGGTATACTTGTAACATGTGCAGAATGGAAACACGCTCATTTTCATCTCCTGAATTATCACACTGTGCATTTCAATATTCATTGTGCAAGATACTTTTTAGCTCTCCCTGAGTGATGTGAAGCTGGTGGCTTTCAATGGTTGGATGTTAGCAGTTAAGCAATGCCCTGACAAACAAACTAAAGTTGGAGAAATTTATACCAATATTGCAGATCAAACCATGCGCTTTCGTTCTATTAGAGGATTGAGTAGCAAGAAACGCACCATCCATGGGCTGAAAATGGTGTGTGATCTTCCAAGTGTTCATCTGTGCTTATAGCGAAGGCTAAAGATTTTATGGATATTATTTATCGGTGCGGAATTCCAATAATTATGCGAAGAATGCAGCGAATTTTAAACCTCCATCAAATCTTCTGAAAGCAGTATGAGATCACCATTTTCTGTGAGAGCTTTTGACAATGCTCACCCCTATAAAATCGGTATCTGCGAAGAAGTGTGTGTGCTCTTCCTTCCATGCAGACGTATTCCTGGTTGCGTTAAGAGTGGATGTCCTCTTCCCTCATGTGCTTTGTGTCAGAGACCTGATTCAGCAACAATAGAGCAGTCTTGACGAAACAACTTTTCGTAGGAGATAAAACATTTTTTGTATAGTTTTTATACATTTTCAGCACGGATAGTTTAAAAGGAATCACTATCGTTAAAATACGTTTTTTTAATTACCTACATTAACCACACTTAGGTGCGCTCTTAACATGATAGCTATGTTTACACCATGATCGAAACACTTCCAACGAAAAAACAACGACCTGCTTTAAAAAAAAATAATGATTTTGGTACTGAAACGCTAACTGGCAGACAATTCCGCCATTTGTCATTGTATGCAGTATTCCATGAAGATAAAAGCGTCGTTTTATGCCCAGTAGAGTACCAATGATAAGACCTGAGCTTTACAGTTCTGTATCATGCGTTAACAAGTGCCTTTCCATATGGGGGTCTAGTACGCCATGTAGTATGCGAAATATAAAGCAGACTCCAGTAAAGTCAACACCTGTACTCCACAATAGAGCTGGAGAAATATATTTTCCCTCAAATCAAGGCGCTATTTTCCACAATATTGTCAAATATAGGTATTACCGATTGAGGACAGGTTCGTACAAATACATTTATTCCACATGTGTTCACTCAACGTAAACCATTCCCCATGGAAAACAGATTTTTCTCACGCCAGGGCTCGCAATGAAGTTCTGTATCGAAGCGGATAGTAACCAAATCACCTATTGTGTCGAACACACTTAAAGCGCTCTCTCTGAAGTAACGTGCAGAGTACTCCACTCAACAAAGACCGCTGACATATTTAGCCCTGCTAGACAGGTCAAATATGGACCGCAGTCAGAAGCAAATCGTCTGTACAGCTGCAACAAATTACTTCCTACTTCTTCCTACACACCAGCAGATGGTGATGCGTAAGAACCAGAAGTTAATACTGGTAGTTTTTCCATTGAATTTAATTTTCATATATTTAAAAAATATGAGAACTTTATCATTTTTAGACATATTTTAATTTTTTTTTTACTTTTATGTGTTTATTTTTTTACGGCTCCACTAGTCAAAACATTAGTGTTGTATTTCTATACCTGAATTATTACAAATAAAACGTAGTGCCTCAATATTAACAGCACTTGAAACATAAAATTTTCTTACTGGCATTTAGAATCATTAATTGCTCTGGTGAGGCATCCAGAACGTTTTTAGTGAACTCTACATTTCGTTGATTGTCTCATTATTCTTTTTGCACTGATGAATTGAGGAGCACAATTCTGTGGTAACAGGATACTTTCTAATTGGTTTTGGAAGTCATTAAGGTGTACACAATATGAAGTACTGATTTTTTTCTTTCTCTCCACAAATGTAAGATTTTTAAATTAGACATCTTCACTCTCCAACTACACTTTGCATGAAATGAGTTATTTAAGGCATGAAACACTGACGGCACACGAGAAAAGACACTGCTGAGAAAACAGCCGTGTTATAAATGGCGTAGCATAATCTCACATTTTCGAGAACGGCTCTTTGAAAACAATGCGTTAAGCACCTCGTATCCACCAGGTAAAAACAACATAGATATCGGCTTTTGCAATTTAGGCAGCTTTCCATACTAATTAGCTGATAAACCCGGCATTGCACCGATATTCATTTTGCCAGTTTTCGGTTAGAGAGGATAACAAAAAGTGAACTGTGTTTGTAGCGAACTATCGAAAAAATTCTCTTTCTATCTATTCTTGAAATCAGTTAGAAATTATGAAACAGTCGTACGAAGAAATATGGATAATATTGAAAGATATACACCTAAGTACATTATCCAAATAGAGAAACATGATCCCTGATAGCTTCCGTGTGCTGAGCGCAGCTGCTTTGCGTGTGTGCGTGTGATTTTGTAAACGTGTCTATGTTAGCACCTCTAAATAGCAGCGTAGATGGCAATCGTTTGACTCTATTGCAGGAATATTTAATGATAAAGAATACATGTATGTGTATTAAAACGATGCGTCATTTTTTCACGCAACGTTTATGACGTTATATCTCCTGATCTGTGTATGATACCATTAAATAATTTTTTAGGTGCATTTTGCGGCTTACAGCGACTGTCTGACAGCAAGTGGTATGTATACGAAGTTTGGTTTAAATCCGTCCAGTGGTTTAGGAGTAGATTTGGAACCGCACACACATACACATCCATTTTTATAATATGTATGGATGGATATCAGATGATGTCCGACCTCTGCCTCAGTCTTAATACTGATAACGCTGCTCGTTGCCTTACACCGTCTCCTACTAATGCCACAAATTTTGCGGACAGAGGATTCACATCATATTTCGAACAACCCAGAGTATATTAGTACTGATACACTAAAATAGTGCAAATGCCTTTGGAATATTAAATCTGTATCGACATAATTCCACCAGAGATACTGATACCAAGTATTCGAACAGGTGATGAAATCAAAACTGAGAGTCTTGCCTTTCATAAGCTTTACTCGTAAACGTCTTTCTATTGTTCGCTAATCTCGCTATTACACAACCCTCTGTCGACACCATTTGTTGCTTTCGTATATCATCCACGAGTAGAAGAAATGGATGACTGATCATCTTTACGATTCGATAAATGGAGTAGTTATCCTAGTTTACGTCTGTTATTCACATACTATGGGAGACGAAATCGGGTTTGTAAATCCTTTAAGTGCACATTTTTAGGTGATGCACACCTCAGTATGTGTTCCACAAAAACCCGCTAAGGATTTCTAGTGCTGACCGAACGACTCTGTCAGCAACAGCGTTCTTTTTTCCTCATTAGTATATCTTCCACCGTTTTTAACAGTAACATCTATAAAGTCTTTTCTAATTTTTTGTTTGGTGAATTCAACGACGAAGTTTTCTTCAACACGTTTGTCACGAAGGACTCTCGGGTTTGGTTCCTAGTAGCTCTTACTATACGGGATGTTTCTCGGGAGTCCTTTAATTAAAACTGCATGGTGATCACTCAAGTAGAGCGGTTTTGCTTCACAAACTTGTCCAGACGGGATGCTGCGACTGAGTTTATGTATGTGAAATGAGTAGTCTGGATGTGACGGTTTGGGACTCTGTCTTTTTCACAGGTAGCAATTGTTACATGTTGCAGGAGCACACAGGTTGGAGTGTTACCGCTGGTACCGATGGGTGTTAATACCCAATTTATGGCACCATCAAACATCAGTAAAATATGGGAGTTTCTTACCTAATATCTGAGAGCTACGTTGTTCGATCCTGACTGGAAAAACACGTTTACAAGAGTAATATCACTGATGACTCGTTTTACAAACCGGGTGTCTGCATAAAATTTAAGTTGACTCATTACCAGACATAGCTTTGTTAAGGGTACACAAGTGTGTCCCTTTTCTGTTTCACTATCGTAGATGTTACATGCAGGTGTAATGCAAATGTCTTTATATACTACTTCGTTTGGGATGCTACATCGATGTCATTTGTTTTTACGAATTTACCTAAAGTTTCATATTTGGATTAGGTGATAATGAGTATTAGGATCGTAAAAACTTCACCTCCGTACGTGTATGAAGTGATTTGTCAGTCAGTATATAAGAGTTTGCCTCCCAGGTTTCTATATGATCTCCATTATGATGCGTCAGAGTACCATTACTTCCTACTTAGGCTTCATTCGGTGGGCCCAGAGGGTCATCTGTCCAGGATATGCTTTGCGTTTCCTCCTCAGTCGCTTTTTGCGGCTCATGGAATACTGACCAATGCTACATAAGGACTGGCGCGATTTCACCATCCTTCGAGATCCGTTTATGGTTTTTGATGTTTCGAGGCAGCAGTCTGTATTTAGTTCCTCAGCTTCTTCACGGGCTACCTTTTCTGTTCCGAACAAGGTACTGTTGTTGTTTTCAATTTTTGGAATGAAGAATTTAAAGACTATCACAGTTTACGACCTAATTGGTTTTTGCATCGATTTCCCACGGGTTCCCCCAGCACAGTGTAATCATCGGTCCAAGGTTAGTCATCGCACATGGTTTCTACGGTTCCAGAATTGCTGTTGTCAGTATTTGGCCATTGCTCTTTGATTTCACTAGGACTTGCCACCATCCCCACATTCCCTTCCACTTACATAGTCACATAGTCGCATAGTCGCATAGCTCCGCATCCCACGCATCTTCAGTCACACTGACAGCGTCGTCGTCAATTGATTTACTTTTAGTATGTGCTACGACGCTCTCCATTCCGTTCCTTTGCTCTTAGGCGATAGTCCGACTAACGCTTGCTGTCACCTCCGCAAGCTCTTCCACTTTAACAGAGACAGTCATATTTCTGACCATGTGTGTCAACGCTGATGATAGTGATGATAGTAGCAACATTGTCAGTTGAATTACTTCTATTAGTTTTTTTTTCTTTTCATTCGCTTCTCATGGCGGTTGGAGATGGATTCTACGACTTCCTCATACACGTTTAGTGGCGTCACATCACTCTAACAGAAACGCTCTAATAGTTTTGCTCCCAGTTGATGTTTTTTCAAGAGGTAATTTTACGGGACGTCTAGAGCCACTTACTTTCCTGATGTAGAATTGCATATTTTGCATATATGATGCTGGTTTCGATGAACAACGTACGCCCTACGACTCCATACACTTGTGTAAGAGGACATGTGCTGTGAGTAGGGCCTCTTAGCCAGATACCAACCATACGTGCAAGGGAATCGGTCAAGTAATTTCTCGGTTGTGATCCATCCAGCCACAAGCCGTTATCCCGGGTGCCGACAGATGACGCTGCTTCCAGGGCCATATTCTCCTGCGTGTGGCACGTGACTGGAAGTAGTGCTTACGGTATTCTGGCATCAGGTTCTTTTCTTTTAGGCGTCGCTTGAGCCACGACGATAAGTTGACTATAAGTAGGCTTTCTGGGCCGGGAACAGAACGCAGTCGCATTCTACCAATCAGGAACTCACTTTGGAGCTGCCGTGTTACACACTGGGGAACAGCTTGAGGATTTGTAAGATTTCTTGTCTTTGTATCCCTGGCTTGACTGTATTTCATCATACTGGCACTCAGAAGCTGAACTGGCCCTCTGGGACTTTAACTAGCACTCTCTCTGGCTAAGTGTACAAAACTTTATCTTTGGATTGTCCCATCAGGACATGAACTTTGACAGGCACAGTGCATTTGGTATTTACTAGATAGTGACATTTTCTAACAGTGTGCGCTTTCTTCCTAAAGGCCTTCAGCCTTCAGAAAATATTAGTGTTTAACCATTCTTCCAAGAAGTGACTGTTTTCGTTACGGCCTTTGGTATGCCTAATAATATTACCGTTATTTCACTACCTGAAAAGATACTTTCCTCTCAGTAATGTTTATCTTTATTCAAGAAGCAATACAAAGGCTTATTATATAGTTAACATACCAAAAGTCACTGTCAAGAAATCTTCGAAAGGACCTTGTCGGCTATGCAGGCAGAACATGTTGATACAACTTGAGCACTTGTTTGTCGGTTAGGACAGTAGTCAGAAGACGATCATGAAAATTTGCCCAACTTACGGGGAGAGTCTGTATATCTTCCAAGGCCCGATAGGATGCGGTTCACGGTAGAACAGATTGTCTCAGGCTGGTCAACTCGAGGCGATTTCCACGGGATGCAGAGCAAATTCAGACTTTGTGGAGGACAGTTATGTTGCCAACAGTATTTCCATTCGTAGATATCACTGAATGCATTTTCAGTAAGAAACGTAGAGTTGATGAGCGTAGGATATTTTGATCTAAACCTTTTACACTCCACAGGGAATACGTTGTTCAATACTCTATGGTCAGGATTATCAGCGACCTTCCTGAATTCTCGTAGAAGTGCACTCTTGCGTCTTCTATCTCGACATGGAATGTGACTCACGATAGGTCACTTCTGCATTTGGTTAGGGCATATTGAGCCACTAACAGCGCGCATTGATCCATTAAGTTGCTCATCTATCATTTTCTCATATGGACTATTAAAGGAGACAAACACACAGCACTGTGCTCTTAAGTATACCAATCGGACTGTTGATACTCGAAGCGCATCTGGTGACGATCCCCAACTAGTGCCAGAGAGATTGTAAAGAATGTTGTTCCTATTCGTGACAACTGCTTCTCAACAGAAAATGTTTTGCCTAATGTGATCCCAGCGTATTTGGGATGCATGTTATGACGTAGTTTGCGCCCTCAAAACAGACTCTGCCGGCCAGTTTACTGGACTGACGAAAGCCTGCAAGTCCTGTTTAATTGGACCTAGGTTGTAACCTCCATTCACACAAGTACTGGCTTAATATTTCTTGCTCAGAATGTTAGAATATCTTCATTTGATTCGATCATGTTGTTGGGTAGCTATTGACTTATCATCCACATACTAAATGTGCTGCAGGAACATCACATAGATACAAATAAACAAGAAAGCAGCGAGGACAGAGAGCAGTGGTAAGCCATTATCCAACACTTTTGACAAGCTACTGCTTTTTGTTGTAGTTAGTAATAACGTAGTTCTAGCTAAGATGTTGTCAGTTACTTTTCTTGTCCGTCTGCATGTGATAAGTCACAGTAATTTATGACGCAGCCATGCCTCCGAACCGAATCATATGCTGCCCATATATCAACGAAAGCGACTGACGTCTTCTGCTTCATTTACTATCAAATTTCACTAAATGTCTTTAATGCTAAGATATGATCAGTGCTGCTCCGTCGAGGTCGGAATTCCCTTTCCGCGAGGTTACGTTTCTGAAAGATCGCTGGACTGACCGAACGCATAGAATTTTTTCACGAAAAATCTCTCATGATACACACGAATACGAAATTTACTACTCCTACCAGTAATAGATGACGACTAAAATGTTGTGAGCAGTTCTGGACAGACAACTTACTCTGAAAACTATATCAGTCGTGAAAATGCAGTTTTTGTCATTGAGCCAAAACATAGCTTTTTCCAGTCTTGCAGATTTGAAATGTATGACGAAAATAACAGCAAAAAACATTAAGGTCCTACCGTCAAGTGCACTGCATAGTTACTGATCCACATTGCAAACCTGGTCTAGAAACATTCCACTTCCTACAGCATATGTCACGCGCTACGATCACGTGAACAATGTTTGAGAAATTGGTGGCTGTTTTCTTCCACTCATCACCCGTGAATGGAATAGGACCAGGGAAAAGTGTGCTGTGTGCTCTCCCCCACACTCTTTTCGATGGGTTACGGAGTGCAGGAAATGCTTTGCTATCTACGATTATCAGTGTTAAGATATGATATAGCAAGTCCACAGTGTGAAACTTTGAATTCCTCCTAGCGTACCAGGTGTGCAAAACACTAACGGGAATGCAGTCGGGTGACTGTATTCGACAACCACCGATTTGCTATAGGTGAGCACCCCCTCAAGTCCAATGCAAAAATGCAACGAGAGACCACTGTGCGAAGAAATTGAAACCTCGACAGACGGATCTACGCCGACCAAGAATCTTAATACAACTTAAGCAGAAAGCAGCACACATACCGTAAGAAACTAGCAACGCCACGCAGCGGAAGACGTCTAGCGTCAGGAGTTACCGAAAGTGTATATTAATTACCAAGAGGTGAGTATGTAGCATTAACCTTGATAGGAAGAATGATTGTTTTTTACTTAACCGGAAATTCGTGTACGACAGACACGATAACAAAAAATAAAATAAATGTTGCATTTGTGGCAAACTGAACATCCCGATCAATTAAGGATTCCAATATGTGTTATTACTTCCACGAATACTCATATAACGGACCTCTATAAAATTATATTAGGTGTCTAAAGAAAGGACATTGATAAGTTTCAGATTCAGAATTTGTTTATTTAATTAACACTTTAAACACTTGCAATGCATTTTCTGAAACGTTTCAGGCATAAATGTCTACCGAAATTCACACACTTATACACAGTGTTCCTATCGTTCTAGTAGAGACAAGGACTGCACTTGCACTTTCTTACCAGTTGGTCGCTCTTCGCCACATCTTGTTGTTCTTCCTTGAGTCTTTTCCGGGGAAATCTTGAACTATTACTTTAAAACGTGCCCACAAACTGAAGGTAAGTAGTCTGTTTTACGGGTGGGGCGTTATTAGATTTACAGATACTTCCTAATGAATCTATACCTGGAGACACTTTCACTGTTGCTAAAGCAGTAGTAGAGTTTACAGCTGTTTACCGCCGAATCTCTATTATTGGAAAAAAGGGTTAAAAATACGCTAGAAGCCAGCTTATTCATTTCCTCTAAGATGAGTAGATGGCAATTTCTGGTCCAGTGTCGCTATTCCTCCGTTGGTGCTATTGTAGAAACACACAATTTCAGGCTTCCCTATCACATTATCCACTTATTTTCAGAAATGCCCACTGAAGAGTAGTACACTATAGACCATTAAAATCGCTACACCAAGAAGGAATGCATATGATAAACGGGTATTCATTGGACAAATATACTACACTATAACTGACATGTGATTACATTTGCTCGCAATTTGGGTGCATAGATCCTGAGAAATCAGTACCCAGAACAATCACCTCTGGCCGTAATAACGGCCTTGATACGCCTGGGCATTGAGTCAAACAGAGCTTGGATGGGGTGTACAGGTACAGCTGCCCATGCAGCTTCAATTCGATACCACAGTTCATCAAGAGCAGTGACTGGCGTATTGTGACATGCCAGTTGCTCGGCCACCATTGACCAGACCTTTTCAGTTGGTTAGAGATCTGGAGAATGTGCTGGTGATGGCAGCAGTCCAACATTTTCTGTATGCAGAAAGGCCCGTACAGGACCTGCAACATGCGGTGGTGCATTATCCTGCTGAAATGTAGGGTTTCGAATGAAGGGTAGAGCCACGGCTCGTAACACATCTGAAAGGTAACGTTCACTGTTAAAAGTGCCGTCAATGAGAACAAGAGGTGACCGAGACGTGTAACCAATGGCACCCCTTACCATCACGCCGGGTGATACGCCATGACGCTATGACGAATACACGCTTCCAATGTGCGTTCACCGCGATGTCGCCAAATACGGATGCGACCATCATGATACTGTAAACAGAACCTGGATTCTTCCGAGACAATGACGTTTTTCCATTCGTGCACCCAGGTTCGTCGTTGAGTACACCATCGCAGGCCGTCCTGCCTGTGATGCAGCGTCAAGGGTAACTGCAGCCATGGTCTCCGAGCTGATAGCCCATGTTGCTGCAAACGTCGTCGAACTGTTCGTGCAGATGGTTGTTGTCTTGCAAACGTCCCCATCTGTTGACTCAGGGATCGAGACGTGGCTGCATGCGGATAAAATGCCTGTCATCTCGACTGCTAGTGATACGAGGCCGTTGGGATCCACCTCGGCGTTCCGTATTACCCTCCTGAAACCACTCATTCCATATTCTACTAACAGTCATTGGATCTCTACCAACGCGAGCATCAATGTCACGATACTATAAACCGCAATTACGATATGCAGCAATCCGACCTTTATCAAAGTTGGAAACGTGATGGTACCCACTTCTCCTCCTTACACGAGGCATCAGAAGAACGTTTCACCAGGCAACGCCGGTCAACTGCTGTTTGTGTATGAGAAATTGGTTGGAAACTTTCCTCATGTCAGCACACCACCGGTGCCAACCATGTGTGAATGCTCTGAAAGGGTGTTGTGTGCTGTCCTTAGGTTAGTTAGGTTTAAGTAGTTCTAAGTTCTAGGGGACTTATGACCACAGCAGTTGAGTCCCATAGTGCTCAGAGCCATTTGAACCATTTTTGAATGCTCTGAAAAGCTAATCATTTGCATATCACAGCATCATCTTCCTGTCGGTTGAATTTCGCGTCTGTAGCATGTCATCTTCATGGTGTAGCAATTGTAATGGCCGGTAGTGTATTGTTGCTTTATTCTTTCTCGGGCCTACTGACGACAAATTAATTTTATTGCTGAATCCTTTAAGAGAGGAACCTATAGACATATTGCTGGAAGGCAGGAATTCAGCTGGAATTTCTGGATTGGTTTTTTACAATGTTCATACGTATGTTAACCCCTTTCTCTGAAGTTATTTAGCCAGTTCTGCGGAGGAAAACCAGTTGTCATCCGTACATTTCTGTCACTGCTTACGGTTGGTTGCACTAATCGCTGAAATGACTGCGTAGGAGCATGAAGTTTTCTGTCTTCGCTGCTCAGTCCAGCGGAGTCAGAACCTTTACCACTATACATTTAGGCACTGCATAAGTATGATGTGCAGACGTCTGTTTCACGCAGGATTTTTGTTCTACGTTTAGTGGGGTTTTTGGGCAGATACCCTTCGAAGTCACATCTGCCACGAAATGGTAGAAGCATTGCATGTAAGAAAGTATGTTCCCAAGGGAGTACAATTTTTTTATAGTCACTGATGAATTCGGAAAAAATAATCCGAAATTTGTAATGATTTATCTCCCTTGCTCCGTTCGCGATTCGTGGTCTTGCGTTAGCGAAAAAATGGCTCTGAGCACTATGGGACTCAACTGCTGAGGTCATTAGTCCCCTAGAACTTGGAACTAGTTAAACCTAACTAACCTAAGGACATCACAAACATCCATGCCCGAGGCAGGATTCGAACCTGCGACCGTAGCGGTCTTGCGGTTCCAGACTGCAGCGCCTTTAACCGCACGGCCACTTCGGCCGGCTCTTGCGTTAGCGTTCTCGCTTCCGGCGCACGGTGTCCCGGGTTCGATTCCCGGCGGGGTTGGGGATTTTCTCTGCCTCGTGATGACTGGGTGTTGTTTGTTTAGTCATCATTGACTCGCTAGTCGCCGACGTGGCGTCAGCTAAAAATAACTTGTAATTTCGGCGGCCGAACACCCCGCATTGGGTCTCCAGGCCAAGAATGCAGTACGATCATTTCATTTCATTCCCTTCTTCCGAATTTCTCTCCTTTAAAGATCATCAAATCGGAAACAGAGTAATAGGTTTCGGAATCGGTTTACTGATATTGCGGCTCGAAATGTAGGTCTTTCGATGTAGTCAGTAGAGGACATTGATGGCATTTCTTCATGCTGAGGATCACAGAAGTTGCCGTACAAAGCAGTAGTTACTATGAAACTTCCTGGCAGATTAAAACTGTGTGCCGGACCGAGACTCTAACTCGGGGCCTTTGCCTTTCGCGGGCAAGTGCTCTACCAACTGAACTACCCAAGCACGACTCACGCCCCGTCCTCACAGCTTTACTTCTGCCAGTATCTCGTCTCCTACCTTCCAAACTTTACAGAAGCTCTCCTGCGAACTAGTGTGGTAGGTAAGAGGCGAGATACTGGCAGAAGTAAAGCTGTGAGGACGGGGCGTGAGTCGTGCCTGGGTAGCTCAGTTGGTAGAGCACTTTCCCGCGAAAGGCAAAGGTCCCGAGTTCGAGTCTCGGTCCGGCACTCAGTTTTAATTTGCCACGAAGTTTCATATCAGCGCACACTTCGTTGCAGACTGAAAATCTCATTCCGGAGTAATTACTCTGCTGACGTACTTCAATCCTGTTTCTTTACTGATCCGGGTTGACCTTTGTCCATTTCACTATCTTGTACCTTAGGGTCCTCACCTAAATTTTTACTTCGTTATACCCGGCATTCCCCAGCCAACGGCCTTACCACAGTGGTAACACCGGTTCCATTCAACCCTGTCGGGTTTGTCAAGCCGTTGGATGGGTAACCACCCGGGTCTGTCGAGCACTGTTGTCAAACGGGCTGCACTCGGCCTTTGTGAGGCCAACTAAAGGGCTACCAGATCGGGAAGCAGCCGCTCCCGTCACGTACACTGATAACGGCCTGGAGGGCGATGTGATGACCGCATGCCTCTCAGTATCCGCATCAGCGATGTCTATCGGCTGAGGATGGCTCGGCGGTCCGTCGCTACCGTTGGGATTTCCGAGGCCTGTTCGGACGATAATCTCCCGGTTATGATATCACGATATCCTGGTACAGCTTCAGTTAGCTCTTTTGAGTCCCAACAAAATCAATATTTCCCTTTGTACACAAAGGAAACTGAAATATCGTTGTTTGCTTAGTCATCTGCGCAGGGGGAGTTAATATCTGCAACAGAGTCTTGT
Source organism: Schistocerca nitens (assembly GCF_023898315.1). Classification (NCBI taxonomy): domain Eukaryota; kingdom Metazoa; phylum Arthropoda; class Insecta; order Orthoptera; family Acrididae; genus Schistocerca; species Schistocerca nitens. The sequence goes on along the minus strand of NC_064619.1, from coordinate 635,542,171 downwards.
TCTTCAGAGGAAGACGTGAATTTTGTTTTTTCGGGAGAAAATGAAAGGTCACAACCGGAATGCTTAGAAAATAGATCCGCTACAACAATTTCCCCTCCATCTACACTCCTGGAAATGGAAAAAAGAACACATTGACACCGGTGTGTCAGACCCACCATACTTGCTCCGGACACTGCGAGAGGGCTGTACAAGCAATGATCACACGCACGGCACAGCGGACACACCAGGAACCGCGGTGTTGGCCGTCGAATGGCGCTAGCTGCGCAGCATTTGTGCACCGCCGCCGTCAGTGTCAGCCAGTTTGCCGTGGCATACGGAGCTCCATCGCAGTCTTTAACACTGGTAGCATGCCGCGACAGCGTGGACGTGAACCGTATGTGCAGTTGACGGACTTTGAGCGAGGGCGTATAGTGGGCATGCGGGAGGCCGGGTGGACGTACCGCCGAATTGCTCAACACGTGGGACGTGAGGTCTCCACAGTACATCGATGTTGTCGCCAGTGGTCGGCGGAAGGTGCACGTGCCCGTCGACCTGGGACCGGACCGCAGCGACGCACGGATGCACGCCAAGACCGTAGGATCCTACGCAGTGCCGTAGGGGACCGCACCGCCACTGCCCAGCAAATTAGGGACACTGTTGCTCCTGGGGTATCGGCGAGGACCATTCGCAACCGTCTCCATGAAGCTGGGCTACGGTCCCGCACACCGTTAGGCCGTCTTCCGCTCACGCCCCAACATCAATCAGCCCGCCTCCAGTGGTGTCGCGACAGGCGTGAATGGAGGGACGAATGGAGACGTGTCGTCTTCAGCGATGAGAGTCGCTTCTGCCTTGGTGCCAATGATGGTCGTATGCGTGTTTGGCGCCGTGCAGGTGAGCGCCACAATCAGGACTGCATACGACCGAGGCACACAGGGCCAACACCCGGCATCATGGTGTGGGGAGCGATCTCCTACACTGGCCGTACACCACTGGTGATCGTCGAGGGGACACTGAATAGTGCACGGTACATCCAAACCGTCATCGAACCCATCGTTCTACCATTCCTAGACCGGCAAGGGAACTTGCTGTTCCAACAGGACAATGCACGTCCACATGTATCCCGTGCCACCCAACGTGCTCTAGAAGGTGTAAGTCAACTACCCTGGCCAGCAAGATCTCCGGATCTGTCCCCCATTGAGCATGTTTGGGACTGGATGAAGCGTCGTCTCACGCGGTCTGCACGTCCAGCACGAACGCTGGTCCAACTGAGGCGCCAGGTGGAAATGGCATGGCAAGCCGTTCCACAGGACTAAATCCAGCATCTCTACGATCGTCTCCATGGGAGAATAGCAGCCTGCATTGCTGCGAAAGGTGGATTTACACTGTACTAGTACCGACAATGTGCATGCTCTGTTGCCTGTGTCTATGAGCCTGCGGTTCTGTCAGTGTGATCATGTGATGTATCTGACCCCAGGAATGTGTCAATAAAGTTTCCCCTTCCTGGGACAATGAATTCACGGTGTTCTTATTTCAATTTCCAGGAGTGTACTTCTCCACATATTCTAGAAAGTTTTTCACCAAAAGTTGGCTCATCTTCGTTTCGTCTTCTTTTTCATGACATAGATTGAACCTTCTCCATCTTTCCGCTCTATATAACACATCATAAAAACAGTAGCCTTTGGAACTTAAAATGACTGTAAGTAAAGGCAACATATCTTTCCGATATTCGCGTCTAATAGATGCGCTGCAAATCTTGCTTAACTGGAAGTGTATGCTTTACGGACACAGTGATTCTCCAGAAAACAATAATCACTTCACGTGTAACCGACACTATCAACAATGATTCACACTACAAGGCTCAGAAAGGTACTGTGTGAAGTTAGAGAGGCATTCCCGCCAGTTGCCGATACTGTCACTTTACAAAATAAAAATGGACGCTTGTTTCTGAGGCACATATCCCACTGTTGTTTGACGAGGGACAGAGCAGTACTCACACAGAGTTAAGCAAAAACCTACATCAATTAGGACAATTGCTGATTTAATAGCAACTGCTCCCTTAATCACATTGTCCCAGTAGCATGAAGCGATCGTCAGAATCTCTTATTTATTATGTGGGCCGTTCAATAAGTAATGTCTCACATTTTTTGAAGATCCTTTAATATACAAAGACAAACGGCCTTTTTGGTGCTTAACATCTGTTCTGTGCGCCGGTGAAGTTCAGAACCGTTTTGTCAGATGGCAGAGCCGTAGTGCAGCGCCAAAATGGCGTCTACAGACGACTCACGTTACAAGCAGCGTGCTGTTATTGAATTCTTGTGTGCAGAAGAAGGAACTCTGATGAGCATCCGTAAACGTTTTAGTATGGTGTATGGTGATGCTGCAGGTGATAGGAGTACAAATTGGTGATGGGTACCGAAAGTTACAGCCTCAGGAAATGCCGAAACAGAGCTCCATCATCAGTCACGCTCGGGACGTCCAGTCACAGCCACTGCTCCACACGTGCTGAATCGTTCAGATGCTATTATTCGTGCCGACCGGCGTATCTAAACTCGACAATTGGCTCCACAGTTGTCGGCTAGCATTGGAAGTGCGTCTGCAATGACCGAAACTCTCGGATATTCAAAGAGGTGCTCACGATTGGTTCCACGAATGCTCACAGAGGACCACAAGATTCAAAGAAGGGCCATTTCATCTGAATTGTTGGAGCATTTTGAGACCGACGGAGAGGCCTCTCTGTCACTGATCGCTACAGGGGACGAAATCTGCTTTCACCACTTTGTGCCGGAAACAAAACGACAGTCCATGGAGTGACATCATCCTCATTCATCACAAAAGAAGGAATTAAAAACGACCCAATGTGACTGAAAAGTCATGGTGACTGTCTCTTGAAAACCACGATCACAACAGACCACCACTGCCTCCAAATTTCACTGTTGGCACTACACACGCTGGCAGATGTCATTCGCCGGGCATCTGCCATACCCACACCTTGCCATCGGATCGCCACATTGTGTACCGTCATTCGTCACTCCACACAACGTCTTTCCACTCTTCAATCGTCCAATGTTTACACTCCTTACACCAAGCGAGGCCTCCTTTGGCATTTACCGGTTTTATGTGTGACCTATGAGCAGCCGCTCGACCATGTAATACAAGTTTTCTCTCACCTCCCACCTAACTGCCACAGCACTTGCAGTGGATCCTGGTGTAGTTTGGAATTCCTGTGTGATGATCTGGATAGGTGTCTGACTATTACACATAACGCCCTCTTCACCTGTCGGCGGTCTCTGTCGGTAAGCAGACGAGGTCAACAAGTAAGCTTTTGTGGTGTACGTTTACACTTCGCTGTCACATTGGAAAAGTGGACCTAGGGATGTTTAGAAGTGTGGAAATCTCGCGTACAGACGTATGACACAAGTGACGCCCAATCACCCGGCCACATTCGAGGTCCGTAAATTCCGCGGAGCGCGCCATTCTGCTCTCTCACGATGTCTAATTAGTACTGAGGTCTCTGATATGGAGTACCTGGCAGTAGGTGGCAGCAAAATGCACCTAATATGAAAAACGTATTTTTTCTGAGGTGTCCGGATACTTTGGATCACGTATTGTTTCTTGATGTACGAGGGTGGTACAATAAGTAATGCGTTACATTTTTTTTTTAAGTCATTAATATACATATACTAACCTCCTCGTTTGTGCTTTACATTTGATGTTTGTTCTGAGCTCCAGTGAAGTTTAGAACCGTTCTGGCAGATGACACAACCGTAGTACAGCGTCAAAATGGCGTTTACATACGACTAACGTTACAAGGAGCGCGCTGTTGTTGAATTCTTGTATGCAAAGAAAGAAACCGTGGGGAACATCCATAAACGTTTGTGTGCAGTGTATGGCGATATTGCGGTGGATAGGAGTACAGTTGGGCGATAGGTAAAGAATGTTACAGCCTCTGGAAATCAGAAACAGAGCTCCATGATCATTCACGCTTCGAACGCCCTGCGACAGGCACTGCTCCACACATGCCGAGTCGTGGGGATGCAATTATTCGTGCCGAGCGGCGCATCACAACTCGACAATTGGCTGTACAATTGTCGGTCAGCATTGGAAGTGCGTCTGCAATATTCGAGACTCGCAGATATTCAAGGAGATGCTCATAATGGTTTCCACAAATGCCTACATCATACCGCAAGTTTCATAGGAAGGCCATTTCACCTGAATTCTTGGATCGTTTTGAGACCGATGGGGACGCCTTGCTGTCACAGATCATTATGGGGGACGAATTCTGTGTGCACCACTTTGCATTGGAAACTAAAAGGCAGTCCGTGGAGTGACATCATCCTCATTCACCACAAAAGAATAATTCAAGGCAATCCTTGGCGGTAAAAGTCATGGTGACAATTATCTAGGATTGTGATGGCGTCTTTCTCGTGGATGTGATGCCAAGAGGGTCAACCATCATTTCAGAGGCGTACGTCAAGACTCTGAACAAATTCAAGAACCATTTCGACATGTTCCATCGGACAATATTACAGCAGAAATCTTGGTCCAACAGGATAATGCACGCCCACACAAGCCTGAGAACCTGGCAACACATCGCCAAATTGGGTTGGACATCATTGCCTCATCCACCCTGGCACGCTCAGTTTTCCATCTCTTTGGGCCGTTAAAGATTCTCTACGGGGGACACACGTTGAAGATGACCAGACCATCAGTCATGCAGTGAAAAGATGGCTACGCCTACTGGACAAGAGATTTTACCAGCAGGAAATATTGCTCTTCCACAAAGTTGGCGTACGGTGTAGAACGTGATGGAGACTACGTAGAAAAATAGGACATGGACAAGACATGATGATGTATATTGTTACCAAATTCTGGCTCTTTAACACTAAATGTGTTCTGAGAAATAAATGTGGGGCATTACTTGCTCAACGATCCTCATACACTCTATGGGATTACCTGTTCCAAGGCAGTATTTTCCAATTCTGTGTTTGGTCGGTTGTTGTAAGTGGGTGTGACGCTTATCCTCAGTACACCAGTCCTCCATTGGCGTACTGAGCTTAAGTGTCACACTCAAGGTCTTGATGGTCTTGATGGTGTAGAACGTGCCACAAGTGCAAAACATACTGTAGATGCCGGGTTCACAAAAACTATTATCACCCTTTATGAATCCTAAAAGGCCCTAATCCTGAATGGATGCAGCCACGAACATCCGCGGAACGCCGTCAATCTCATTGGAAATGATACACGCATAAGAAAAAGGACTGTAGAACTATGTGGCACCTCGTTGTTTTCATCACCCACTCAACTCTCTTTTTGTCGACAACGGAATGCATGTGTGATATTTCTTTCACTCTTAACTACTGTAGCGAACTGTGACTTTAAGGTTGCCAAAGCACCGTGAAAACTTTCAGGGCATGAATTAACACTTGTGAACAAGGTATGAAGTACTCCTTCACGCTCAGATCCAAGGTGACAACTGTCTGTCTGAGGAAACAAATCGGCGCCAGTGTCTTCTTACAAACCGCATGTCCCAACATAGCCTCAGCCTTCCTCTAGCACTGGACTCGCATTCGGGAGGACGACGGTTCAATCCCGTCTCCAGCCATCCTGATTTAGGTTTTCCGTGATTTCCCTAAATCGTTTCAGGCAAATTCCGGGATGGTTCCTTTGAAAGGGCACGGCCGATTTCCTTCCCAATCCTTCCCTAACCCGAGCTTGCGCTCCGTCTCTCATGACCTCGTCGTCGACGGGACGTTAAACACTAACCACCACCACCACCACCACCTTCCTCCAGCCGAACACATCAAGGAAGCTTAGGCAGTTTTCGTTTCCCACCTCCATTGTGATACGAATGTTCTGTTGTATTCAATTCAAATGTTGCAAAATGCTGTTTAAATTATCATTTCCATGGAGTCAAAAACGAAACATAACGTCAACGTATTTAAGGAAGGCTGCGGGCTTTAATGCCACCGACTCCATGGCATGAACCTCGACATATTCGTTGTGCCTGTGGTTTGCCTTGTGGTCTGTGTGTAGTGTATGTCCGCCTTCTTTGGAGATATGCGAAAACTGTTCATTCACATTCAAACTGTTCACACCATTCGTCGGATCACGAAGGAACCCGGTCGGCTTCGAATTTGAGATCGCAGTTTACGATGGTGAGATCGCAACGTACTTGATGCTTGTTCCAGGCATTTCATTTATCAGATGTGGCCTGTTGCTCGTCTTACTTCCTTCCGAGCTTGAAGTTTGAACTATATGCTGCGATACGTATACTGAAGTCCTGTTTATATTAGAGAATAGTTTGCGTTTGCTCTCATCAGTGATTTTGACTGAAGGAATACGTGGATGGTGAAATCCAAGCGATCCTCGAAGCCGCAGGATAGTATCACGGTCATACAAACTGTTCCAAATTAGAAACTTACTGCAAGGCAAATACAAAAATTTACGGTGGAGGAACGAAGAGGCGATTATTGTTTGACGTCCAATCCACAAATAGGTAATTAGAGACGGAGCACAAGGTCGTATTAGGAAGGGATGAAGAAAGTATTCGGCAGCGTCCTTTCAAAGGAACCATACCGACAATTGCCTTACGGGATTTAAGCAAATTGCGGGAAACCTTAACCATTTAGTATACATAAAGATAGTAACTGTTTTCGAAAGAACAACTACCATTGATGACCTTACAGATTCTCTAGAATAAATGATAATTAATTGAAACCCTCAGCTGCGGGTAGGTGTTGTTGATATACCTCCATGGGGACGGCTGAAAATGTGTGCCTCGACCGGGACTGGAACCCGGGATCTCCTGCTTATATGGCAGACGCTCGATCCATTTTTTTTTAAGACGCTACGCCTTTTTTTTTTTTTAACAGTAAGGAACTGAAAACTCGTAAGTGCACTCTTTGCGTCGAGTTGGGGACGCACATAACTAAAACCATGCTAATAGTTGTAGAAAAAGGTATAAAGAAAGAGAGCAAAGTGCGGGGCAAAGGAAACCATGAAACAAAACTGAAGGGTGGAATCCATACCACCATTAACCAGTGCTACATCTTGCACCGGATGGGAAAACTAAAACTGCGAAGACCTTTTCGCACCGGGGACAAAAAGAGGAAATGGGGCAAATACTGCTACAGAGTGTGAGGGTTCACAACGAAACGCTCCATCTGCTGTATCATCCAGGTATGACTTCTCGTAATTATGAAAGTAGATCCCACGTTGTACCGTGTAGTGTTCTATCATCGTATTGTAATTTTAGCTTCTCTGACCCGTGATGTTCCAGCTACGTGGAGGGTCGTGGAACGCACTCCACAAAAAGTTGGAAAAATATTGTCGATACTTAGGGTTACGGAGGATCTTGCAATGTCGTTCCTGCAAATAGTTCCAAAAGTCTAAAGTGTCTTTAGTGCCATCTTGAAACAAATAATGCACTGCATGTCCACGAAGCCACGTCATTGCATTAGTTTTAGTGCGTGGGTAATACGTTTCATCCGGGAATAAGATAGTCTTGGGGTCGATATGATTCGGCGTTACCCGAAGGAAGTATGCTGACATTTGCCTCACTAAGTGCCACACTGCCGTAGACTCGCCACAGCTAAGACGGTGTTCATCGTCGTCTTGAACGCCACAGTTCGTGCACGTGGGTGAGTCTACCATCTGGATCGCATGTAGCTTTGATCTGGTCACCTGCTTACCGTTGACAGTGATATACCACATCGCCGTGACGTCAGTGTCCAGTGTTACGTGGTGAATTGTCCTCCACACTACTCGCCAGTTGTCGTTCGGGTGCTTCCTCTCCACGACGTTATCGGGTCGTCCACGTTGCAGGACCCTATAAACCGTCGTTGCCGTCGCCAGTTGAGTCGCTGCTAAGGCAAGTCGAACGCAACTGAGTTCGAGGTAAAAGACACCGATGTAAAAGAGCGAAGAGGGGACGTGGTGTATCGGCACAGGTGGCAACAGGGAGGGAGGTGCTAGTTCTTCTATTAACAAACTGGTCAGACTGTCCGGACGGCGGTGCCATAGTTTGACTAATGTGCTCACAAATAGGGCGACCGCTCTGTCATAAACGTGATAAAGGCCAAGCCCTCCCCGATCCGGGGGTAGGGTGAGAGTCTCATATTTGATCTTGAAAAGCATTCCTGAACTCACGAAGGACCCAAAAGCCGCAAGTATACGGCGAGCTAACATCACCGGTATAGGTAATATCTGGGCGATGTGCGGAAGGCGTGACGCTAAATGTGTGTTAACATACTGTGTCCGTTGGACGATGTCCAGGGCTCGTAGGCGGTTGTTGGCAATGCCAGTCCGAACATTCCGTAAAAGCCGTCGAAAGTTGTGAGCAGCGGTCCGTCGTATATCGTCTGTAAAGTCAATGCCGAGACATTTCAAACTATCTCTGAGCTGTAAGGGGGTGACACTGTTCTCAGACAATCCGACCCCGATGTTCATTGCCACCGATTTTGCGACGTTGATACGACTACCAGTGGCCATGCCATATTTCGTTATCCAATTTAGTGCGCTAGCGGTGTCGTCACCGTTGCGGATGACAATCACCAGGTCGTCAGCGTACGCTTTACACCGGAAAGTGTGGCCTCGTAACGTCATACCCGTTAGTCGTTGGTGCAGGCCGCAGAGGAGAGGTTCCATGGCCACAGCGTAAAGTAAAGTGGACAGAGGGCACCCTTGGCGTATCGATCGAGAAATGGTGAGGGGCTGCGAAGGTCGGCCGTTGACGATCACCTTGGACGTCGCGCCACGGAGTAGTCGCATGACGACAGTGACGAATGGCTGTGGGTACCGCATATGTTGGAGGACCGCTTCCAAATAGTTGTGGTCCACTCGGTCGAAAGCTTGACTAAAATCGATTGCCGCCAGTGCACCCTTCAGATGACATGCCCTCGCCAGTGAAATCAAGTCACGATATTCACTGAGTGCTGTTTGAATATTATTGTCGCCTCCTAATGACGTTTGATCGGGTGAGATAACATTTCGTAGGGTCTGGCGTATCCGCGCCGCCAACAGTCGAGAAAAGATCTTAAAGTCGCAGTTCAATAGCGTCAACGGGCAGTAGTCCCGCAGTCGTGAGCCACCGGACGGTTTGTGAATAGGAATAATCATCCCTTCCACAAGGGCCGCAGGGAGCGGCACGTCCGGGGATAGGAGTTCGCGACAGATGTCCGTCCATCGGGAGGCTAATAAATATTGAAAAGTCCGGTAAAATTCCAAGGGGAGGCCATCAGGACCCGGAGACTTGTTGACAGCTCCTTTTCTAATGGCGTCGATCACTTCTTCTTCTGTAATTTCTTCCATCAAGGCCGCTTCCATTGCCGGGGTGACGGTGCCGTAAATCGTCTGAGAGACGTCCTCCAGTGCTGTCGGATCAGGGGTCTGAGCGGAATAGAGTTGGGAATAACGATTGTAGAACGCTGTGTTTATGTCTTGTTGCGTGGCGAGGCGATGACCGTCCTCCGTGTCGATGAAGCGTATCAGCGTTCGTTGGCGTCGTTTACGTTCACGAAGGACGTGGAACATTGACGGGCGTTCGCTCGGTATCCGATCCTGCGTCCTCGAGCGGATGACTACCCCCTCTAGGTGGCGTCGCACATGAGCGAGGATCTGAGCCTTAGCATGGTGGACCGCCGTTTGTCGTTCCGGAGACGGCGCCATAGCATCGCAGTCGCGCAGGACCCGGAAGTAAAAGTCGAGTGTATGTCTTCGCCAAGTAGCGTGGTCACGACCGTAGGTTATCAACGTTCGCCTCAGTGCCGGTTTGGCGCAGTCCAACCACCAGCGGACCGTTGTGGGATATGCACGGAGGCGATATTCGCACGAATGCCACGTATCCTCAACGGCTTGACGGCAATCCGGGTACGACAGGTGAGCGATGTTTAATTTCCACGGGCTGCGGCTTCTCCACACTTGTTGCCGCCGCAGGGTGACGGCACAAATGTAAGCTGAGTGGTCCGAGAATGCTGCAGGCCACAGTTCCGCATCCTGTGTTCCAGCGGCGAGAGAGCGTGAGACATAAATCCGATCGATACGACTGGAAGAGTGACTTGTGAAGTGCGTGAATCCCGGTCGGTGGCCGTGAAGATGTTCCCAAGTGTCCACCATCTGCAGGTCTCGAATTGGCGTCCCGAGTTCCGGGCACGGATTATGTCGTAGGAGTTGATCTCTGGGCGCCAGTACGCAATTGTAGTCACCTCCAAACACCAGATGGTCGTGGCGGCCTTGGAAGAGCGGGGCGACGTCTTCCGCAAAGAATCGTGAACGTTCGCGACGTTTGTCCGTCCCGGAAGGTGCGTAGATATTGATAAGGCGGACACCCAGTACTGTGAGTGCCATTCCTCTTGCCCCAGGCAGAAACAGGATATCGTCCGCTACTATCCCTTCCCGAAGAAGTACAGCGACACCGCTGCCTGTTGGAGAAGCTGGAGAGACGCAAGCATCGTAACCGTACATGCCTGGGAAGTCGTCAACGTACACTTCCTGGAGAAGGGCTATGTCGATGGAAGCAGAGTTCAACATATCCTGAAGCAAGGATAACTTAGCGCGCGTCCGTAAAGTGTTGATGTTTATAGTTGCAACGCGATAAGTTTGAGGTCTTTCCACAGCATCCGTGTTGGCCATCAATACCGTGGTAAGGCTGTCTCGTCACTGTAACTGACGGCGGGAAAGGATCAACACTGGTGGGGAAATTTCCCCCCGTGTCGTCCGACACGATGGGCAAGGAGTGTGCCTCACAGTCGTCCGCCCAGTCGCCATGAAACACCATCGGCTGTTGGTGGCTGTTAGTGGCTGCTGCGGCACTCGGCGCTGACTCCATCGGCTCTGCTGGCTGAGAATCGGCAGCGGTTGTCTGCTTGTGATCCTGCTGTGCTGTGGGGTCTGAGGAGCTGAAGCCGTCACCACGGCGATCTGTTGAGTTTGAAGTTACAGCGGCCTCTCTACCGCCTGTACCGTCGTCGGAATTTCCACAGTCCATGTCAGACGATCGCTGCAAACACTCGTCCGATGGAGCACGCCGCCGTCTCTTGTGTTTTCGCGGGGAACGCTGTTTACGGACGTGTGTTTCAGTATCTGAATGTGGGTGGATTTCGTCAGCTGCTCCGGTGTCTGGAAGAAAAGCCGCTGTCGGCACAACCCGTGGGTCTACGTCCATCCTGGCATCCACGCCTTCTTGCAAGGTCGGTCGGTGATTATCTTCAGGTGGGGGCGCCGTTGTAGAGGCCGGATCCTGTACTGCAGAAGCCATTTTGGTCTCTCCATCGGGGGCGGCTATCGGACTAATGTCGTCAGCATCCGAAAAGGCTGCTGCCCGTGCAACTGCGGCGTAATTGAGAGGAAGGGTCGTCACCGTAGAAGGAGTCATAGATTCACCTGTCGGGATTTGAGTAAGCCGTCGTCGGAGACAATCCGACCGGACGTGCCCTACTTGGCCACTACCAGAGCAAGTGCGTGGCTGACCGTCATACATAATGATCGCCCTACATCCGCCGATGACAAGATATGACGGAACATGTTTGGTCAGTTCAATTTTAATCTGTCGTACCCCGTTAAGAACGGGGTACGTTGTAAAGGTGGTCCATTTTTCGGCCATATGGCTGATCACTTTGCCGTAGGGCTGGAAAGCCGCGGTGACTACGTCCGGTGGTACTTCGAAAGGGAGTTCAAAGACGCGTATCGTACGGAGGCCAAGCCCCGCGTGATCGATAGAGACCGCCCCAATATGGCCATCAAAATGTTTGAATTTAAGATCGTTCGCATGTGCACTCACGATTCTGTTGCACACCTCGTCACTTACTAGCTTGACGTAGACAACACTGCTCGTGATAGAGAGATGGATGTCAATTATGTCCCGCGGGTCAATTTTAACGTCGTCACGTAGAAAACGTTCCACTTCAAAAGCTCGCGGTCTTGCATGATCGGTTTGAAAACTGATCTTGATTGTGGTTTGTCTGTATGAATGTGCCATGTTGCGTCGGTAGTGATGGACTCTAAACTAGCGACAACGCAGTAGTAAACAACTACGGGCACTCGCGACCGCGTGGACGGGACGTAAACAAGACGTCCTCGCCGCAGCGCTGCGGAAAGCAGACTTGTCCATTTGAGCCACCGAGGACACATATGAACAGCCCGATTGCAGGGACTTACCCGTTGCACGCTCCCCGTGAGACCCACGTTCCCAGTTGTCCACAATCTGGCGTGAGTAATGAGTGGAAGGGCAAATACTTATTAGGAACATTATGTATGTAGATTGTGGACAGTTGGGAATGTGGATCTCACTGGGAGATTGCAAGGGATAAGTCCCTGCAGTCGCACTATCCTCTGTGTCCTCGGTGGCTCAGATGGATAGAGCGTCTGCCATGTAAGCAGGAGATCCCGGTCGGGGCAAACATTTTCAGCCGTCCCCATGGAGGTATATCAACAACACCTGCCAGCAGCTGAGGGTTTCAATTAATTATCATTTAATCATTTAGGCCGGACACAGGTTTGAAGTGTCGTCTTCCCTAATGTGAGTCCAGCGTGCTAACCACTGTTCTACCCCGAGCAGTAAATGCAAACTTTATTTTGTAGTACAGTGATTTAATTTCCATATTGATGAAGACAAATGTACTACTACTCCTGTTTCTAGATAAAGTCCTCCTAATACGGTCGTTCTACCATTTGTCTCGTGGATCTATCGGGGCACCGAGAAATTTAGTTTATTCTTCTTACATAAGACAGTTACTTTTTCCCAAGACTTTTGTTAGAACACAGCATCCCATTTCATGTTAACCGCAACAACTAATTTTTATTAGAGTGTTCTGCAACAAAGGGTGGAGTTAAATAGTCTTTACATTTTCAGGTTCCTTTTTGCACCGCAACGCGTATTTCCTGGACACCTTAGATTCATCTTTCTCTGATCAATAAATTAGGATGATGACCGTGCGTCCAATCACCTACCGCGTGGAATACGTAATTAATTTTCTGTTTTCGCAGTGTCTTCTCACTGTAGCCACGAAAGCTTGGTAATGACTGATATCACAGACAAATGTATTTCACAGAATTATAAGCTGAGACGACAAAGCCATGGAATAGCGATACACACAAATACAGGTGGCGATAGTATTGAATACACAAGCTATAAAAGGGTCGTGCATTAGTTGAGCTGTGTAACACCCCAAGAAACCCGAAAACCCAAGTAAGAATGTCACGAGGGAACAGTGTTATCCTGACAGGTACGACAACTTTGACAATAATATAACACCTTAAAGTTTTGATGAACACCAATTTCAATAATTACTGAGTATATCATGATATAAAGCTAGAAAGAAAGAAAAGTTATTTTTAATTAGCTATGAAACATCTTAGTAATAACTGCAAATCAGTACGACGAAAGTTAAGTCCAAAGTAATACGTCGGTCAGAGATAACATTTATTGTGAAAGAGAGTTGTAAACGCGGCGAAAAGGAAATTCAAAGCTTCTACAATGCTCGGTCATGGAAATGTTAGTCGCTTGCTAGCTTGCTTCCTATCAAGTCGAGAGAGAGCACCGTTTGTTATAGTACTACAAACGGAACGCTACGAGATTGTTTCTCTTCACAAAAACAAGTAATATTGTATGATAGTGATGCACGAACTTTGTTCTCAGTTATTCTGACTTGAGAACTTGAACTGAAGTCATATTCTGATAGTGTACGACGAGTTAATAAACTCTAATTACTGGAGATATTATTGTTGGACTCAACCTTCATCAAAGTGAACAGTTACACGAAGAATGGACATAGTACCGAAGACTGCAATACCTGATTAGCCTTGAGTAGGTAACATTAATACGACCACACGAAGTTAATACAAATTCACCGATTGTGGAAGTTCCCTTAATTGTCAAGACCACCGAATTGATCCATCGGTGTGCGTGTGGTGCGATGATTATGAACTAATTGCTAAGAAGGATCAATAAAATTGTTCGTCAGTAATGGAAATCTCACTTGTTCGCTCCATCTTTAATTGAACTGTGTGATAGTCGATGATCAAAATTAATTAACTGTGAACATTTAAATTTAAAGAGTGACTTGATGAACATTGAGCATTGAAAGGAGTGTTTTGCCGAAATAATATCACGACGCACGAAAGCAAGATAGCACTATAGATTATCTCTGGATTTGCGTCGTGCCGTAGTGAACAATTCTGCCTAGCAACGCAACAACAACTACTGATACTGAACCGCAAATGAACTTTTCCTCACTTCAGTGGTGTGAAACGACGCCGATGATGAATGACTCACTCAATACTTCAATAACTAACTAACCGGGCATATCAAAGCGTCATAAAACCATAACAGACAATTAAAATCAGCAGTTCGCATCGCTGAGAAGACTGTGCGGACTCGCAAACGGACTTTCATACATTACGCGAGGAACAGTTCTCTTTAGAGATTTTCGGGTGCTGTTCCACGTTATCCGACGAGGACAACCATCACTGCGTGTCGCGTCTCCATTCCACCGAGCGAGCTGTAGCAGTGGCGACTCAACATCAACGACGACAACAAAAAGGGGAGAGGTGACGTCACAGCTGCCATTTGCACTCAGGTGATGCAAGTGAAAAGGTTTCCGACATGCCAGTGGCCGCACGACGGTTATTAACAGAGTTGAACGGTAGTTGGAGCTAGACGCATGAGACATTCCATTTCGGGTATCTTTAGGGCATTCAATATTCTGCGATCCACAATTTCAAGAGTGTGCCGAAAATACAGGGCTATTACAAATGATTGAAGCGATTTCATAAATTCACTGTAGCTCCATTCATTGACATATGGTCACGACACACTACAGATACGTAGAAAAACTCATAAAGTTTTGTTCGGCTGAAGCCGCACTTCAGGTTTCTGCCGCCAGAACCCTCGAGAGCGCAGTGAGACAAAATGGCGACAGGAGCCGAGAAAGCGTATGTCGTGCTTGAAATGCACTCACATCAGTCAGTCATAACAGTGCAACGACACTTCAGGACGAAGCTCAACGAAGATCCACCAACTGCTAACTCCATTTGGCGATGGTATGCGCAGTTTAAAGCTTCTGGACGCCTCTGTAAGGGGAAATCAGCAGGTCGGCCTGCAGGGAGCGAAGAAACGGTTGAACGCGTGCGGGCAAGTTTCACGCGTAGCCCGCGGAAGTCGATGAATAAAGCAAGCAGGGAGCTAAACGTACCACAGCCGACGGTTTGGAAAATCTTACGGAAAAGGCTAAAGCAGAAGCCTTACCGTTTACAATTGCTACAAGCCCTGACACCCGATGACAAAGTCAAACGCTTTGAATTTTCGGCGCGGTTGCAACAGCTAATGGAAGAGGATGCGTTCAGTGCGAAACTTGTTTTCAGTGATGGAGCAACATTTTTTCTTAATGGTGAAGCGAACAGACACAATGTGCGAATCTGGGCGGTAGAGAATCCTCACGCATTCGTGCAGCAAATTCGCAATTCACCAAAAGTTAACGTGTTTTGTGCAATCTCACGGTTTAAAGTTTACGGCCCCTTTTTCTTCTGCGAAAAAAACGTTACAGGACACGTTTATCTGGACATGCTGAAAAATTGGCTCATGCCACAACTGGAGACCGACAGCGCCGACTTCATCTTTCAACAGGATGGTGCTCCACCGCACTTCCATCATGATGTTCGGCATTTCTTAAACAGGAGATTGGAAAACCGATGGATCGGTCGTGATGGAGATCATGATCAGCAATTCATGTCATGGCCTCGACACTCTCCCGACTTAACCCCATGCGATTTCTTTCTGTGGGGTTTATGTGAAAGTTTCAGTGTTTAAACCTCCTCTACCAAGAAACGTGCCAGAACTGCGAGCTCGCATCAACGATGCTTTCGAACTCATTGATGGGGACATGCTGCGCTGAGTGTGGGAGGAACTTGATTATCGGCTTGATGTCTGCCGAATCACTAAAGGGGCACATATCGAACATTTGTGAATGCCTAAAAAAACTTTTTGAGTTTTTGTATGTGTGTGCAAAGCATTATGAAAATATCTCAAATAATACAGTTATTGTAGAGCTGTGAAATCGCTTCAATCATTTGTAATAACCCTGTACTAAATTTCAGGCAGTATCTGTCACCGCGTACAACTCAGTGACCAGCGGCCTTCACTTAACAGCTGAGAACAGCGACGTCTGTGTAGAGTTGTCACTGCTGAGAGACAAGCAACACGAATGTGAAACGTACGACGAATGTATCCGTAAGAACGGTGCGTCGAAATCTGGCGTTAAAGGGCAATGGCAGCAGACGACCGACGCGAGTGCCTTTGCATTGCACGACATCGCCTGCAGCCCCTCTCCTGGGCTCGTGGCCATATCGGTTGGGCCTTAGACGACTGGAAGACCATGGCCTGGTCAGATGAATCCCGATTTCAGCTGGTAAGAGCTGATGGTAGGGTTCGAAACCCCACGAAGACGTGAACCCAATTTGTCAACAGTGTACTTTGTAAGCTGGTGGTGGCTCCATAGTGGTGTGACCTGTGTTTACGTAGAATAGACTGTGTCCTCTGGAACAGGTGAACCTATTACTGACTGGAAATGGCTGTTTTCGCTTACTTGGAGACAATTTGCAGCCATTTATGCACTTCATGTTCCCAAAAAACCGACGGAATTTTTATGGACGACAATGCGCTATGTCACAAGGTTACTGTTGTTCGCGACTGGTTTCAAAAACACTTTCGACAATTCGAGGGAGTGATTTGGTTTCCTCGTCACATGACATGCTTCACACCGAACACTTATGGGACATAATCGAGAGTTCAGGTCGTGTACAAAATGCTGCACCAGCAACACTTTCGCAGTTGTGGACGACAGGATGCCTCGCCTGTTGGGCCAGTGGCCGATTCTCCGGCAAGGTCCCGACAGTCACAGAGGGCGGGCCTATTAGTTATAGGGAGCTCCAACGTTAGGCGGGTTATGGAGCCCCTCAGGAAAATAGCGGGTAGGTCGGGGACGAATGCCAGTGTGCACTCGGTGTGCTTGCCGGGGGGTCTCGTCCGTAATGTGGAGGAGGCCCTTCCGGCAGCTATTGAACGCACTGGGTGTGACCGGCTGCAGATAGTAGCACATGTCGGAACGAATGACGCCTGCCGCTTGGGTTCTGAGGCCATCCTTGGTTCCTTCCGGCGGCTGGCTGATTTGGTGAAGACAACCAGCATCGCACGCGGAGGGCAAGCTGAGCTTAATATCTGCAGCATAGTGCCCAGAGTCGATCGCGGTCCTCTGGTTTGGAGCCGTGTGGAGGGTCTAAACCAGAGGCTCAGACGACTCTGCGACTATAATGGTTGCAAATTCATCGACCTCCGTTATTGGGTGGAGAACTGTAGGGCCCCCCTAGACAGGTCAGGCGTGCGCTACACACCGGAAGCAGCTACTAGGGTAGCAGAGTACGCGTGGAGTGCACACGGGGTTTTTTTAGGTTAGAGGGACCCCCCCCCCCCCCCCCCTTGGGCGAAACGATAAAATACCTGACGGCTTACGAGAGAGAACATCAGCATCGTTGATAAAGAACGTCCGTCCTCAGAGACCAAAAACAGGAAAAGTTAACGTAATATTGGTAAACTGCAGGAGTATCCAGGGCAAGGTTCCTGAATTAGTATCGCTTATTGAAGGAAATAGTGCGCATATAGTATTAGGAACGGAAAGTTGGTTAAAACCTGAAGTGAACAGTAACGAAATCCTAGACACAGAATGGAATATATACCGCAAGGATAGGATAAACGCCAATGGTGGAGGAGTATTTATAGCAGTAAAGAATTCAATAATATCCAGTGAAGTTATTAGCGAATGCGAATGTGAAATAATCTGGGTTAAGTTAAGTATCAAAGGTGGGTCAGATATGATAGTCGGATGCTTCTATAGACCACCTGCATCAGCAACCGTAGTAGTTGAGCGCCTCAGAGAGAACCTGCAGAACGTCGTGAAGAAGTTTCGTGATCATACTATTGTAATAGGGGGAGACTTCAATCTACCAGGTATAGAATGGGATAGTCACACAATCAGAACTGGAGCCAGGGACAGAGACTCTTGTGACATTATCCTGACTGCCTTGTCCGAGAATTACTTCGAGCAGATAGTTAGAGAACCAACTCGTGAAGCTAACGTTTTAGACCTCATAGCAACAAATAGACCGGAACTTTTCGACTCCGTGAATGTAGAAGAGGGTATCAGTGATCATAAGTCAGTGGTTGCATCAATGACTACAAGTGTAATAAGAAATGCCAAGAAAGGAAGGAAAATATATTTGCTTAACAAGAGTGATAGGGCACAAATCGCAGAATATCTGAGTGACCACCATCAAACGTTCATTTCTGAGGAAGAGGATGTGGAACAAAAATGGAAAAAATTCAGAAACATCGTCCAGTACGCCTTAGATAAGTTCGTACCGACTAAGGTCCAAAGCGAGGGGAAAGATCCACCGTGGTATAACAATCATGTACGAAAGGTACTACGGAAACAAAGAAAGCTTCATCATAGGTTTAAGAGTAGTCGAATCATAGCTGATAAGGAAAAGCTGAACGAAGCGAAAAAGAGCGTAAAGAGAGCAATGAGAGAAGCATTCAACGAATTCGAACATAAAACATTGGCAAACAATCTAAACAAGAACCCTAAAAAGTTTTGGTCATATGTAAAATCGGTAAGCGGATCTAAATCCCCTATTCAGTCACTCGTTGACCACGATGGCACCGAAACAGAGGACGACCGAAGAAAGGCAGAAATACTGAATTCAGTGTTCCGAAACTGTTGAACTGCGGAAAATCGTAACACGGTCCCTGACTTCAGCCGTCGCACGGACGCCAAAATGGAAAATATTGAAATAAACGATATCGGAATTGAAAAACAACTGCTATCACTTAGTAGCGGAAAAGCATCCGGACCAGACGAGATACCCGTAAGATTCTACAGTGATTATGCTAAAGAACTTGCCCCCTTTCTATCAGCAATTTATCGTAGATCTCTGGAAGAACGTAAAGTACCTAGCGACTGGAAGAAAGCGCAGGTCGTTCCCATTTTCAAGAAGGGTCATAAATCAGATGCGAATAATTATAGGCCTATTTCGCTTATGTCAATCTGTTGTAGAATAATGGAACATGTTTTATGTTCTCGTATTATGACGTTCTTAGATAATACAAATCTCCTTCATCATAACCAACATGGATTCCGCAAACAGAGATCATGTGAAACTCAGCTCGCCCTATTTGTCCAAGAAATTCACAGTGCCGTAGACACTGGCGAGCAGATTGATGCCGTATTCCTGGACTTCAGGAAGGCATTTGATACGGTTCCGCACTTACGTTTAGTGAAAAAAAATACGAGCTTACGGAATATCGGACCAGGTTTGTGATTGGATTCAGGATTTCCTAGAAGAAAGAACACAACATGTCATTCTTAACGGTTCAAAATCTGCAGATGTAGAGGTAATTTCGGGAGTACCGCAAGGAAGCGTGATAGGACCTTTATTGTTTACAATATACATAAATGACTTAGTTGACAACATCGGTAGCTCCGTGAGGCTATTTGCAGATGACACGGTTGTCTACAAGAAAGTAGCAACATCAGAAGACTCGTACGTACTCCAGGAAGACCTGCAGAGGATTAATGAATGGCCATTCCAGTACGATTATGCCATAGGTGGTAAATCATTGGAAGCGGTAACGACCGTAAAATACTTAGGAGTTACTATCCGGAGCGATCTGAAGTGGAATGATCACATAAAACAAATAGTGGGAAAAGCAGGCGCCAGGTTGAGATTCATAGGAAGAATTCTAAGAAAATGTGACTCATCGACGATAGAAGTAGCTTACAAAACGCTTGTTCGTCCGATTCTTGAGTATTGCTCATCAGTATGGGACCCTTACCAGGTTGGATTAATAGAAGAGATAGACATGATCCAGCGAAAAGCAGCGCGATTCGTCATGGGGACATTTAGTCAGCGCGAGAGCGTTACGGAGATGCTGAACAAGCTCCAGTGGCGGACACTTCAAGAAAGGCGTTACGCAATACGGAGAGGTTTATTATCGAAATTACGAGAGAGCACATTCCGGGAAGAGATGGGCAACATATTACTACATCTACATCTACATCTATACTCCGCGAGCCACCTTACGGTGTGTGGCGGAGGGTACTTATTGTACCACTATCTGATCCCCCCTTCCCTGTTCCATTCACGAATTGTGCGTGGGAAGAACGACTGCTTGTAAGTCTCCGTATTTGCTCTAATTTCTCGGATCTTTTCGTTGTGATCATTACGCGAGATATATGTGGGCGGTAGTAATATGTTGCCCATCTCTTCCCGGAATGTGCTCTCTCGTAATTTCGATAATAAACCTCTCCGTATTGCGTAACGCCTTTCTTGAAGTGTCCGCCATTGGAGCTTGTTCAGCATCTCCGTAACGCTCTCGCGCTGACTAAATGTCCCCATGACGAATCGCGCTGCTTTTCGCTGGATCATGTCTATCTCTTCTATTAATCCAACCTGGTAGGGGTCCCATACTGATGAGCAATACTCAAGAATCGGACGAACAAGCGTTTTGTAAGCTACTTCTTTCGTCGATGAGTCACATTTTCTTAGAATTCTTCCTATGAATCTCAACCTGGCGCCTGCTTTTCCCACTATTTGTTTTATGTGATCATTCCACTTCAGATCGCTCCGGATAGTAACTCCTAAGTATTTTACGGTCGTTACCGCTTCCAATGATTTACCACCTATGGCATAATCGTACTGGAATGGATTTCTGCCCCTATGTATGCGCATTATATTACATTTATCTACGTTTAGGGAAAGCTGCCAGCTGTCGCACCATTCATTAATCCTCTGCAGGTCTTCCTGGAGTACGTACGAGTCTTCTGATGTTGCTACTTTCTTGTAGACAACCGTGTCATCTGCAAATAGCCTCACGGAGCTACCGATGTTGTCAACTAAGTCATTTATGTATATTGTAAACAATAAAGGTCCTATCACGCTTCCTTGCGGTACTCCCGAAATTACCTCTACATCTGCAGATTTTGAACCGTTAAGAATGACATGTTGTGTTCTTTCTTCTAGGAAATCCTGAATCCAATCACAAACCTGGTCCGATATTCCGTAAGCTCGTATTTTTTTCACTAAACGTAAGTGCGGAACCGTATCAAATGCCTTCCTGAAGTCCAGGAATACGGCATCAATCTTCTCGCCAGTGTCTACGGCACTGTGAATTTCTTGGACAAATAGGGCGAGCTGAGTTTCACATGATCTCTGTTTGCGGAATCCATGTTGGTTATGATGAAGGAGATTTGTATTATCTAAGAACGTCATAATACGAGAACATAAAACATGTTCCATTATTCTACAACAGATTGACGTAAGCGAAATAGGCCTATAATTATTCGCATCTGATTTATGCCCCTTCTTGAAAATGGGAACGACCTGCGCTTTCTTCCAGTCGCTAGGTACTTTACGTTCTTTCAGAGATCTACGATAAATTGCTGATAGAAAGGGGGCAAGTTCTTTAGCATAATCACTGTAGAATCTTACGGGTATCTCGTCTGGTCCGGATGCTTTTCCGCTACTAAGTGATAGCAGTTGTTTTTCAATTCCGATATCGTTTATTTCAATATTTTCCATTTTGGCGTCCGTGCGACGGCTGAAGTCAGGGACCGTGTTACGATTTTCCGCAGTTCAACAGTTTCGGAACACTGAATTCAGTATTTCTGCCTTTCTTCGGTCGTCCTCTGTTTCGGTGCCATCGTGGTCAACGAGTGACTGAATAGGGGATTTAGATCCGCTTACCGATTTTACATATGACCAAAACTTTTTAGGGTTCTTGTTTAGATTGTTTGCCAATGTTTTATGTTCGAATTCGTTGAATGCTTCTCTCATTGCTCTCTTTACGCTCTTTTTCGCTTCGTTCAGCTTTTCCTTATCAGCTATGATTCGACTACTCTTAAACCTATGATGAAGCTTTCTTTGTTTCCGTAGTACCTTTCGTACATGATTGTTATACCACGGTGGATCTTTCCCCTCGCTTTGGACCTTAGTCGGTACGAACTTATCTAAGGCGTACTGGACGATGTTTCTGAATTTTTTCCATTTTTGTTCCACATCCTCTTCCTCAGAAATGAACGTTTGATGGTGGTCACTCAGATATTCTGCGATTTGTGCCCTATCACTCTTGTTAAGCAAATATATTTTCCTTCCTTTCTTGGCATTTCTTATTACACTTGTAGTCATTGATGCAACCACTGACTTATGATCACTGATACCCTCTTCTACATTCACGGAGTCGAAAAGTTCCGGTCTATTTGTTGCTATGAGGTCTAAAACGTTAGCTTCACGAGTTGGTTCTCTAACTATCTGCTCGAAGTAATTCTCGGACAAGGCAGTCAGGATAATGTCACAAGAGTCTCTGTCCCTGGCTCCAGTTCTGATTGTGTGACTATCCCATTCTATACCTGGTAGATTGAAGTCTCCCCCTATTACAATAGTATGATCACGAAACTTCTTCACGACGTTCTGCAGGTTCTCTCTGAGGCGCTCAACTACTACGGTTGCTGATGCAGGTGGTCTATAGAAGCATCCGACTATCATATCTGACCCACCTTTGATACTTAACTTAACCCAGATTATTTCACATTCGCATTCGCTAATAACTTCACTGGATATTATTGAATTCTTTACTGCTATAAATACTCCTCCACCATTGGCGTTTATCCTATCCTTGCGGTATATATTCCATTCTGTGTCTAGGATTTCGTTACTGTTCACTTCCGGTTTTAACCAACTTTCCGTTCCTAATACTATATGCGCACTATTTCCTTCAATAAGAGATACTAATTCAGGAACCTTGCCCTGGATACTCCTGCAGTTTACCAATATTACGTTGACTTTTCCTGTTTTTGGTCTCTGAGGACGGACGTTCTTTATCAACGATGATGATGTCCTCTCTGGTAAGCCGTCAGGTATTTTATCGTTTCGCCCAAGGGGGGGTCCCTCTAACCTAAAAAACCCCCGTGTGCACGCCACACGTACTCTGCTACCCTAGTAGCTGCTTCCGGTGTGTAGTGCACGCCTGACCTGTCTAGGGGGGCCCTACAGTTCTCCACCCAATAACGGAGGTCGATGAATTTGCAACCATTATAGTCGCAGAGTCGTCTGAGCCTCTGGTTTAGACCCTCCACACGGCTCCAAACCAGAGGACCGCGATCGACTCTGGGCACTATGCTGCAGATATTAAGCTCAGCTTGCACTCCGCGTGCGATGCTGGTTGTCTTCACCAAATCAGCCAGTCGCCGGAAGGAACCAAGGATGGCCTCAGAACCCAAGCGGCAGGCGTCATTCGTTCCGACATGTGCTACTATCTGCAGCCGGTCACACCCAGTGCGTTCAATAGCTGCCGGAAGGGCCTCCTCCACATTACGGACGAGACCCCCCGGCAAGCACACCGAGTGCACACTGGCATTCTTCCCCGACCTACCCGCTATTTTCCTAAGGGGCTCCATAACCCGCCTAACGTTGGAGCTCCCTATAACTAATAGGCCCGCCCTCTGTGACTGTCGGGACCTTGCCGGAGAATCGGCCACTGGCCCAACAGGCGAGGCATCCTGTGGTGGCTCGGAAACGATGTCATCACCACTAGGAAGTACCCCGTACCTGTTGGAAAGGGGTAAGGCAGCTGCCACGCGGCCAGATCCCACCTTCGCCTTTCGGCCAGGCACGCGCGAGCCCACCACTGTCCGCCATTCACCCTGGAGTGATGGCTGACCGGTAAGATGCTCACTGCCGGAAGACGCAGCGACATCAGGGGTTCCATGTGATTCCAAGGCCACCGAAGTTGGCTTAGGTCTCACCACAGTTGCCCCAACGCCACTACGAGCCGACGCCTGCGCCTCGAGCTCGATGAGCCTAACAGACAAAGCCTCCACCTGCCCCCGAAGAGTGGCCAATTCTCCTTGCGTCCGCTCACAACAACCACAGTCCCTACACATGACTATGTTTACCCTACAAGCGAACGGTGTACTCGCCTTATTAGCAGCAGGAAATCGAAGTGCTCTCTCACTGACGGTCTAACCGACACTGAGCTGTTCTAACCAAACAAACAAAAGCCTGTACGATACGAGGGTCGATAGCAACGGCGATACTGTACACTACACTGTTATTAAAATAAAAGGTTGTGTCTAGTAGGCACTCAAACACGCAAGAAATTACAAAAATAAAATAGTAACTACCCAGATAACTGAAAATAAGTTGTACCTGTTTGAAGCTCGTAAAAATGTGTAACAAGCGAACGGTGTACTCGCCTTATTAGCAGCAGGAAATCGAAGTGCTCTCTCACTGACGGTCTAACAGACACTACCGCCCACATATATCTCGCGTAATGATCACAACGAAAAGATCCGAGAAATTAGAGCAAATACGGAGACTTACAAGCAGTCGTTCTTCCCACGCACAATTCGTGAATGGAACAGGGAAGGGGGGATCAGATAGTGGTACAATAGGTACCCTCCGCCACACACCGTAAGGTGGCTCGCGGAGTATAGATGTAGATGTAGATGTAGAAGCAGCATCGCTCAGGAGACTTCCAAGGAGCTACTGAGTCCGTGCCACGTCTGGATGCTGAAATACGGCGGGATAAAGGAGGTCCGACACGATATTAGGAGGTATCCACTGACTTTTGGCACCTCATACTGGTAAAATGAAGATTGTAGTCTGCACAGAGGTTTGGCGCTGGCCAAAGGTGACTAGGGAATGCTAAATATATCTTGGTACAGAGGACATACTTCTTAGGGTCATAGTACTCCAATTTACCGCGTTCTGCTTACAAGGGAACCTCCCCATCGCACCCCCCTCAGATTAAGTTATAAGTTGGCACAGGGGTAGACCATGAAAAACTGAACACAGATCAATCGAGAAAACAGGAAGAAGTTGTATGGAACTATGAAAAAAATAAGCAAAATGTACAAACTGAGTAGTCCGTGTGCAAGATCTGTCACATTAAGGTACCTGTTTACCGAGGAGCACCGTGGTCCCGTGGTTACCGTGAGCAGCTACGGAACGGAAGGTCACTGGTTCAACCCTCCCTCGAGTGAAAATTTTTAATTTTTTTATTTTCAGACAATTATCAAAGTTCACGCACTCAGACATGATCAACTTTGCTCTCCAAAATTCCAGGACATGTTCAGATTTGCTTGGACACATGCAGGATTTGACGGTCTACACACGGAAAAACTTGAAAACGTTAAAAACGTTTGTTTTGACAGAGCACAGGGAAAACTGTGCGACTGTGAAACTGTTGCATTCATTTGTTGCCGTTTATGCGACAAACTCAATGTTTTCATCACTTTTTTGGGAGTGATTATCACATCCACAAGAAAACCTAAATCGGGCAAGGTAGAAGAATCTTTTTACCCATTGGCCAAGTGTGTAAGTTATGTGGGTCGACAACACATTCCTGTAATGTGACGCACATGCCGTCACCAGTGTCGTATAGAGTATTTCAGACGTGTTTTCCTGTGGAGGAATCGGTTGACCTATGAATTTGCGATCAAATGTTTTCGGTTCCTATTGGAGAGGCACGTCCTTTCGTCTACTAATCGCACGGTTTTGTGGTGCGGTCGCAAAACACAGACACTAAACTTATTACAGTGAAAAGAGACGTCAATGAATGAACGGTCAGATCGTAACTTTGCGAAAATAAAGTAAGTAAAATTTTTGCTCGAGGGAGGACTCGAACCAAGGACCTCTCGTTTACGCAGTTGCTCACTCTATCCACGGGACCACGGCGCTCTTCGTGTTATATAGTTCTAGATGTTGGATATGTTACACTTGGACTACTCAGTTTGTATATTTTGTTTATTTTTTCATAGTTCCACACAACTTCTTCCTGTTTTCTCGATTGATCTGTGTTCAGTTTTTCAAGGCCTATCCACTGTGTCAAATTATAACTAAATCTGAGGGGGGTGCGATGGGGAGGTTCCCTTGTTAGTAAAACCCTTCTTCGTTCTAAATATTTCAGGGCTTTCAAATACCGTTTACGGAATGAATGCCTTTGGTTAGTTTTTCTAAGAGCAGCTGACATCGTCATGTTCTTTACTTTTAGATGTGCGCTATTTACTACAAATAATGGGACTGTAAATGTTCTTGTACTTAACAATCCCACATTCGAAGACATGATGTGCTACTTTCTGCAACCATGACAGTTCGTGTCAATGCTGCCACATCTACGGCGAGAAAATCACAGTAACAGAGAATCGAACTTTGTAGTTCCCTGGTCCCAGTACATCGCCTACTGCTGTCATTTTACACGTGTTGTCCTGACAATTGATGCTGTGTTCTTTAAACTGGCAGTTGATTCTTCTTTTTGTAGTTACTATGTAAACTTTATGAAATGTGCAAAGTACCTCCTGGACTCCTGGCGTGTTCGGTGGTAAACATTGTTCCTTCTCAGAATTTGACTGTTCACCTACCTTTCTTGTCGATGTAAATAGTATGTAATTTTATTAGTCTGTTCATGATGCGATCTGTCACTGTTTTTGCGGTTGGGTGGAAAATTTTGCCTTTAACTGTCTGTTTATCGGCGGATGCTCCATATCTTTTCGAGCGCCGTGCCCGTTTATCTTTTTCTCAGACTTTTCGTTTTCTCTAAACGTACGTATTTTATAACTGGGCTCTTGTTCGAAGTGGTCTGTGTCCCAGGATGTCTTACACCACTCCAGTCACATCTTAATTACTCCTCCTTACGTGTCGAGGTGATATTATTGCTATCTGCGATCACGATTAGCGGCAACGGTCGGATGCCGCCACACGTCCGTTGAGCAGTTACATATAACCTGTTCGATGTGATGAGCTTATTTGATCTTAGAAAGCAACAAACAAAGTCGTTATAGCATCTGAGGACGTCTCCAGCATTCTTGTACGAAACGATAGAGGCAGTGACCTGCTTCATACCAAAGTCTGATGTCGGTACAAGGAAAGTCACAGACAATGTAAGTAGAGATACTGGATATCTACGCTGTACAGTCGTCTTACTATAATCGAGTTTCAAGAAAGACAAGCACGGATTAGAGCCGCAGAAATAAACACCACCTAGAGTCAATGGCATGGGACAAAGAGCCCTGTCTTATTCGACGCACGGAACACCGGCTTTGTCTCAGCCCGTGCCGCGCCTGAGGAGCAGACGTCAACTGTGCTGCCCGAGCGCAGCGCTGGAGTGCTTTGTCACGTCTCTGGAATTGTCAGCTCGGCGGCAGTGTTTGCACAGCGGTCTTAGATCCCAGAGGCTCGGTCGTGTCTAACGTAAATTGGAGAATGGGAGTGAATGTCTTGTATTGTGCAGGCAGGGAAGCTAACGTTCACTTTATTGCGAAAGAGGTTCGCCTCTGGTTGAGACGCTGTTATTTTCTAGTTAACATCAAACGTTAAACACACCGACGCTGAGATTATTTGTACCACTGTTCTCAGAACAATTACGCCATGTTTCTCTGCCCTGGTGTTCGAATCCTTCTCAGTCAATTGTAAACAGTGGTCCACACCATGCGGTAATTATCCCCTTTGGGAAGGAGAGGGAGTAAAGTTTCTAAGGTATGACTAGAAAATCAGTTTTACTATGGTGCAGTCATTACTGTCGATTAATTCGAAAAACTAATCACTATTATAAATATTTTGTGACTATTATGTGACAACAGAAAAGGGTGGCTCAAAATAGGTTTTAAAATGTATTTGGTTACTGTAGCTTAACTGTATGTCGTAGATGAGTCTCCTTGTGATATTGTGGTATTGTAGCTCTGTAGATCACTCATCGATGCCTCAGTTCACATTTCAAAATGGATGACTAACTCTTGGAATAGCGTTTGTCGATTCTAAGGACGCTTTTCGCTAATTCTGAACGTATCGTTGTGGTAAGACCACCTTTCAACAGCACATTTTGTCCAAGAACACACCGTCTGGAATTAACATTTCTCAAAGAGATTGCAGTACATAACTGAAGTCAAATTGTGAAAACAACGTTTAATTATCCTCTGACACTGATTTCGTGTAATGTTTTCACTGTTTTCTTAACAGTCTGACAAAATGTTTTGTAACGACCGGATCCCTACGCGATTCCATGAAGGGCGGATCGGAACGAAGAGCCTCAGTTGTAAGTCTAAGTAATGTCGAACGACTGCGAACCTTATTCCATGAAGAGCGCACTACGTTAACAAGACATGTAGCACGACAACTCAGGATACTGCAACGGCTCTGCAGAGAATATTGAAAGAGAAACTTAGCATTATCCTCATAAAATTCGACGGTGCCGAAGTTTGAAGGACTGGGATGTGAAGCGATGGTATTCTTTCGGAAATGAGATAGCTGTGGTTTTCGTAAATAGAACAGCTAATACTGATCAGATCTGTTTTAGTGATTAGGCATACCTCCGTCTTCATTGGTACGTGCCGGCCGCGGTGGTCTAGCGGTTCTAGGCGCTCAATCAGGAACCGCGCGACTGCTGCGGTCGCAGGTTCCAATCCTGCCTCGGGCATGGATGTGTGTGATGTCCTTAGGTTAGTTAGGTTTAAGTAGTTCTAAGTTCTAGGGGACTTATGACCACAGATGTTGAGTCCCATAGTGCTCAGAGCCATTTGAACCATTTTGAACCATTGGTACTTCAACAAACAGAACTGGCGTCACTAGGCTACTGACAATCTGCACGTTCAAACTGTTGCACCATTCAGTGCTCATTCAACGTGCAGTGCATTACTGTGCCCATTCATATTGAGGGACCAGTCACAGGAAACAACTGCAGACAGGTACTGGAACTTCAGTTAGTACTGGCTGCACAATGTGGCTGAAGGCTTTCGTAAACTACTGGTTCATGCACGATGGAGGACGTCCACACCGTACAGCAGACGTCTTCGATATCTTTCAGGAGACGTTCGGAGGTCAGATAGGTGCCCTGGACACCTTAGTGTTTACTGGATGTGGTGTGGTGTGACCTCCCCGTAGTCCCGATCTCATCTCGTATGATAATTTTTAAAGGAGTACCCGAAGGGTTGAGCGTTCACAGTTGCAGCACTCCAGGATGACGGCACTGCGATTTCCAAAGAGATTAGTGCAATCTAAAACATGTTCTTCAGAAATTCGTTATGGAGTTAAGTTCAAGGCTCTACACACTCATTGATGCAGAACGAAAGCACTTTGAAAGGCTTATGTATTAAATTTCAGGTTGTGCTCTACAGCGTACATATGATAACAAGAATCTGCCACCCCATATTATACCGTAGCAGACAAAAAAAATATTTTGTACCACCATGTAGGAATGTGGTTCAGTCGTAAAGATAATTTATTACTAACTGCACGACCGATTTCAGAGCATTACAGCTCCATCCTCAAGTAGAAACAACTATAAATAAAAGGGCGGAAGGCAATTATAAAGTCAGTGCAGCCGTTACGTAAAATGAGACAATTTGTAGTGAATTGTAGTCCAATCAGTATGGAAACTGAAGATCACGCCCAGCCATGTGTAACGGACTACAAACCACAACGCATTCAATAGCCAGTGGCGAAGCACCGTATAAAGAGCAAACATAAAAACCACTTAGACTACAAGCAGTCAGCTGACCAAGTCACCAAACTGCATGGTTCCACGCGCCGACGGGCAGGAGGGCGCAACGGCGCATACAGCGAAAATATGAACGAACAGGAAACGAGGGCGGCACCAAGAACTGACGCGAAAATATTAACAGGGCTAATCGGATCTTCCGTTAAAACGCTTCGGTATCAGAATGTGTACATTACGAAGACACTAGTTAGAGAGAGGTAGTTTCGGTTCATAATAAATAAACCTTTATAGATAACACGTAAAATTTATAGTAAGCCTAAATTTGAATATGAGAGACAAAAAGCGAAAATTAGAATCACAATGGGGCAGGGGAATTATATAATGTACAGGAAAAATTAGTACAACTCTAGCAATACTTCGCAATCTGAAGTACATAAGGGAAATGGATACTCATCTTTAATTCATTCCCTCCTCTTTCTGCCCGTCTCCTCCGCTCCAGTTTCCTATCCAGCTGCTCCTCCTCCCTTTCCCTTCTCTGAGCATCATCTCCTCACATATTTCTGTCCAACTGCTGCTCTCCCAGTCTCTCTCCATTTCTCCCTCCACCCTGTCTCTGTACGGCTGACCCCTCGCTCTGACCCTCAGCCATGTTTACTGTTTTTGAAAAAGAAATCTTCATTGGGAAATCAAGTCGCTTAAAACAAGTGAGTAACTCAGGTGGCATTATTGGCGTGTAGGATATGAGAGAGACCTCTCCACCTGCTGGGTGTGTGAGTGTAGAAGCTACAATGACAATATTTTGCATTGTTTGAATCTGCAAATGGGCAGGATTCCGAAGTTACTAACGATTCAGATTACTTAGTAGTACTCTAACCAAAAGCAGATAAGCCGTAACTGCACCTTTCGTGTCTTCTGCAAAAGCGACGGCATGGAAGAGTGTCAGTAATCTAATCACCCAGCTATCTTACTTGAAACTGCTGGCAATAAAAAAATGCAGCATTTTCTTTTTGGCAGTTGTTTTTTAACACAAAACCTGGACAATTTAGTTTAAAAAATATATAGTCTGTGTCAGTCTAAACGTTTATTAATTCATCATATAAAAATTATAAGTAAATCGGTCAAGAACTTATCGAGATATTTGGCACTAGCTTTTCCCCTTTATATATTATGTATGTTATATAGTATATGTATTTAAAAAAAATCCTATATCCGTCCAAATGTTCTGTACAATATCGTGTAATGATGTGAAGTAATTTGACCTCGAGCTTTTCGTGATTTTTGGTAACAAAGTTAAACAACGATTTCTCATAACTTACTAGTAAGAAATAACAAATGTGAGAAGCGTCGTAAACTACAGGGAGTGTATAGTTTATAATTTAAGGGTCATAAATAAAATAGGGATGGAATATATAAAAAGCAGATTGAAGAAACGGATGTGAGAAGTGTAGTCAGGATAAAGAATACAGTAACACTTAAGAAACAACGGGTAATGGGTGAAGGTAACGGTATACATATTGTAGGCGTTAAAAGTACCATATCCGTGATCTAGTTGTATACAAAATAAACATAATGATGTGATATGAATAACTAACGCAAACCACAGCCAATGATGAGCAATATAGATTTATTTAAGGGATTCCTTACATATGATACATTTACTTGTTACACCTGCACAACATGTTAATAGTTGTGTGTGGGTGTGTGCGTGTGTGCGTGCTTGTGTGTGTGTGTGTGTGTGTGCTTGTACCATGATGTATTGAAATTCATAAGAAAGAAACGACACCCAAAACAATTAACCAATGATAATGTATTTTTTAACCATCTACACTATCATAGCAACAAGTTGTTTACTGGCGATCACATACGTTAATCACTGGAAAACATCAGGCTTAAGGAAGAGATATGTGCTCGGAAGCCCCTGTAGTTGTATTCTGCATCCACGACTCATGCTACCATTACTTACATCTATCCAACGAAGACTGTAATTGCTGGGGGCAACGTGCTACACCTCTAGAACTAGAGCTCTGGGCAATCCATATGTCAGCATGTGACCTAGCACTATAATCTGCAGTCCGAGTGGAGTCAGCCAAGGGAACCTAACGGATCACCTCACCAAACCCACTCAGCCATCTCTAGCTGGAAGACCCACATAGGCAATCTGTCTTGAAGCGACAGGCAGAATCAAAGAGAAAGACAGAGCTAGTATAACAGTTTGCATATCATACGGCGTAATACGAAACATCAAGGAGATGATGTTTCGTATTACGCCGAATGACATGCAACCTGTTATACTAACTCTATCTTTCTCTTTCATTCTGCCTGTCGTTTCAGCATTATCAGTTATAACAGGATTTCCCTTAGATTATAAATATTTCCCTTGCAAGGTATCTTACTATAATCTGTAAATTTTCGTAGGCTGGACTCTTTTGTACAATATGATCTGGTGTACCGACGCCCTCAAATAAACACATTTAGTCAGATGTGTCTTTATCCCGTATAGATATTCAGGGCATGATTCGTGTCCTGTCTGGCATTGAATCAAGCACTTAGATGGAAATACATGACTCACATGCTACATCTCCTTGATGTTTCGTATTACGCCGTATGATATGCAACCTGTTATACTAACTCTGTCTTTCTGCCGCCCACATGCATGAAAAAATTTTAACTCTTGTGAAGTTGATATTTCGCACCCATTCTTTCTCTTACCTTAGGATGATTCCCTTATGGGATTTCAATAGAGAGATTCTCTGTAT